>NC_142541.1:14897500-15212500 GCF_056151865.1 Erythranthe guttata | reverse complement strand
TGAAGAGATGTAATGTACAATTATAAAATGACAGTATCATAGTTCATTGTGAGTTGACTTTTAGCTTGTCAACAACATTAGTCATTTATATAGATATTGAACTTAGATTATATAAATCTAACGCCGTTGTAGCATAAATGGGATAGTATTCCCGCGTTTCAGACAGCTGATAGGCGGGCTACCCGGGTTCGACCCCCGGCAGCGGCTTTTGTAAATGTAAACAAATATCAATTTCTTTTATTCTCAACGAAATAATAGTTAACCATATAGCAATAACATAAAATATAAGCAACAAAGTCGTTGTAGTATAGTGGTAAGTATTCCCGCCTGTCACGCGGGTGACCCGGGTTCGATCCCCGGCAACGGCGCTAATTTTTTTAATTTCCTTACTTTTTTTTTGCTCCACCTTCTCTCTGCTACATTACCAGATTAATACATTCAGAAATCAGAAAAGGTAATTTTCCAGAAAAAAATAAAAATAAAATAATTGTGCCTTTTTCACGTGAAACGTAGAATTAATTGTCATGTTGGGGAGTGGATAAAGTTGAAAAGTGCGCATTTTTTTCGGTGTATAATAGCGGAATAGATGAAGACGAAGACGAAGACTGTGACGTGGCAAGTTGCTAAAATGCGCCGCTGTGAGTATGCATGCGCTCGCTTGTCTTTGGCCAAATTTGGGCCCCACCAGATAGAAGTTGGTGGATTTCTTTCCGGAAAGAGCTGACGCACAACTGTCAAAAATTACAATCCATACCCCTCTCTCTCTCTCTCTTAAATTGCCCTATTTTTACAATTTTTATTTTTATTTTTATTTTTATTTTAGAAATATTCTACTTGTATATGGTATGTGATTAATATATAATTAAAATAATTCTATATTTGTTTCGACGATTTATAGCCTAATTATATAAGGTAAATATGCAAGCTTTTGCAAATGCTAGCTAGTTACACTTCATGTTGTATTAAACTAGGTGTTAATAATAATTAGAGCAATACCAAAACTTGTATTAACTATATTAAAAGTTTAAATAAAATGATTTTTTTTTTCAAATAAGTAAGAGAAAATGTGCAAAAAAAGAATAGTAATATAATTGTGATGCAACTCAAAATAATTACTTTTTTTATAAGATTTTTGTTACAATTCTTTGTCGTTATTCGATACAAATTTGACACGTTATGAACGAAATAATTGATTTAAGATTATTACGACCGTTAGTCGTTATTGGTTATTAGAGATAAGATTCGCAAACGGAAATAACTATAATTCGTTATTTTTATGATCGTTAGTCGTTAGAATTAAATCCGCAGGCAAAAATAACTACGTCCAACGAGTTTATTACATATGACCGTTAGTCGTTAGAGATTACAGTCCTCGTTACATACCGTTAACCGTTAAATACATCAAATTTGTCGTTTATTAACGATCGAAGAAAATCTTAAAAAAATATACAAACAACATTTGCTAATTCTCACATGAACTTATTCACAAATTTGAAGTAATTAACCTACAAATTAAACTAAATCTTATAATATTAACCATCTAACAAAAAAAAACATTTTTTATAATAAAAAGAATATATTAGATTTTTTTTTTTCAAAAGATGGAATACCATAAATAAGTTGGTAATGAGGTGGAATTACTAATTAAGGCCATACCCAATGTTTCCTCAAACCACATCAGCATCATCTTGAAATGACCATTTTACCCTTGTCTCTCTACATACACACACTCCCTCTCTATATATATATATTCCCCATTTGCCATCCCTCACTCTCTCATAAGCATATAAACAAAAAAGAGAAACGTTTAACAGGCAGCTGTTCTACAAACTTATTCAACTAACAATTTTTTTTAGCAGGTAAAAAAAACGACATCGTTTCTTTCGTCTTATCTCTATCGATTTTAGTCACGCTAACCATGTGAACGTTGAATCTAATTCGTCACAAAGTTTTTTTTCATGCGTTTTGTTCTCCTTCTTTCAGATTTGACGGTGTTTTATTTTCGGTTGGGGTTCTAGAAAAAGATGCCCTAGAAAAAAAAAAGATTCTTTTGTCTTTTTATAATCTAATTTTTTATTTTATTTATTTATTTATTATTTTTTTTACAGAACAAGAATTCCATGGTTTAAGGGTTTTTGTTGTAAAAGGTGGTGAATCCTTCTGCACAAAGTTGAAGAAGAACTTTGGAAATCAAAATAAAATTGAAGCAACTCTATCTGTAAAGCTCAATCTCTTTCACATTAATCATGGAGTTCTCATACACAAAATCCAGGTATATATATATATATATATGTGTGTGTGTGTGTGTGTGTGTGTGTGTGTGTGTGTGTGTGTGTGTGTGTGTGTGTGTGTGTGTGTGTGTGTGTGTGTGTGTGTGTGTGCGTGTGCGTGTGAGTGTGTGTTTCTTACAAGTAGTCTGCCCTGTTTGTGTGTGTTTCTTACAAGTTCTGCGTTGTTTGTGTGTGTGTTTAATTTGTTCATGTTTTAGTTACACACAGATATATACATGTATGTCAGTGAGTGTTTTGTGTGTGCGTGTGTGTGTGTGTGTGAGAGAGAGAGAGAGAGAGAGAGAGAGAGAGAGAGAGAGAGAGAGAGAGAGAGAGAGAGAGAGATTAATTAAGGAAAAATGGTAAAATTGATTGGTTTATTTAAAAATGAACCATTCTACCCTTGTTCAAGATTTTAAAATCAAACTATTAATTAAGCATGCATGCATCAGATTATAAAATTGTTTAATAAATTAAATCAGTTTTTATTCATTTTTTAATAATTTATTTGAGCTGTTTTTTCTATGCATGCAACTGAATTTCTTATTTTTCAAGAGATTTAATTTGATTTTCACCACACCTTGTTTGGATACAACTCATGAGTTCATAGATTATATATGTATATACAGCTTTTAATTATATATCACCCAAAAAACATTCAAAAAAATTTTTACAATAGAAAACCAGTTGAAGCATTAAAAGCTAATTTATTACATCGGTTTGATGTTTTGTTTTGTGTATATAGATTCTTGCATATCCATACACTCTCAATCCTGTGTGCGATTTATTAGATGCTATACTCGATAAACTTTATCAACTAATTAAAACAGCTGTATTCGTTCGTGTTTGTCTGTCGATTTATTGTACGAAATTACCCCCCCGATATAGTTCACTAGCATCCATCTACAAAACCCTTGTTTTTAATATTCCGGTTATATATATATATATATATATATATATATATAATAGAACCTCAATTAAATTGATACTTGATAAATTAATAACCTCGCTCAAATAACAATTTTTTCGGATCCCAACTTGATGAAAACATTTTAAATTATTAGTTTGATAGTTTATTATATATTTCGCTAAATTAATAAAAATTTACTAGGTATTCCAGACCGTATTAATTTACAGATGTTTAACTTTTTATTTTAAAAATAAAATAAATTATTATTCTTCATCTTAAATAGCAGGTCAAATGCACCAACTTCATTTGCTGACGTCATCAAAGAACAAAAGGTAGGTTTGCTGATTCTCAACGGCGGCGAAACTCAATCCGACGTGGCATCCGCAAAAGTCAACGTCGTTTTCAACACAAGAAACATAACAAAATCTGTGGTCCAAACAAACCCGCCCTTATCATCATCATCGTCATCATCATCATCAAACATCGCCGCCGCCAACTCGCCGCTAGCCTTCATCGCCGGAGATGGTGGTCAACAAAAAACACCGGGAACCGGTCACTCATTCATCAGACGCAGCTTCGTCGGAAAACCCTGCCTCCTCTCGTCAAACTACATCATCTCTCATCGCATGGGAACTAATAATAATAGTAGTAATAATCCTGTGCCGCTGACCACATGCGCTAAGCATGGGACCGCAGGGTTCCTACCGTTGGATTACGCCAGGATGCTGCCGGAGTACACGTGTACGACACACGTGCTACCGGTGCACAGAGTGGTCCACCGCTTCGAAGACTGCGTATTGGAGTTTCCTGATACAAGTAACAAGGTGGTGACTAAGTGCTCCCGCTGCGATAAAGAGCTGTCTGATCAAGATGACATTTACATGTCCAGGTTTGTTCTTCCTTTTCTTCCTTTATTATTATTATTTATTTTTATTATTTTTAATTTATTTATGGAGAGATTGCACTTCACTCCCTATAAATTTTCAATTTTCGCATTTCCCCCCTCAAAATTCAAAGAAATGAGTGTACCCTTCAAAATGTTAATATTTTTAGGGCAAATTGCACATCGCCCCCAAAAATTTGCACTTCTCCCCCCCCCCCCCCCCCCCCCCCCCCCCCGAAAATGTGAAAATGAGACTGGCCCCTTCAAAATATACAATTCGGTGTACTTTGCCCCAAATGTGTATTTTCGGTCTAATTCTAGTCGGGTTTGAGTAAATTGGAAAGGTGATTTCATCGGTTAAGGCTATAAATGTCATTTGACCTTTTTTCAGCCCATATTGCCGTGATTATGAAGAACAACGACCAACAAATTTTGTCGAACTTGGAAGAAAATTTCGTCTAGTTTGCAATAAATTTTCATCAATTTGAGAAGAATTTTTTGTTAATTTAAGAACCTTAAGTAACTATGATTGAGGGATTTTAAAAGTAGAAAAGTGAAATGACATATATACCTATAACCCGGCGAGAATTATCCCGAAAATATAAATTTGGAGAAAAGTGCAACGAGTTGCATATTTCGAAGGGGCGCAATCTCGTGTTTGCATTTGAGAGGGGGGGGGGGGGGGGTGGGCAAAGAGGTATTTTGAGGGGGTGAAGTGCAATTTGCCCTTTTTTTATGCATTTTTGCTCTGGTAGCCAAATTCTTATGGCTATTCACTGGAATTAAGTGTTTTGTTTTGAATTATCCCTTTAAAATGTTGTTTTTGTTGCGTGCTCTTTCAAATGTCATTTTTGTTGTAAGTTGCACCCTCTAAAATGTTATATTATTGCACTTGCCCACCAGAAATTGGATTTTTGGAGAGAGTGCAACCATAACAATTTTTTAAAGGGGGCGTAAGTGTGAATCTAGAAAATTTATAGGGGACACAAATGCATTTTGTCCTTTATTTGTATATGTTGTTAACGTTTTTTTTTTTTTTTTTATTATTTCTTAAATTGCGATTTTTGGGTATTTGGTATTAATTTTGTAGGGATAATACGTTTTGTAGCGATGAATGTCGTAGTGAGGAATGCACGAGTTGCTGGTCGTGTGATACGATCAGGAACGACGACAGTGATGATGACGACGAGTTGAGTGATATCTCGAGCATGGGTGGGCCCGTCGTTTTTACAATTGATTTCTTTTCATAATTTTCATGATATAGTTGTTGAAAAACTTGTTGAGTTTTCTTTTTGCGTTTTATTATAATTAAGCTGCTACTGCAGTACATGTTTTATTTGTAGTTTGAAACAATTTAGGCCTTTTCTTTTAATTAAAAAGGAGGCTATTTAGTCGGTTTATTAATGTGTGCGCTTTTACTTAAAACAACACTTATTTTGAAATAAACGACTACTATTTAAGAGCACTAATTTCGAGAAAATCATTTTAAATAAATAAATCAGTGTGTACATATTATTTGCAACATATAGTCATGGGTTTATAGGGTCGAATCGGTTCAACCGGGTTTTTGATTTTTTGTTAATATGCCATTATTTTATTAATTTTGATGTTTTAGAAAGATTATTTTCTTTATATTTTTAATCTCCCACTTATTATTTTCCTTTTATCTAATTCACCTCACTTTATACGATATATTATTGCTTATACTCTATATTTTTAAAAAAATTATTCTTCAAATCCGGCAATCGGTCTCTCCTCTTCGATCACCCATGATCATATGTGACAATCCTTCGACCACTCATGACTAGATCCGGCCACCCACTACTAAGTCAGTGAAGGTTCGCTCAAATCTAGCCACAGATAACTAACTCAGTGGTGATTCGAGACGTTTTGGCCGAAAACCGGGTTCCTTGATTGACTCTCCGGTTGTCGGGTTTTACCTGGTCGAACCGGATTTTGGTCATTTGACCCCGATTTTCGATTTTTCCGGTTTTAGATGTCAGACCGGACCGCTTTATTGCTGGGTCACGGTCGAACCGGTCCGACCGGCCGGTTCGGTCCGGTTCTAACAACATTATATATATATATATATATGAATGATATGATATGCCTAATTGGGCCAACCCAATTGACTATTTTTACTATCCGCACGTCTGACTTGAACGTCGGAGGAGTTTCCGCCGAATCAACCCCGACTTAGTTCACGTGTTCTATGATCGCAGATATCTCGAAGTTATCAAGCTCGTGAGCCAGTGATCCACTCTGCTCTTCGAGCTCATCTTATTTCAACTCTCTCCAAGGTCATCTAACTGTAGCGACTAGCATCATCAATATAATTATGGGATCTCTTGTTAATTATTAATTAAAAATGAAAAGAAAAAATTCAATTAGGAAAAAGAAAGAAGACATGGGCCCTGTGACTGGTTAATCTTGATTTTTTTTTATTCACTTGATAATCAACATTTGAATTTTACGAGACGACACAAATATAAAAAAGGGTAAATTACAAACACCCCCTGAGGTATGTTCAAATTACAAAAACACCCCTCTTGTTTGAATAATTACAACCACCCCCCTCAACTCATCAAATTTAGTGGAATCTTCGAGATTATATGGAATATTATCACGTTTGTACCTGTTTTATCCCATTCAAACTCTACATTATGAAGCAAGATGATCATAATATGTGATTTTTAGCTCGTATATATCAGTTTGTGTTGCATCGGGAACTGTATTTTTTACACAAAAAGAGTACAAACTAGATCACATTTCACGGAATCTAGATGAATATGTTGAATTTGGCACCATAAAGGTGGAGGTCTAAGAAAAAATCATAGTTTAGGGGGGTAGATGTAATTATCCAAACAAGATGGGGGTTTTTGTAATTTGACCATACCTCAGGGGGGTGTTTGTAATTTACCCTATAAAAAATTATAAGAAATAACTATTTTTTTCAAATTTCTTAATCCATTATTTTATTATTAATAACATAATAAAATCCAAAAAATCAATCGATTAAGGTAAGTACAATTGTAAATTAAGGTAATTATTTTCTATGTCAATTAAGGTAACTACAATTGTCAATTAAGGTAATTACAGTAGAACTCAATAAATTAATACCCGATAAATTAATAATCTCGCTTAAATAATAAATTTTCTTGGTCCCGACTCGGGGACAACGTGCTAAATTAATATTCGCTAAATTTATAAAATAATACACGTTCAAAAATTTTAAGAAGCCCCATATATATATATATATATATATATATATATATATATATATATATATATATATATATATATATTAACAATGCATATAAATAATTCTTAAATTACGTGGTATATACATATTTTATAGATCTAAGAAGTCATAATATAATTATTTATCGCTTGTTTTTTATTGAAGTATACCATCAGTCCCGTCCTTCACTTTTTTTAACACGGTTAGAACTTCTCGTATAAGTTTTCTCATAATTCAACAAAAAAATATTCAATATTATTATTGCTTTAAGAGCTTTCGTTTGTGAAACGGGCTTTATAGTGCATTGAACTAATGATACAATGAATAATAGACACGTTAAAAAATTAAAAAAAGAAAAGACGTGTTTATTGAAAATAATAATAAAAATAATTTCATAATTTAATAAGTTATTAATTAATGTATAAATTAATAGTTATTAATTTATCGATAAGTTAATATTTTACTAAATTAATGAGATTTTGATATCCCTAACTCTATTAATTTACAGAAGTTTAACTCTACTTGGATTCTAGCTATATGTAAAAAAAAAAAAAAAAAAAAAAAAAAAAAAAAAAAAAAAAAAAAAAAAAGTTAAATACCCGATTCTTGCAAACCTATATAAACCCCTTTCTATTGAATCTCTCATTACATTAATCAATTCTCTAAACTCAAACCCTGCATCGATCGTCTTCCTCTCGATCTTTATTTCTCTCTCCTAAATATTTTTCATACCTCATAATTAATAATTAATAAAAAGATGATGCAGCTTGTTGTGGAATCTTTCTACATACCAAAAGAGAAGCCAGGTAAGCCCTACGGTGATGACGCGCACTTCTTCAACAAGGCGGCGCAGGTGATCGGAGTTGCCGATGGTGTCGGCGGTTGGGCGAAGAAGGGAGTTGACGCCGGCGAATACGCGCGCGAGCTGATGAGGAACGCGGAAAACGCCGTCTACTATTGCCGCCCGGGCAAAGTGGACCCCATGAAAGTCCTCGTCGAAGCTTTCCACCGGACGGAGGCTCCCGGCTCCTCCACCGCACTCATCATGGCCCTCGCCGGAGACAACAATCTCGTGGCGGTGAACATCGGCGACTCCGGCTTCGTCGTCATAAGGAACGGGGAGACTTTCTTCGGCGCGCCTCAGGTGCAGCACGGGTTCAATCACCCGGGGCAGTTGGGGAATTACGACAAGTGTGACCTGCCGGAAGACGCGCAAGAGATGTCGGTGAAGTTGGAAGTTGGAGATGTCGTGGTGGCGGGGACCGACGGGCTTTTCGATAATTTGTATCTGACCGAAATCGAGGAGATTGTGGACGCGTGCATGGATTGGAGCCGTCTGCCGGAGGATCTTGCTAGGGCGGCCAACCTAAGATCGGGCCGGCACGATGACGTAATCGGGCCGTTTGCCGAGGATGCGCAGGACAAATTGTCCCTCCTCGAGGAAAAAACATCCCAAGGCGAATATAGGCATGACATTAAATACGCCCGATTCAAATCAAGATACGGTCATATTATCGACACTGGATTGAAGAAAGACGACATCACTGTCGTTGTTGCGCACGTCGTACCGTATTATTAGTTAGCGACGTTAATTACTAGTATTATCAAAAACATTCTTTATAAGAACATTTGAGAGGTTGATTCATGTATTAATAGAGAACTGTTGCCAGAGTTGAAACAGTTTATCAATAATTTTCCTTGTATATATATATATGTATAATTAATTATTAAATCAATTTTATGTATGTGTATGATTTATGGGAGGATGGGAAGTTTTAAAGAAAGAGTTGACTTTTCTCGAGGCTTGATTTTCGAAGAAAAGGAATTGAAGCCCGGAAAAATCTCGAATTTGATTTAGAAGAAGCCACTAAATCATTAGATGAAATTATGAGTAGAAATGGAGTCATGCTATACAGAGAGTTGGAGGTTGTTAATGCTCGGATTTCGAGTAAGGAAGAGGACAGAGAAGTGTTGTATAAGTCGATCGACGAGCAAAGGCAGATATCGAAAGAAGCTTGTGAAAACTTGTAAGATGCTTGGAAGAAATTAGAAGACGAAGTTGCGTTCACTAAGGGAGAGATTTTACGGTTAAGGTAGCATATAATGTCGATAAAAAACGAGAAGTTGAAGAGGGGACAGAAAGGTGATCATATCCCAAAGAGGAAGGTTACTCGATCGGATCGGAGAAGAAAGGCGACTCCTAAGAAAGGAGATTCGTAGTTGGGAGTGCATGCATGCGAAAAAATGCCATATATATGCTAATTGGTTTGAACTTTTTAACACTAATACACACTCACATTCGTCGTTCTGTACAAACCGTATGTACGTGAAAGTCGAGTAATTTTTTGGGTTTCGTGTTCTTGGGATGGAAAGTCGTTTTCGTGGTCCTTAAAATTTGCATTGATGAATGATGTGGTATGTATATTCTTGGAGAAGGTGGTGATGGTGGTGCATTCTTTTTTCCTTGTGTAATATGGCTTTGTGCAGAATAGGCAGCTTCTTTTAAAACTTTTTGTTTAGCATTTCTTTTTATATAAGACGGTTCTGTCCCTTATTTTAGTATTTCTAAAATAAAGCTAACAAAGAAAGCATCAAGGACCGCATAGCGCAGTGGATTAGCGCGTTTGACTTCGGATCAAAAGGTCGTGGGTTCGACTCCCACTGTGGTCAAATCTTTTGTTTCGTATTTTATGTCTCATTTATTGTTTTTTTTTGTGTAAGTTTTGTTTTGTTTTTTAATTTTCTTTTTTTTTTTTATTTAAAGCTCTTCAGCAACTTATTTATTGAATTGTTAAGATTTTTTATTCTAAAAAAAACACCAAACACTTTGAAAGAGTTTATAAGCTATTATAAATCTTTTTTTAAGAGCTTATAAGATATATATATATATATATATATATAGAAACATATTGTAAATCATATATATAAACCGGTGAAGTTCATGGAGTGTAACATAAATATTTATACATAGCTGCCCTAAAAATATTATCTGAAAAAAGAGTGAAATAAGAACAAACAAAGTTTGTCTGAAATATGCATATCAAGAGCAAAGAAAGTGGTTTACTATTTAAAATTTGATTCTACATACTTCAGCCATCTCACATCTCAAACTTGAGATGCATTCATCCACTATACTATTCTAATAAATCTTTCAAATCCACCAAAAATAATAAGAAAAAAAAAAGAAGAAAAAAACCCGAAAAATTAACACACAAGGGGCAGGTTCCATTATATATATATTTCAATCCATATGAAATATAAGTGTCATCTAATAATGACCACCACCTCCAAAAGCGAAACCGGTCACGTTCTTCGTTCGTCAAGCGTCTGCATGAATTGAAATGCAAATGTTCAAATAAGTCGTGCATATAATTGTCAGTAGGTTAGCGTAATTAACGAAGAATTACAGAACATTCGACAAGTTTTCAAATTGAGATTTAAGTAACCACAAGAACAATCATATAACAAAATTTCGGAAGTTCTAGAAACAGTTATCATCGTACCGAGCGATAGCAACCGTATAAACAAGCAAGAAAAATACCCGCCCGAAATTCTGTTGGATAGTTGCACCGACAAATTATCCTCGGTCTGAATAACACTAATTTAGTTAACATAAAAGGTCAGAGCCAATCATGCACCTTTTCATGGCACTTTTCTTTCCTCTACTTCCCTTATCTGAGTTTTGGTGGCGTTGCGTGATGAGTTTGTTATGAAAATAAAACTTAGGGTAAATTACGGCCAACCCCCGCGGTAAGGTCAAATTAAGAAAAAACTCTCTCATGTTTGGGTAATTACAACCACCGCTCAACTATTAATCTTATACGTTCATCCTTATGGTGTAAAATTCACCGGAATCTTCTAGGTTCCGTGAGATGTTCTCAAGTTTGTACTCATTTTGTGCAAAAATGCAGTTTATGATGCACCACAATCAGATATTTACAAGCCAAGATACACATCTTATGATCATCTTGTTTCAAAATGTGGAGAGCTCGAACGGGGTAAAACGGGTACAAACTAGAGAATATGCCACATAATCTAGAAGATTCCACTTAATTTGACAACACAAAGGTGGACGTGTAAGAAGATTCCTAGTTGAGGAGTGATTGTAATTACCCAAACATGAGGGGGTTTCGTAATTTGACTCTACCTCGAGGGGGGGGGGGTAATTTACCCTAAAACTTATCATGATTCAATCAGACGTCCCAAAAGCTAAAATCAGATTGATCAAAATCTTGAAACAGTGAAATTCATCTTTGAGTTTCCCCAAACTTTCTGAAACGTCTAATCGGGGGTGGTATGAACACGAAGTTCCTCTAGTGAAAAATTATTAGGTAGGTAAACTGACTTTTTACACGAGTGTAAGGATGTTGAAGACTAGAATAGCTAAAGTAACGTAAACGAGGGAAATGATGAGGTTTTTACCAATAACTTTAACACAAGGTAAAATATAAGATAATTAATATCTCAAACAAAGTAATCAGTCAAAAGCACGAGAGAGGGCTTACTTGACCGATATCTTGAGATGGGAATTTCTCGCAATTCTCGTCTCATGCAGAGATATTCACCTAACAGTGCCATCACCGCAAGTCCCGTAATGTTCACAACCCACCACGTAACCGATGCGGGCCAGCCTCCGTATGCGATGCAAATGAAGAGGTGGATGATGTAAAGGGTCGCACAAAAATCCAGGCATTTCTTTGCCCTTTCGACTAAATAGACTAAATAACCAGCTCTGTATTCAATAAAAAAAGAAACGACATTGTCAGTAATGGATTTTCTCGTAATTTGTATAACAAGGTCCAACCTCGTTGAAAATTTTCACACAATAAAGACGGCCTGCGAAATTTTTTCACACAGTTGAACAAAAAAAATCCAATTAAATATAAAAACCCTTCATCAAGGCAACATATGCATACCGACTTCCTACACTTTGACCTAACTCGAAGCATAATAGCTAAATTGTAATTCCTTAACACAAACCACGATCAACTTAACAGCTGAATTGGACTTCCTTACGACAAACCATGATCAACTTAACAGCAAATTCCACAAACATCGAAAAGGAATCGAGCAAGAATCGAAATCACTGACTCCGAAAAACCGCAAAAGTGCAACAAATACCAAATTACCAATACACGAAAACAAATAGACATACCCAGCAATAGAGCTGAGAAGAATGGAAGCCATTACACACCACCCAGTAGCTGTAGATGCAGTAACCGTAGCGTAATCGAAGAAATACACAAGGCTCATCTTCGATACACGAGTCCCAACCAGAATTGACAATAATACCCCCAGAGTCAGGTAGTACAGGCATTGCAGGGACACGATTTGCGCTACAATTAGCCATGGATCCCACGCCGCCGTACCATAGAACATGACTTTAGTTTCTTCCTTTTGCCCTTTCGCCCCTTCCCTCAGAGAATTCTCCAAACACAGGATTCAATTTTCCCCCTTTTTTTTTTTTTTTTTTTTTGTTAATTTTCACCTACACATTAGGTGAAAAAAATCAGAACCCAGATTTTGTTTCTAGTGTTTGGGGCCGAATCGCGAATCAATTTTGGTGGGAATTGACAAATTCTTGAAATCCTGGAAATTGGGCGTGAACAAAAATGCTCTAATTTTGGGAGGGGCGAGATCTGTAAATTGGGAATTTTACGAGGTTTATACGAAAAATGGATGTGTATTTGAAATTGAATTTTGTATGCAAAACGAGCTGCAGATTCGAGTGCGGTTAGATTGATGAATAATGGGGGAGTCTCTGAAAGGGGGGAAGAAGGAAGAGGTGTGTTTGGTTACTGGTTTTAGGAATCGGTGTTTGTCATGTTGGACCGGATTCTTGATAAATTATTAATCAATTAATCAATTATTGTTCATTTCACAATTAGGTTGTTTAGTATTATTTCATGATATTTTATATGAAGATTTTTTATTTTTTTTTGTTAAAAACGAATTTCTCACATTGATGCTAATAAAATTCGGTAAAGATTGAAAGTATTTTATTCATGAAAATAATAGTCTGAAAGGAAATAAATCAAGAAAATAATGATTAATGAGACTGTAATTGTCAAAAATAAAATATATCTTTTATTTTCCTCAAAATCATTTTTTTGTGTAATTGATACTTTGCACCTTTAAATTGAAACAATAGCACTTTGCACCCTTCAATTACAAATTATTTGATACTTTGCACCCTCCATCACCTTTTGGCTCGAAAGTGAAGAGCAACCGGTTTTGTGAGATTTGAAAAAGGGCGGATTTGTCTTTCTCCTATTCTCAGAAAGTAAAAAATGTTCGCACCTCTTTTCTTCATTTTGCAATATTTTTCCCCTTTTTTTCATTTGATTCCTTCTTCTCTTCCAAAAAAAAAAGAAAGAACCGTTGAAAAAATTATGTTCCTCTCTATATGCAAAATAATCGAATTATTTTGGGGTATGGAAAGATGCAAAATGAAAAAAAAAATATGAACCTTTTTAACTTTCTAATAAATAGAGAATGACAAATCTACCCTTTTTCAAATTTCACAAAACCGCTTGCCCTTCATTTTCGAGCCAAAAAGTGATGGAGGGTGTAAATTGTCAAAAAAATTGTAATTAAAAGGTGCAAATTGCTATTATTTTAATTTGAGGATGCAAAGTGCCAAACCCGTATAATTAGTTGGCATTTCAAAGAATAAATAATTATTGCTCGTTCCATTACCACTATTAAATCATATTTTTAGATATTAGATATTAAATCTAAAAATATGATTTAATTAAATAAACACACACAAGCATAGTAGCCACTTGGAAAATCTAACCATCACTTCACATTGAGCATATGGTATATATATTAAAGATACTCATTACAAAACCTCTTCTTGAAATAGTTCATACATTTGAGCTACAAATCCTCTTACAAAAAAAAAAAAAAAAAAAAAAAAAAAAAAAAAGAGTTTCCCTTACATCCTACATCATACATCTATGTAATTAAAATTTATATTAAAAAAAAAAGGCAATATTTATTTTCAGGGATGAGCTTTCCATGAAGAAGAAATATCGGTAATTGCTTCTCCGACCGTTAGATAAAGTCCTTCCAAACCGAACGATTCCAACACATTCGACTGATGCAGTTTCTCCATTACACTTCCGACAGGATTTGCCAACACAAGCTGCATTTATCATATTAAATTACATAATTAGATTTTTTTTTATTACAAATACGAAAACTTGTCTAAAATAAAAGGTGGTCTTTTCTTTTTTTTTTTTTTTTTTTTTTTTTTACCTTAAGCGATCTTTTATCAAGTATCTTTCTGAGTTCACTGATAGTGTCGATACCGCTCGTATCTATCGCGGTCACAGCTGAAAAAAAAAAAAAATAAATAACAAAAAATCTTAGTGTTTATTTAAATATGAACAAGCTATCTTAATTAATTATTTATTTATTGAATTAATTAATTAATTACCTGTCATATCTAGTATAACACATTTGATGTTGCTTCTATTGTTTGATGCTAGCCACTCTTCCTCCTCTCTAATCCACCGTATTATCCTGCGCATTTTGTAAATCAGGATAACTTAATCACGGGTCTTTCTAAGTCGATTCGTTTCAAATGTGGCATAAATAAATTATTCAATTATTCGGGTTTTTTTTTTCGTATCTTACCGTTCTTGCAAATAAGTCGAATTCGCAAAGTACATGGGAGCTTCAACCGCAATAACGAGAAAAAACGGAACCCTCACAGCTTCTCTATATCTTCCAACATTTTGGTATATTTGAGTCCCCGGAATATTCCCTAACACAGCCGTGTTTGGCCTCGTCACGTGTAATAAAATCTTGAAAACCGAAACTCCGACCTGAAAATTCAATTTTTTAATATCGTTTACCGGGCTATATTTTTTTTATATAAACTTAAAAAATAAAAATAAAACGACTTACTGCTATAGCAAGACCAAGAGGAACCGAGATGAACAGAACACCGAGAAACGAGCACAAGCAAGCTAAAAAATCGAGCTTATCGACTTTCCACAGATTATAAGCTGCCTCGTAATCGATAAGGCCAATCACAGCCGTTATAATTATTGCTGCCAATATTAAATTGGGAGTGTAATGAAATAATGGCATGAGAAATAATAATGTCACGAGCACAGCCGAAGCCATTATTATGTTCGAGACCACAGTTTTCGCTCCTGCGTTGTAATTCACAGCTGATCTCGAAAATGATCCTAGAAAAAAATTAATGTCTAATTAGTGTCATAAACAAATAATTATGAATTCCGAAAAAAAATAAAAAAATAATATATAAATATTTACCGGTTGTAACGTAGCACGACGAACAAGAGCCAGCCATGTTCATTAGTCCAATGGCCATCATTTCTTTATTACCATCAACTTGGTAATTTTTTAGAGATGCAAATGTTCTTCCAACTGCGATTCCTTCCTAAATAATTTTTTTTTTCGATTAATGAAATATAAAATAAATTAATTACGAAATTTTTCGATAATTTTGATTTAACTTACCGTGAGAGAGAGTATTCCGGTTACGAGACCGGTTTTGATTGCTAGAGCTAAGTGAGTGCCATGAAAATATAGCATGTTTGAAGAAGGTGGATTCAAACCCTTAGGCAAATGACCAATCTGTAGAAAAATAATTTAAAAAATAAAAAAAATACAAATTTTCCGGTTATTCGACAAAAAATAGCAAGTGCAAATTATTTGTCGAAATTTTGCGAAATTCTTACGGTTTTAATTCCAGGGAGTTGGGATTTAAGGGAGACGACGAGAATTGTCGACAAGATAACCGATGCTAATGGAGCAGCGGCCGAAATCCAAAATAGTTTCGGCTTTCTCATGCTCTGCATTTATTCATTAATGAAAAATTCAAGACCATTATATAATTATATAACTAATTATAGGTAAAAAGAATTATTTAAGATCATATAATTAATTAAAGTACTTACGATTTGCCTTGTTGTGAGTAACAATACCAAGAAACTAACTCCCATAACAATTGTTTGCCAAGACCACTGCACAACATGAGACAAAATTTCAGAATCAAATATATATATTTAATTTCAAGATTATTATATTAAATATTTCCTAATTTATATTCTATATTAATTAATTATGTACCTCGTTTTTTTGATGAAAAACGGAGGACAAAACGGGAACGAGTTGCATATTGGTAGTGAAATGGACTATTCCGAGTAGCCCTTTTAGCTGTTGTAGTGAAACAATTACGGCCGCACCAGCCATGAATCCAACTAGCGTCGCCTTCGACAGAAAGTCGATAATAAATCCTAATCTGCATAAAAAAATATTAAATAAATATTACACCATTAATTTCAATATATTATGCAAAAGCATCTACATTTATGAAAAAATAAATTATGCTTAAGTTTTAAACCATTATTAACTGTCTTTAATTATTACTATATAGTAAAAAAATATTCTTGTGGAATACTTTTATAAAAAGATGTTCCCCATTTAACAAAAGTAAAAGAATTTTCGGACAAACCATAATAGATGTAATAATAATTTTATTTTTATTTTTTAATTTTTTTAAATATTTTTAATTACCTTAGAAAGCCAAGAGAAGCTTGGAATAATCCCGCGAAAAATGTAGCTGTGAAAGCGAGTTTAAGGTAAAGAATCGGTTCTTCGGTGTAAGAAACTGTTTCGCTTAGCATTGTTCCCATCACGAGAGACGCTATCGAGACGGGTCCCACAGCTAGATGATGAGAACTTCCAAGAACCGAATATATCAACGGCGGTACAAAACTCGAATCTGTAAAAAAAATAAAAAATTATGTAATGATTTAATTCATCAAATCAAATATTTAAACAAGAAAGATTTAAGGATGGTTTTTTATTTGGGTAAATTACAACCGCCCCCTGAAGTAAGGTCTATTTACAAAAAAACCCCTCATTTTCCAATAATAACATCCATCCCCTTGAAATTTGTAAATGTCTTGTTAACACCCTTTTTTAGGGGGGTGATGAGTGTAATAATTTTACAAATTACAGAGGGTTGGATGTAATTTCTCAAACAAAATGGGGTTTTTTTGTAATTACACTTTACCTCAGGGAGGTGATTGTAATTTACCCAATCTTTTTTTAATTTTGGAATACTTACATAGACCAACTATGGGTGGCAAATTTGCTAGCTTTGCATAACTAATACCCTGTTTATTTAGTACAAGAAACAAACAAGATTAATTAATTAAACATAATTATAATTATGATCATGATTTAATTAATTAATTAACTAATTTTTGATGTGTTTTTAACGGTACCTGTGGGATTGCGAGGCTTGCGATCGTGAGACCGGAGACGACATCGGACTTGAGCATATCGAGGCCGTAATGTGGGGCCCACTGAAAAATAGGAAAGAAAAACTGCAACCCTAAAACCAACTTTCTGAACCATGTTTGATCCTTGAACCGGTGGAGGGGGTCGTCGGGGAAGAAGATCTCCGAGAGGCGGTGCCGGAGCTTCTGCGCGGTGGTTCTTGCTGGCGGCATGCACACCTTGTGCGCCTCCGACGCCGGCGGCATTTGCATTGCATGTGAAGAATTAATGGGAACACTTATGGCGGCGGCGGTTTCTAGGGTTTCGGCCGGTGGCGGTGCTTCGGGGTTCCAAATGTGCTCAATCCTGTTTGAGTTTACACCCATTTTTATTCCGCCGGAGAAGATGGTGGTGGTGGTGGTGGTGCAGAGAGAAAGTATTGTTGTAGTAAGTTTTAACTTGGGAGTGGTTAGTAAAGACAACCATGGGGTTTTTATAGTAGTGAGATTTTTTTGCATGGGGTCTCTTTTCATTTAATTTATTATTATTTTATTAAATTTAATGTTTTATTTTATATATATCCATAGCAATAGCATATAGGTTTTTGTAAATTGTTTTTTTCTAAGCTGGTGTTTGTAAATGATTATTTAAAAGCAGAAGTTAGTGATTGTGATTTAAGTTAGTTTTAAGTGCTTATTTCTAAAAGTTGGGGGTGTTTGCAAATATTTCAGAAAATGAACTAAAATTGAAAAAACAGGGTTAGGGGTGCTTTTAAAAAAATAGCTTAAAGCAGATTATTTTAAGAGAAGCAAAAGCAAAAGTTGATTTTGCAAACACCTAAAAACAGATTATGAGCAAAAAAAACCGCATAATCACTTTCAAAAAGCATTTGCAAACACCACCTAAAAATTAAACTCTTTTTATTTTATTTTTTAGGGTAAATTGCAATCACCCCTGAGGTATGGTCAAATTACGAAAAAATCCTCATGTTTGGGTAATTACAACGACCCCTCAACTATAAATCTTTTTATACGTCCACCTTTGCGGCTAGATTATATAGAATATTCTCAATTTTGTACATGTGTTATCCAATTCGAGCTCCACATTTTGAAGCAAGATGATCATAAGATGTGTTTTTTGGCTTGTATATATCAGATTGTGGTGCATCAGAAAATGCAGTTTTTTACAAAACGAGTAGAAAATAGTGAATATTTCACGGAATCTAAAAGATTATATTGAATTTGACATTATAAGGGTGGGTGTGTAAGAATGTTCATAGTTGAGATAGTAGTTGTAATTATCCAAACATGAGGAATTTTTTGTAATTTGATCATACCTCAGGGATGGTTGTAATTTACCCTATTTTTTATTTGCCATAATGGAGGAAATCAAATTTTACTCTAAGAATATAATTCAATGTGGAAAATAATGGAGGCCGTCAATTGTGGCAACCAAAATATAACTATAGATGAATTGAATTGAATTTAATTTGAGATAAAGTTTTTGGTATTAGATAATTATTTTGGGGAGTTAATTTTCGTATTTGGGCATGTTAAGTGGCACTCCCACTATAAAAAGTAAAGTCGTGTTTGGCATATATATTAATAAAAATGCAAAAAATAAATAAGGAAATAGAGTGAAGAGACAACACTATAATTATATATGGTAGGCCATAGAATCCAATATCTATTTGGTCAAAACACGAGCCAAAAATCGTTGACTTTTTAATTTGCCTTTTATAGATAAGAAAAAAAAACATCACTTCTTTGTTCTTCTAATTTTAATTAATTGTCGTTTTTTCATATTTGCACAAATCTTAATAATGTTAATAAATATATCTCGATTTTAGAAAAATACATATTATTAGACTTAAATATTTCAGAATCGGGACAAATAATAAGTCTGATTAATACGCGGCGAGCAGTGGATGCCTTCGAATGTGTCCTACTCCATAAAAAAAAATATGCAAATTAAAAGAAGGTAATGAAGAACAGTAACAAATGTCTGAAATCTGAATGAAGTTCCCACCATTGATGGACCAAATTTAAATACAAATTCTAGAGTCAAAAGGCCATCCTTTTGTACCTTTAATTTATATTTTATATATCTTTTCTCCCCTTTAATTTTTTTTGTTCAATTCTTTTGGCCGACATTTGAAGAAACTGGAAAGTTCGACGTGGCATCTGATTATTCGGAGTCGCTTGATTTGAACGATAACATCACAACTCACTCAGTTCATAATCACATAACTCGGTATATATCTTCAGTATTTTTCGTTAAAAAAATGTGTTAAATATTGTGTACATAAAGTATGTTTTATATTTCGTCGATTTCGATTCTAATTATTCTGCATTAGTGAAAGATGGATAGTGTCATTATGAATTATGATCATTAGTTCCACAACTAGCGATTTTTATTTTTTTTCTAATTTTAAATTCTTGTAAGTGAATAAGTAGTGGGGTAATTGGCTATAAATGCAAATTTTGTATTATTATTATTATTATTATTATTAATAGATAGGTAGGAATAAATATATTTGATAGAGCCTAATTTGATCTATATATGTAATGTAATAATAACTTGATGAATTTCAGGCAAAAAGGAGTGGAGCCCATTTTTTCCTAAATTTTTCTTTTGAATTTACAGAATAGTGGACAGGTATATTCCAGGAATATTCCATGGGCAGTGGAAGAGTTGCTAGTGTAGATTTATAGAGTGCTAATTACCAATCATACTAAATTTGACCTATTCTAATTAAATAATTAAATATATGTTTATTATCTCAACAGTCAACACTTCACAAAATGAAGTCCAATTTGGTTTTCTCTACGGCCCCCACTTTTTGAAGCCCCCTTCTTGATTTTAGTGACACTTAATACTTAACAGAATTTTACTAGTATTAGTGTAAAATCTAAGAAAATTTAAGAATAATGAAAATAGACCCAAAAAAAAAGGAAATAGAGTTGATTTGGATTGAAGGATTCAAAAATAAGTTTACACACCTAAGATTACCTCGACTTGTTTACACCCCTAATTTTGTGTAATAAATTAAAGGGTAAAATTACATGCACTCTCGTAAGATAATACCATACAACTTACAAATTCATGTGGTAGTTGTCATTACAAATAGGGCAAATTACAGCCAGCCCTAAGGTATGTCTAAATTACGAAAAAACTTCTATTGTTTGGGTAATTACAGTCACCCACTATTTTTAAATATTTACATAAAATTTATGTAATTCGGTTATTTATCGAACCAAATCGTATATTAAGTTCGGTAAACGGTATGAAATGTTGGCGTACCGAAATTTCGGTTCGATTTTACCTCTGGAGAGGTATTTTCGTAAGATAATACATAGTTAAGGGTGTGACTGTAATCATGGGCGTACCCATGCCTATGGCTGGGGTGGCCCCGCCCCCCCAAGATTTTTTTTAAGCTGTTTTTTTTTTTTTTGTATTTATGTATTAGTTAATACACATTCGCCCCCCCCCCAAAAAAAAAAATTAATTTTGTACACTTTAGTCCCCAAAAAACAAAAAAAAAAAATCCTCTCTTAAATTACCCCTATATTTCCGCCCCCCCAGAAAAACCCCCTGGGTCCGCCCCTGACTGTAATTACCCAAACATGACGGGGTTTTCGTAATTTGACCATAACTTAAAGGGTGGGCGTAATTTGCCCTTACAAATATCCGCCTGAACTATTTCTCCGTCTTACAATTAGACTCTTACGGAGTTACGAGCAATTAGAATCTTGAAGGTTTCATGGAATATTCGTTATACATTTCCAAGGGTAACTGTAATATACTCTCTCTCAGGGGAGTAAATGTAATATTTTTTCTTACCTCAGAAGGGTTGTCGTAATTTACTACTAAAAGGGTAATTTTGACACAACCTTTGATGAAATTAAAGCTGCATATTCATTCATGCACATCATTTAGTCCCAATACAAATATTTCTGATCCAAGACATATTTCTTTTGCCCAAAAAAGATAAAAAAAAATACTCAATATTTGTTTCAAAAAATAAACAATTTATATATAAATTATCATGTTATATATATAAATTTATCATGTTATAACAAATCTTGTTTCTGAAGTAAAACTGGACCTCAATTTATTGGCATGCTTTATTGCATCAAACCGTGACAAGGGCCGATTCTTGTTCCTGTCATTCTTCTTCATTCGATGTAGACCGTCTTGTCTCAGTCTATACGTGAAAAAGACTAGATCATCTTCTTCCGGATAATCACGTGCGTAATAATCACAATCGGTATAAATAAACACCGTCTCGATCGATGGGGCAATCTTTAACAGATTCAATAGCAACTTCTCTTCACTCGCAGACCCACAATACCCGACTATTTCAACCACCTTCAGCTTTTCCAGTTTAAACTCATTTTCCTCTATTGAATTTACTTCAGGAAATGCCATCATATTTCGTATCTGTTAGCACCAAGAGCATAGTTAGTGCTAATCGGAAAAAAGAAAAGAAAAACCAATGGACACGAGTCAGAGTTGAATTGAGTACCATTCGCTTGAAGATCGGTGGGAATGACACTAAGTAGTCTATCTGTAACAATATGATCGAAAGATATCCGTAAGAGTAGGATTCTTGAAAATATTATATATAAAAAAAAAGACGAAATCTTGAAAACATTGTTCACCTTGATCTTAAGGTGGTGTAAGTGAGGAGATGACTTGATCAATGATAAGAAAAAGAGAAGGCTTCGATCAACTTCCGACACAATGTTCAGTTCCAGGCTCGTGAGAGCATACAACCGAGGCAAATCAGTTGGCGCAATTGTTCTCTCAAAGCTCTGCGGAAAAAAGAAAATGTCAGTGTTTTTTGTGATTTTCCAAGATTAGATATTCATTATACAAAAGAGATGATAATTAATAATCGCGCACATACTGAAATTTGAAGCTTCAACACAAGGTCCGTCAATTGAAACGAATAGCTTGAGTGGTTTTTAGGTTCATAAATGAATGATTCACAGAGCGGCCCGTCAAGAGTTAGTTCGGTGAGATTTGGGTTTTCCTTGAATGGAAAACTGATTTTCCTTCTTCCTTGGTAAGTACACGATACAAGATTCTTTGCAGATATCACCAAACTTCGGATTTTCCTACAGTTGGATATTTCCAATTGCTTCAGGTTTGGTAACGGATCCACAACTCGAAGATTTTTCGTAGATCTGGAACCCCTTATGCATAATTGTTCGATACAAGCACACGAAAGAAAATGGTGAACGACCTCATCCTTGATACTAAGATCGACCAATTTAACGGTTCTTAGTGAGGCGAAAACACCAAGTTCTTTAAGAGTTCGGGCCCTAGTCGAGAAGCCACATAACCACGTCTCGGTAGCGTGTTCAAATACCATCTCGCAAGCGTCGGGAAATTTATATCTGTAACGGAATCGAGGTCTGACCGAGAAATCCAATTCGAGGTTTTTCAAGTCTTTTTGCATGGCGAAAAATATCCAATCGTCGATGGTGTCTGATGTGGTGTATTTACATCTATTGGAGAAACGAATAATCAAGCTATCGAGACCTGTAGATTGATTCAACTCCAACTCACGTGCCAGCAAAACTTGGAACTTACGAATGTCCATTCTAGCCCCGGTGGGAGTATCCCTATCGGAAAACACCAACGCCCTCGATGTAAACTTCCACAAATTTCTCCATCTTTGAGAAAGAACACTAGCTCTCACGGCATCTTTGAGGCTCATATGAGATAGAATTGCAATAAGAATGTCGTCGGGCAATTTATCGAACACATTGCGTGCGGCAGTCTTGCGTCGTCTCTTAACACGAATGGCATCATCGGTTCTCTGCATCATCATAAATGTTACAAAAGCATGAAAAATTGTGAAAATTTATAAATATATAGACAAAAATCTCATTACAAACCTCATGTTTCTGCTTTCGTTTTCTTGGGTTTTCCGCATATGAATTATGCTTGCTCATCTCCATCTCATCAACAAATTTTGATGAATTGAAGTTTTTACCACTATATATATATATATATGAATGAATAAATTAAAAAAGAAACACAGGGAAAACGTGCGCACAGAGGAAGAGAAATTGTACTCCGATTCAAATTCCAGCTGAAGAAGAGTTGTAAGATTCAAAATTGACCTGAAATTAGGTTAGGATTCCAAGTGTAACCCTAGAAATAACCTTAATTAGGATATTTAAGAATCATTATTCAATTTTTTTTTATAGGTATTTCATGATTCTTTCCAAATTATCTTTATTCCGTGGGGCTAACTTTCTGTATGTATCCAATTTAAATATAAAATCAAAATAAACCCGAAGGCCTACAATGAACAGCAGCGGAATTCCGAGCCTCGATGAAAAAAGATGCTACCTGTACCAATTATCATCCAAAATAAAATGCAATTAAATTTGAAATTTGGGAATGGTAAAAAAATAATACTTCAAAATTCATCATATAATTACAGCTCCGGCGAAGGTTTGGAGATCAGATCAGGCGACGGCGGGCGGCGACGGCAGTGGTGGGCTGCCGGACCAATCGTGTTAATTCTTTGGAGGAGCTCGTAAGCAAACTCAATGCTGACATCAACAAAAGTGAAGGTGACATGAAAAAAAACGGAGATTAATTCTGTGAGGATCCAAGTTTAACAAGGTGGTGGAGCTCGCTGTTGAGGAATGTTTTAACAAAAATTCTGGGGTAAATTTATAATTTTCGAAATTTCTGGTTTAAAGGGTATTGATCCATTGGGTTTTTTTGGATTAAGAGTCTATTTTTTGGAGGGTTTTTTCGTCTTTTCACAAGCAGCCAACGGATGAAAATAAAAAGGGTCGAGTGCGCTTGTTTGAATTAATTACATGTTGGTTTTTGCCACTTAATTTTTCCTAGGGGGTTTTTTGGCCTTTCGACATTACGGGGATGGGGGTTGCATTTTACTCCATTATAAATCGGAACGGAATTAATGAATTGTCTAAATTACCCTTTTATTAAACAAACAAAATTTTGTGTAAATTACGAATACCCCCTCAGTTAAGACAAAATATTACTTGGTAGATCTTGAAATTCATATCGAATATTCCATGGTATATCTTACATATTTCGTTAGTCATAGCTCCGTAAGAGTGTAACTGTTAGACGGAGCAATAGTTTGTAATTACCGATATCTCATGGGTGTGTAAGTTATTTGATCACACCTCAGGGAGTCCTCGTCATTTACGCATTTGTTATACACAACATAAGAGAAGAGAAATAAATATTCGGATAAATAAAATAGGGGTTTTTACTTGAAAATCATTTTTGCCTAATTTCAAATGCGGTTCAGTCCTCAATATTTTACCATGGACACTGCACTCCCCCTTAGAAAAAAGTCAACGCCATAATCTGTCTGGAAAACAAAATTGAGAAAAAAAAGAGATTATTTTCTAAAAAAAATAAAAATAAAATAAAATAATAATAATGAAAATGGAGGTTAATGGGATATATTGTTTAAATCCAAGGTCAATGTGCAATATTAATGAAGTTAGAATACAATTGATAAAATTGATGAAAATTATATTATAAGGGATATTATAGACAAAATACATGGAGATGGAGATGTCTTATATGGTTATATGCCATTTATAAATTAATGCTATTGCTATTTAATTTGCCACACAATTTGTTTAGTTATGATCTTTGTTTGATTATTACTTCTATGTAGCATGAAAACTTTAACTTCTTAATTTATTCGCGTTTCGAACGCGTTTCATGTCCAATATTGGAGGACACCTACCGGACACTTTATGGGTTATTTTGCAACTTTTTTAAAAGTTAGAAATATGTTTGAGTAGCGAAATTCTAAATATTTTTATTGTTTCACTAATTGTTTATGTGATTTAATGATCTATTGCAAATCGATAGGTGATAATAATATTTATGTTGAATATGTTTGTACAAAGATATATAAAAATAATTTATAAATAATCTCATACTTTTAGTATTTACACATTTCCTCAAGTTTCCGTATCCCTATTTTTGGGACATACCGTTTCCCCGTATCACTGTTTCCGTTTCCGTGCTACATAAGTGATCATAAGTAGGGTAAATTCCACTTTCCCCCCTTGTACTTTGGCTCGATATCATTTTACCCTCTTCTACTCTTAATTGCATCAATTTGCCCCCTTGTACTTTGGCTCGATATCACTTTGACCCCTTATACTCTTAATTGCATTGATTTGCCCCCATGTACTTGAAAAATTGTCTCAACAATGGCCGAGTATAATATATTTTGGTTTATTTCATTCAACACCCCTGCATTTTCTCTAATTGCTAAAAACTCCCCGTATTTTTTTAATAGCAACCCCCCCCCCCCCATGATTCAGTTTTTCTTACTAAATTGCCCCTATAAACTCGTTATTAGAGGGTTATGTGCTAAAAAACACCCCTGTATTTTATATTTCAGTTTATTGCATTCAACACCCCTGTATTTTCTCTATCGTTGAAAAACTCCCCGTATTTTTTTAATAGCAAAACCCCTCCTATGATTCAAATTTTCTTACCAAAATGCCCCAATAAACTCATTATTAGAGGGTATGTGCTATACACACCCCTGTATTTTATATTTCAGTTTATTACATTCAACACCCCTGTATTTTCTCTATCGTTGAAAAACTCCCCGTATTTTTTTAATAGCAAAATCCCCCATATGATTCAATTTTTCTTACCAAAATGCCCCAATTAACTCATTATTAGAGGGTATGTGCTATACACACCCCTGTATTTTATATTTCGGTTTATTGCATTCAACACCCGTGTATTTTCTCTATCGCTAAAAAACTCCCCATATTCTTTTAATAGCAAAACCCCGATATGATTCATTTTTTCTTACTAAACTGCCCCTATAAACTCGTTATTAGAGTGTTATGTGCTAAAAAATGCATTATAATGGTATTTTTGTTGATATTAATAACACGGAGAGTTTTTTAACAGTTTGGTATAACATCGGTATTAAATGCGAGATAAACTTGTTTATATTTTGATTGGACTAGGCATGGAGCAGTAACCGGTTAAAATCGCCACACCATATATAGGGTGACCATGGAAGCTAAAAAAACAAGATATTCAATTGCGCAATTTTCATTCTTGGACAAAACGGTCGAAATATGGCAAGGATATAAGTGGACGAGAATAATCAGATGCAGTATAAGCTGTTTGAGCATCTCGAGTTTCTTGATTTTTACAGCAAAAAAGAGAACAGGAGACTTGAGAGTGCTATCAGAACCTATTGTGGTGTTTAAGGATTATTTGTTCTGTAAAAGACCAAATTACCCTTCATCACATATTTACAAAACTACAGATTCACCCTTACTTCTTTTATAAGCACCAAAATGAACTTTTCAATTTTTTTTATTTGAGTCACTTACACTTTCAAAAAAGCCTTCTCCTACACCACACCTAAAACCACCATTGCCGGCCAACTTAAAAAAATTCGAACTAGCCGCCATCTTTGCCACCAAAACATCCAATAAAACTGAGCACTGCCCATCATCCCAAACTGATGGGCAGATAGAGAGAGTTAGCCAATGTCTTTAATCTTATCTCAGATGTACGTACGGGCATATGCCTAAGAAATGAAGTGTTTGGATTCCTTCGGCTGAGTGGTGGTATAACACTTCCCACCACTCATCCATCCAAATGACTCCATTTGAGGCCTTATATGGCTACAACCCATCTCAAGTGGGATATGGACCTCATTTGTTAAGGAAGACAGGAGGGGTGGAAGCTTGGGTTAAGGATCATCAAATGATATCTCAGAGGCTGAAATAGTTGTTGAGTGAAACACAACAAATAATGAAGTTTTATGCTGATCAGCATAGAAGTGAGAGGGAGTTTGCAGAAGGGGAGTGGGTCTATTTGAAGCTCAAACCTTACAAACTATTGAGTTTGAGGAAGAGTGAACTGTGGAAATTAACTCCAAAGTATTGTGGGTCATTCCTTATTACCAAAAAGATAGGAGTTGTAGCTTATGAATTGCAATTACTTGCGGAGGCTAGAGTACATCCAGTCTTTCATGTATCACAGCTGAAGAAGCATGTTGGAGACACCACAAGGATCACAAGAGTCTTTCCCTCATTGAATGAGCAGAACCAGTTCCTACTGGTTCTTGTTGCTGTGAGAGAGGAGGATAGTCAAACATAATAATGTGGCTCAAGTGCAGTAGCTAGTCTGGGCACATCTACCGGTGGAGGAAGCTACATGGGAATTTGCAGTTGAGATGGATGAGAAATTTTCAAGTTTCAAGCCATGAGTCACGGCTCTTGGAAGGGAGGAGTAGTGTAACGGTATAAAACCGTTTTTTAATTATTTCTTAATACCACCTAAAATGACGTTGCAACGCTTATAGAATCGCTATCGTCATTCCAATCAAACATGCTTTTTGTTTTAAGCTGGAGTCACCAAAACGCCGCCGTTTTGATGACTGTGCATGGAGCTCGGCGTTTTGATGACTGTGCATGGAGCTCACACTTTCTTCATGATTCAAGGCATCAGAGTGCTCCCCCCACTCCTCTGGAGTTTTACTATTTAAAGACCAACATTTTTTGCATTATGTTCTTATGCTTCTATCACATTACTTAAGTTATGTAGAGTAGTGTAGCTGTGATGGAGTTTTTGTCCAGTTTGTATTGAATGTTCTCACTTTTTCATCAATACAACTCTACTTATTTTGCCGTGTATTATCATCTTTTCTTTTGTAAATCAGTATATTTATAACAATTTATTAGATGGCTAGAGGATAACACATGAACGAGTTGCATCTTGGTAGTGAAATGGACTATTTTATGTAGCCCTTTTAGCTGTTGTAGTGAAACAATTACTGTCGCACCAGCCAAGAATCCATCTAGATCTGCCTTGACAGAAAATCAATAAAATCGTAACCTGCATTAAACGACCAAATTTTATTATATAAAAAATCAATTTAAAAAAAAAATCAGATTGTGTAATGTTTGAAACCACTATTACGTGTCTTTATTACTAGAACTCTTCATTTGTGTTTTTCTTACTGGAATACTTTTGTAGAAAGATGTTGTTTTCATTTTTTATTTTTTTTGATTTTTGAGTTTCGATATGTCAATTGTTTTTCAGATGGACAATGACTCGTGAACCCAAATTATGTTTCATACAATGAATTTGTTGTCGATCAAGTCGACTTTGAAAGATGAAAGAGATGTTGAAGCAGAGTTGAGAAGTCAAATGAAAGAACTGAGACAAGAGTAGTTTAGAGAGCTAGGTAAGGGCCAAAGATCTGAGAGGATGGATACAGAAGTATGACAATTTGGTGCATCCAGATAGTGTGGCTATTGACTACATGTTGATGCATCACGAAAATGCTTAAAGGGTTGGATGCGACTCGCATGACTTTATTCAATGAAATCGCACAGGCTCTACCGGCATACGAAGCCCAACAAACAATTACAAACGCACTCAAGGCGGAAAGAAAAGAGACGAAAGGCTTATTGCCCCTTGTTAGAAGATTACAATCCAAAAGATTGGGAGTATGTAACCGTCATGGGTTGCGCTGATATCAAGGCGATTAGTTATATTTCGGTCATGCTCTCAACACCAGCTGAAATTCACCTTAGTTTGACTGAGGAATCATGAGATAGTTAGGCTTACACAGAGACCTGAAGAATCATGAGATAGTTAGGCTTACACAGAGATGAATGCTTCGAGATTGCGTTTACACGTTAGGTACACATCAATTTTATTTTCTTCTTTATGCTTTTTTCTTTATTTTTTTGTTGAAAACATTAATCTAATTTATATTTTTCAGTGATTACAAGGGTGATTACAATTGATACAACCTATATATGGTGAAATACACCATGTGAACCGTACATCTACACATAAGAACACACAAATACACTATGTGAACCGTACATCTACACATAATAACACACACCCTGGTGAAATACACCATGTGAACCGTACATCTACACATAATAACACACACCCATGTATTGTATATTTGTGTTTGGTGGGTAGTTATTTATATAGATCTACGTTTTAAAACCACATTGTGTATTTCACAAAATGTAGGATCTCAAAAGCCATGATCAGAGGGTGGTGGAGATGCGATGGTCCATAAAAGCATGTACAACGTGCGATGGTCCATAAAAGCATGTACAACGGTAAAATGTATCGAAATAATGGTTTCGGGAGATTCATTCAATTTCTAGAATTCGATAATTGCCTTATTTTTCATAATAAAATGAACTGGCATCTTAGTTTATTTGTTGAAATAAATAAATTTATTTATATGAAATAAATAAATTAATAAATAATTTACCATCCCACCGTATTTATACATATAAAAAGATGCACATCTATATAATATATAAAAGTTGAATTCCACACTTAATTGATTGACATTTGGCAATTTCAATTGATGACATGTCCTCAATTTCATCCCAATTGGCGAATTGATTGGTGGAAATAAATCATAAAAAACATGTCATCATTTTCCAAAATTAAAGGTAATTAAGTATATTTAATTATTTTATTAATATATTTATATCCTACCATTTATAAAATACTCTAAATATATCAACTTTCTTGGAAGCTCTAAACAAAATTTATTTTTTAATTTAATTTATAATTAATTTAATTTGAATTTAGTTAAATTCAAGTTAAAATATTCCCCTATTATAATTGCATGATTGGTGGTGTTACGGAAATTTTGTATTTTAATTCATAAACTTGGATTTATATTAAAAAATATTGCAAAATAAATTATTTGATATTATACATTTTACATGAACATGACCAAATAATACGTTTTTTTTACGAATTTAATATTATATATTAATATTATATCTAAAAAGGAAAGAAACATGTTCGAATTTACTATATTGCGAAAATTGACACTATTTTTTTTTGACATGTGTAGAGTAATGTACTTCATTATTTACCATTTTCAAAAGTATACTACATGAATTTCATCTTATTATTTAAACAGTTATTTTTTCTTCACTGAATCCACTGACAATAAATTTTACAATTGATTTAACTTTTTTAAATTATATAATAATTAAAATAATAATTTTATCATGATTATACTAATAAATTGAATAATATAAGTTAAGTTTAATTAATTGGTAAAAAACGAATTGATTTTATATATTTCAAAATGTAACAATGTTATTCTAAATCTTTGGTATTAAATTAGTTTATTCACTTTATTTAATTCCAAACATTAAGAATATCAATTGTTTTGTTTAAAATGTATAATGATTGTATATATTATATATTGTATTCCACTAAGAAGTATTTCATTATAACTATGATAAATATTTACTTGGTATAAGTAAATATCTAGACCAACTCTAACCCAAAAGTATCAAAATGAGTTTGCAAATATTTATGTGCTATTTATTATTTTATTTTGATATTTATCTAAATGTATTAGCTCCAACCATATGTATTAAATAGTTATTAATTAAATATAATTAAATTTATTTATATTTGTAATTGCCACATATATTATTTTTCAAAATGGACACTAAGGTGGTTAAATTCATAACTCATATTTGATAATTTATTATGCATGATTGCATAATGTATTTTTACATTCTGAAAGATGAAATATCAAAATACAACCATGATTTCATAACACTATTGGAATTAAAAATCACTATTTTTGCATATGAAAATGGTGGTTAAATATTTTGATAGCTCATTTAATAACGCCACTCGAGGTGCTCTTGCCGTAAATAGTATATATTAACAAATACAATATCAATCGACAAATAAGTAGTTTCTACGATCCATTTTTAGTTACAAACTCAATAAAATATTTATATAGTACATAAATGACTACAATTATATGAGAAGTAATTGCATAATTTATGTGTGTGTCTTTTCAAATTGAGAAAGATATTGCATAATTTATGGATGGAAAAAGTTATCAAATACTAAGAATCGATCATAGTATACCAACAAAATATTACCTATCAAATACCAACTTAATGGTTATCATTTCATTTGGCATGATATTGGTACCATATCGAACTTATATGAGATTTACTACAATCCTATAGTGTGAGTAAAGAAAGATATAGAAAACCTACCATTGGAAAAAATATGTTTAACTACAAATATTCTGACTAATTTTTAAATTAAAATTTTAAACCATATGAAAATAAAAGTATTAATGTAGGTTATAATAGCGTAAATGATTATTAAATATTTTAACACTGTATATATCTCACTATATTTTGGTATTGGAATACATGAGTTCTTTTGTCTAATTTACAAGTTATGTATATAAATTAGTGAAATATTCTTAAGTTTTCTATTTCCCTATCATATATAATAAGTTGTATTTATTTTCTTAATTTCCATTTTTAAAATATTTGTAAAATGAAATTATTTATTGTATAATGTTTATAAGAATCTTTATATCGATTTTATATCTCTATGTTTTTTTTTAAATCACAATATATTCGACTGATTTACACAAAAATCCAATTAATTTTTTATTTTTCCATTGTTTATTTATATAAGCATTTTATAGTGATTTTTGTTTACTTGAAATTTGATCTATTTTCAATAACATCAGCCTTTATGTTAGTTTCTAACATATGGTCATACGTGTAAATAAGTTTAAGTTGTATGTAACAAGGATAGCTTATGAAACCCCCTGAACTTAGGCTAAATTAAGAAAAGCACCCCCACAAATTCGTTATTACTAAAATTCCCCTGATGTTTGTTTCCGTCTTACATCGACCCCTTTATGGTATGATTTTTCAAGGAACTTTTTTTATTACGTAGAATATTCCCCGAAAAATGCTGATTATACCTGCACACGCGACATTTCTTTATGGTACATTTTAAAGACAAAAATTACCCTCATGGGTACTTTACAAGAAATCTTTATTCTTCTTCAATAACACTTTCACAAATTTTTATTATTACCATGACCACCCCTTAGGGTAATTTTTGTATTTAAAAAGTACGATAAAAGAAATGTCACGTTTGCTAGGGTAGAATCCATATTTTTTGGGATATTACATGGAATAAAAAAAATTCCGTAAAAAATCACACCATAAGGGGGTCGTGTAAGATAGAAACAAACATCAGGGGAATTTTGGTAATCACCGATAAGTGAGGGTGTTTTCTAGAATTTAGCCTAAGTTCAGGAGGATTTTCATAATTTATCTTATTAACAACGATTATTGTTCTTTTACGTCGTAACGTTTATTTATACCCTTATAATATTTTATATACTTTTAATGTCAGTTTGATAATATAATTAAATATTAATTTCTAATATATTTAATATGTGTTTTTTGATGCTTCAGCTACCGCACATAAGAAATTTGATATAAAGGTTCGAGATTGGATATAATTGTTTTTTTTTATACAAAATAATAGATCATTGCAAAAAAAATGATGCAAGATCAGGATTTGTGATTAATATTAGCATTATAATTAGAATTATAATTAATATTCTTTGAATTAGTATTGGTGTTAATACTTGAAATAGGGTTCGAATTGTAATTAGGATTAATATAATATTATAATTAATATTAAGATTATGATTATGCTTAGTACGATACTTAGTGACATATATTAGTATTAGGATTGTAATTAGCATTAGGATTGGGATTGAAATTATAATTAATATTAGAATTAGAATTAACATTAGTATTATCATTAACATTATTAGTATTAAAATTATTAGGCTTATGATCAGTATAATGAATAGGATTATGATTTGGATTAGGATTAGAATTATGATTAGTGTTATGAATAGGATTAGGAATAGGAAAAGGATTTGGATAATATTAGACTTACAATTATAATTAGCATTAGCATAATAATTAGTATATCCAGATTAACATTAGCATTAAAATTAGTATTAGCATTAACATTAATAATATTAACATATTAATATTAATAATAATATTAATAATAGTATTAGTATTAATATCATTATTATAAATAGTAATAGTATTAGTATTAGTATTAGTATTCATATTAGTATTAGTATTAGTATTAATAATAGTATTAGTATTCGTACAAATATTAGTATTAATATCACTATAAGTACCCGTATCAATATTAGTATCGGTATCAGTATCAGTATCAGTATTAGTATCAGTATGTGTATCATTAACATTAAAATTAGTTTTAACATTAATATTAGTATTAGTAATAGTATTAGTATCCGTATTACTATTAGTATTAGTACTAATATTAGTATTAATATCAGTATAAGTGTCCGTATCAGTATTAGTATCGGTATCAGTACCAATACCAGTATCAGTATAAGTATCTGTATTGGTATCAATATATATATCAGTATCGGTATCAGTTTCAGTATCAATATCAGTATGAGTATCAATATCAGTATCAATATCAGTATCAGTATCAGCATCAGTATCAGTATCAATATTAGTATTAATATTAGTATTTGTATTAGTATTAGTATTAGTATTATTAGTATTGGTATTAGTATTAGTATTATATTAATATTATTATCAACACTAGTATCAATATCAGTATTAATATCAATATTAGTATGAGTATCAGTATGATTATGAGTATCGATATTAGTATGAGTGTTAGTATTAGTATTAGAATTAATAATAATATTAATATGAGTATCACTATGACTAGCAACATCAGTATCAGTATCAACATCAGTATCCGTATCACTATCAATGTCAGTATCAGTATCAGTATCAGTATCACTATTAGTATCAATATCAGTATTAGTATTATCAATAACAGTATCAATATGAGTATTAATATCAATATCATTAAGTATTAGTATTAGTGTTGGTATTAGTAGTAATAGTATTAGTATTAATATCAATATTAGTATCAATATTAGTATCAGAGTATCAGAGTATCAGTATTAGCATCAATATTGATATCATTATTGGTAGTGGCGTATACATCTTTTCTCTTTGCAATATTTATAAATTGTGTTGTTGTTTGAGTAATGTGCATCACTAATTGAATATTGTTAGTGATAAATTTGCAGGTTATTTGAATATCTATTGTGTTAGTTCTCTGCTACTGTGTTTGTTGTTAAGTTAGTTATTTTGCAGAAGATTCACATAGTGTAGTAGATTGCATTCCATGAGATAGAGTTATACCATATGTTTTAAATGATTTCACTTAATATTCATATCGTGTTTTCCGCCCTTCGCGTATTTTTCTTTGTAATATTTATTTGAATTTCATATGTTACAACTCTGAATTAAGAGATATTTTTTCTTTGATGTCCTTCCATTTTGTTTTATTTGAATTGGCATTGTTATAAAGAGATAATCATTTAAATATTATTATTTCTCATTTTGAAACTGACCTCCGTGCAACGCACGGGTGAAGAACTAGTTGTATACATTTTAAAGTACACACTATAACTACATCTAAATTTAGTCCAAGGTGAAGAAAAGAAAAAAGCATAATTATTGAACTGAGTTTTGAGCACAACTTATAAAAAAAATGTAGTGATTTTTCTCAAAAATCAATAGATGAATCCAAACCGTTCATCTTAACTGGTCAACTCAAATCAACGGTCAATATTTGTTTTGATACAATTGGTTGCCTTATGTCATAATAAAAGAAAAATCGCACGGTATTTGCTTCCATCCAAAGCATCATTTTAGACACACCATTTATTTTTATAATAAATAACCAAACAAAAAATATATATAAAAAAATAAAAATAAATAAATAAATTAAATGAAATAGAAGAAATTACCTTCATACTTGGATTGAAATTTTTTAACACTAGCAAACCCTCTGCTCTTTTTTTCTCTTTCTAAATTTCACATATTAATAGGCGCACTTTCTCTCTCTTGATCCCAGCATTCGAGTGCGTGCGTGTTCATCGATTTCGTCACTCGTCGGTCTTATACTCCGATCTCCGGCGTTAGCCTGATTGCCGAACGTACTGTGAAAAAATGGTGAGTAGTAATCCTTTTTGTTTTTAATCCGTTTCTACTAATGTTGATTACGCGTCTCAGATCTGGTGTTCTATTTAGATTTTGGGGCTGAATCCCTTGTTTTTTTTGAGGTCTAATTGGATTAATATTCGGCATTTTGATTGCTTTGAATTCAGTGATTTGATTGGATTGGTTGCCGGTTATTTTGAGATCTGCAGCTGCTGTTATTGTTTGCTAACTCAATTTTATTTAATTTGATTTGTTTCTTCGTGTTGAATTGTCGTTCTGCTGTGGTGCTGCAGCCGCTCAGACTAGAAATCAAGGTACCAAAATCATTTAACTTGCCGATTCGGGTTTGTGTCTGCGTGTGTGAGTGAGTGATTGTTAGAGGGCTGACCGTTTTTAAATTTTTTTTTTAATGTAATGGCAGAGGAAACTTGCACAAAGATCAGAGAGAGTGAAATCTGTGGATCTACATCCAACAGAGCCATGGTATCTTTCACATTTAGTCAATTCATATGGCATTTGCTTTTCAATTCTTCATTAGTGGTAGCACTTGGCATTTTCGTGATTGCGGAAATGGTTCGTGGTCAAATTGATGTCAATTGCAGGAAAAGAAAAAAACCCGACTATAAGGTTGTTCTTGCGTGTTTGACATTTTGATAATATTTGATAACCGACAGTTCTTGTTCACATGTATTATCAAGTTATAAATACAGTATTGGGATTTGATATGTATTTCAGTTTATTTCATCTGAGGTGTTTTCTGCTTCTGTTTCTTGGTTGGGGTGTTTATTTATATTTTGGATGGTCTGTTTTCCTAATTTCCCGATGAATTGGAGAATAAATGTGGCTTTTGCATGTGATCTATGTATATCTTTTTTAAGTTTTGGTAATTTTATTGATTCGCTACTCTGTGGTACTTCTGCAGGATATTGGCGAGTTTGTATTCAGGGACTGTTTGCATTTGGAACTATCAGACCCAGGTATGGAAATGCAGCTGACATGATTATTTTTCGTTTTCATGGATATGATAAGAATTCGTGATCACATGGATATTTTTAGGATGTTTGTGCAACCCTTTAAACTTATTTATGTAACATCGAAATGTGAGGGATATGAGGTTATCCGTTATCCAAATCATTGCAATCTCATTGTATGTTGTGATGAATGGAACATAGTTGTTCCTGTGTTTAAAATCTTAAAAAGGATGTTGATGTTATTACTATCATGTTGTGGATCAGAAATGCCTTAGTTATCTGAAGTTTTGTCGAAGGTACTTGCTCTATTGAACTTCCAGATTCGCTTATGTTTCTTTTTCGGTATTCACATTACTTTCACGACGACGAATGCATTTGAGGAACACTTTTTGTATAACTTGTGATCTTATGGGTCTTTCCGCTTCACCACACAAAGTAACAGTTTGATGTTATGCTAAAATGATGTGCAGGGGTAATAATTGTTATGATTAGTTATTTACAAAATCGAACTCTAAGGCATATGTGACCGCTGGATTCATTAAGATAGACTTTGATAATTTAATTTAATAGTTTGCAACTTTAAGATGCAAGATTTTGTTAGGATAAAAAAATTAGTGGAACACTATCTGTATCATAACTTTTCATAATGATGAAAAATGTGCAAACAATTAACGGGTTTTGCGATGCTTACAAAGATTTAATGCCTTCTCTCGTTCTAGCTATTTCAAATTGAATGAGTTTCCTTCTGTTGATTTATTTTACCCTGATTACATTCTAAAGCTTGATTTCTGCTGCTGCAGACAATGGTTAAATCTTTTGAAGTTACAGAACTACCAGGTGCATGATTTGAATTACTTGTATTTCTAAAGTTTGTAATACATACTTTACTAGCACTTCTTCATCTTGTCGAGGACCACCTCAGTTCTAATTCGTACATTTTTAATGTTGCAGTTAGGTCCGCGAAGTTCATAGCCAGAAAGCAGTGGGTGGTAGCTGGGGCTGATGACATGTTCATTCGTGTGCACAACTACAATACGATGGATAAGGTCAAAGTATTCGAGGCCCATACAGATTATATTAGGTGTGTGGCAGTTCATCCCACTCTCCCGTATGTGTTGTCATCCTCTGATGACATGCTCATAAAACTCTGGGATTGGGAAAAGGGATGGGCATGCACTCAAATATTTGAGGGCCACTCCCACTACGTGATGCAAGTGACGTTTAATCCTAAAGATACCAATACTTTTGCCAGTGCATCGCTTGATCGCACTGTTAAGGTCTGAGTGGAATTGTTCATAATTCAACTTTGAGAATTTGTTATAATTTAACATGATATTTACAAGTCGGTGATGTTTCTTTTTGTAGATTTGGAATCTCGGCTCTCCTGACCCAAACTTCACCTTGGATGCCCACCTGAAAGGAGTCAATTGTGTAGATTATTTCACTGGTGGTGATAAACCTTACATAATCACTGGTTCTGATGATCACACTGCTAAGGTTGTCCCATGTTTTGTCTTTCTACTTCTTTTGCCTAGAGTGTCTATGATCAAACCTAAACTTACCTGAAGAATTTGTAAAACAGATTTGGGATTATCAGACAAAGAGCTGTGTCCAGACTCTAGAAGGCCACACGCACAATGTTTCTGCGGTTTCTTTCCATCCTGAACTTCCCATTATAATAACCGGTTCTGAGGATGGTACAGTCCGCATTTGGCACGCTACTACTTATAGGTTAGTTTGTGCTCGTAGATGGCTGACTTCTGGACTATACTCTTTGACCTAAATCATTTCCTACCCCACCAAGTATATAAGTTAACATTTATTATTGCACGTACCATGTTATTGAATTTTCTTGTAGTATTACAAATTCACATTCAGCGATTCTCATGCTAAATTTTAGGTATTGACGATAATCTTTTGCTTCTTGGATTCTTCGTTTGATGGGAATTGGCTAATCGAATGTGAATATCCTTTCATTTGTATTCTGATATTTTCTTTTGGTCAAAATCAGACTTGTTCTTGCTGAATTCATACTGTAAATTGTATGTCACCTTTATAATTAACCTTCAGTATGGTCATAATTCCGTAAATGTCATTCGTCACCTAATAGTTGGTCATTATCTGTAAACCATTCTGAATCCTACTAAATGAACTCCCATTATTTATACAGATGTGTATATTTTTTTTTGTGTGTGTCTGTGTCAGTTTTTATGTAGATCTGTCTAATATTTAATTTCATTGTTTCATCTATCTTACATAAGATTTTAATTCCCATTGTTGTCCATCCATACGATCTCTAACAAGTTTTTTCATGTTGCAGACTTGAGAATACGCTGAATTATGGTCTTGAAAGAGTTTGGGCAGTTGGTTGCATGAAAGGTTCAAGAAGGTAAGTTTATTTGCAGTGATCTGATATCATGTGCTGGTTGATTGATTCTTGCATTTATTTAAGGATTGGCTTTCAGCTGTCATTTGGTGAACGCAAGAAATTTCAATTAAAGGTGTATGGAAATTTTGAGTCACATCTTGCTGAAAATAGTGATGTAAATTTTTTACTTGTTTTTGAGCAAAATAAACGTCTGTAAATTATGAATTTTAGTGTCCATCGTAGTGTCAAAGTAGCTGTTTATTGGCTTTACTCAAGTTTTTTATCTGATGGGATCAAAATGTGGGTATATTAGGGAATCTCACTTGATAAATTTCCTTACATGTTCCTTTTTTATTTGGACACTGCACCTTCATTTGATGGATTCAATGTACAGGGTTGTAATTGGTTATGATGAAGGAACCATCATGGTTAAGCTCGGCCGGGAGGTACCTGTTGCCAGTATGGACAACAGTGGGAAAATCATTTGGGCTAAGCATAATGAAATTCAGACAGTCAACATTAAGAGTGTCGGAGCTGATTACGAGGTACTTAATTTTCTTGTCCTTGATAAACTTCTTGCAATTTGCAAAGTGAATTGCTTCTCTGAAATTCTTTTAACATTTTCATCAGGTTGCTGATGGGGAGAGATTGCCTTTGGCTGTTAAGGAATTGGGAAACTGTGATCTTTACCCTCAGGTTATTTTTCCTTAACCGACTCGAATCATTTGTTGAATCCATTTCCGTCCTTGTAATTTTAATTCAAGCAAGTTCGTGCATATGTAAACTTCATTTCAAGAACATTTTGATGTTTCATCCACTTTCTGTTCGGTTATCATCATGTTATCTATGTTTCATGTTGTTTACTTTATATTGATTGAAAAATAATTTGGATCTTCAGTTTTGGAGCTTTCTTTTCTTAGTTGTTAGATGTATTGCTGATTATCATGCATGGAATTTTGTAAAATGTTTTGGCTTCTTACAAAGATAGCCATATCAATGCAGTAGTGGGTAACTTACGGCCTGCCTGTTGGAGTGCCTGAACCATTTTGAAGTTCTAATTTGATAAATATCCTTATCTTCAATATGTTTATGTGATTATTGAACACCATTGACAGATGTTGTACATTTTATGTGCTTATATTCTAACCGAGCAAGTTGCTGATGTTGTACATTGTGTGTGCATAACTCATTTTTATTGTGTAGCCAAGCTTTTAACACATTATGCATAGAAAGAACATTCAGGGTATATTTAGGCTCTCCATCTGAAGTTTTAAGATTTCAATTAAAGTATGCATGGTTTACCACTCAAATATGCTAAATTGCAAAGTTTTTAATAGTTTGAGAAAATATGAGGAATATCACATTGATGAGGATGAAGTTTTCTTCTTTTACCCCCAACCTTTTTCCATTTGATTGTTTTCCTATCATTTTCAATTAATGTGTGGTAGAGGAGAATTGAAAGATTTTGGATGAAGAAGAATAAGAAAGGGATGTCTCTTTGATCATCTTCTTGGGGCTTTCTTCAAGGATTATATTTGAAATTAGCTCTACTGATTTTTTGCTACTCTATGTTGAAATTGTAATAACTGTGATGTTTATATATTCGTTTTGCAGAGCTTAAAGCACAACCCTAATGGTAGGTTTGTTGTTGTGTGTGGAGACGGTGAGTACATTATATACACGGCCTTGGCATGGAGGAACAGATCATTTGGCTCAGCATTGGAGTTTGTCTGGTCAACGGAAGGAGAATATGCTGTCAGAGAAAGTACATCAAAGATTAAGATCTTCAGTAAAAATTTCCTGGTTAGTTTCTTACCTCTTACTTTTTCCTTTTCTTCCTTCTAGCTTCTTTTCAAGTTTTAAATTCTTACTTAAGCTTGTTTCCTGCTGCATTTAGCACCACTGTGATGCTGGGGCCAAAACTTGTTCGATATCAGAGTCGATTTTTTGTTGTTTCCCATACAATTCCCCCATCCTCTGAAATAATGGCTTAGGCCTGTCATAATTGTTTAGCTGTTCATACATGATTTCTTACTATACAGTGATGATGTGCATTTGTAGCATTATTTATCACTCGGAACCTAGTAGGTCTATACTGAGTTCTGTACTTTGTCTACTAGGATAACGATTAAAATTGTGTTCACTTTCAGGAAAAGAAAAGCATTCGTCCCACATTTTCTGCTGAGCACATATACGGAGGCAATTTATTGGCAATGTGCTCAAATGATTTTATTTGTTTCTACGATTGGGCTGAATGCAGGTTGATAAGGCGAATAGATGTCAATGTTAAAGTAAGAAAGTTACTGCTTAACATTATTTATTAGACATGTTGCCATCTACTCATGATCCACATTTTATCTTTTCTTGCAAAATATATTTCAGAATCTTTACTGGGCTGATAGTGGTGATTTGGTGGCCATTGCCAGTGATGCATCATTCTACATACTTAAGTTTAACGTAAGCGTACTATCCATCTTGATTATCGTGTGAATTTGCACCCAAGTTGTTTTCAAGGATGTTTGTTGTAACAGCATTGTCCTTTACATATTGCAGCGCAATGTAGTTTCTGCTCATCTGGATAGTGGAAGATCGGTAGATGAACAAGGCGTGGAAGATGCTTTTGAGCTTCTTTATGAAATTAATGAACGAGTACGGACTGGACTTTGGGTTGGAGATTGTTTCATTTACAACAATTCTTCATCGAGGCTTAATTACTGTGTTGGTGGTGAGGTATGTTTTACTGTTTCCTAGCTGTATTACTTTCAGAATTTGAGAAAGAAATATATACTTATGGGAAGTCATGTTTCTTGTGTGGTTTTTAGGTGACAACTATGTTTCATTTAGACCGGCCCATGTACCTGCTCGGGTATCTTGCTAATCAGAGTCGTGTTTTTCTCATCGACAAAGAATTTAAGTACGTTATTCAGCCGCACCTGTTTTGGTCATGATTTTTTCATTGTACATGTGGAGATTTTTTGCCTTCTTTAATTAATAAAACAAGTGCATGTGAATTTGATTCTCTCTCCTTCCTCATTTTAGTGAAGAGATTGCTTGGTTCTTGCAACTTTCGTTTATGTCTATGGATCTTCTTTTGCAGTGTTATTGGATATACTTTGCTGCTCAGCTTGATTGAGTACAAAACTCTTGTAATGCGTGGGGATCTGGAAAGGGCAAATGAGGTCTTACCTTCAATACCAAAGGAGCACCATAACAGGTTTTTAGCATCTTTAACCACTTATTTTACTACTTGTTTATTTACTTATTTGTCACTGCTCATTTATGCACGATAATCCATAATAACTTCGCTCAGAACTAATCAATTTGTACACGTCGGGTTACTTTAAGTTACTGAAAGAGCCCGTTATCTTCATAATTTTGTGGGTAAATTACACACACCCCCCTGAGGTAAGCTTAAATAACTGTAAGGTCCCTGTGGTATCAATAATTACACTTAACCCCCTGAAACGTTGTCAGAAACTCTAATGGGATAATGAATTGGATACGTTATTCCGATAGGGTTCTAACGGACTATTGGTTTCAGAAAGTGGTGAAGACAACAAAGAGCTATGTGGTGACATGGCTCCCCGAACATTCCCGAATATTTCTTAAATCACCCATAGCTCTTTGTTGTCTCCACCACTTTCTGAAACAAATAGCCCGTTAGAACCCTATCGGAATAACGTATCCAATTCATTATCCCATTAGAGTTTCTGACTATGTTTCAGGGGGCTGAGTGTAATTATTGATACCACAGGGACCTTACAGTTATTTAAGCTTACCTCAGGGTGGTGTGTGTAATTTACCCTAATTTTGTCATCTCATATTCTGATTTAATTTTTCTTGTTGAACTGTTCTTTCATGGACGAGAACATGATTGCTTTATGATCAACCCAACGAGCCTTAGAGTCCTTATTCTTGGTATACCAAGGATCCTTTATCTGTAATCAACTATATTTTTTGGTGTCTAATGAATCAGCTGAATGTTGGCGTGTATCACGAAGTTCTTACTTAATGGACATTCTTTGCTTAGTATCTAGCGTGGTGAGAGTAATCCTTGTTCCTTGCAAATTCTTTTTGAAAATTGGAAAACTGTATCAGAAGGAAATTAAATTCCTGAATTGGCGGGTCCACTGTCCACCTCTTTGCATTTCTCATCTTATCTGATCCGGAGGCATAAATTCCTATAACCAGTTATTTAACTTGAGTGTGGGTATAATTGGTTTTGTGGACAGCGTGGCTCGTTTCTTGGAGTCAAGAGGGATGATCGAAGATGCACTTGAAGTTGCTACAGATCCCGACTACAGATTTGAGTTAGCCATACAACTAGGCAAGCTAGACATTGCAAAGGTAAACACTGTCAACTTTTGGGTTGGGCCGTTCGGGTATATAGACTAAATTAACCAATTAGCTGTAGCACTTCCATTAAGTTTTCAGAAGTTCACTAAAATGTTCTCTCATCTTCCGTGTGTAAGTTTTCTGCTCTGGATAAGTTTGCAGTTCTTACAAGTGCACCTTCTGTTATTCTCTACAGGAAATCGCCACAGCCGCACAAAGTGAATCTAAATGGAAGCAACTGGGTGAATTAGCTATGTCTACTGGAATGGTATTATCTTGATCATTATGCTCTGAGCTGAAAGTGCATAAACTAACTTCAAAAATTGTAATTGGCGTTCAAATGGTGATATAGTTGTCTTACAAAAACGCCCAGAGATCTCCCCTTTTCTAGAAAACAACTTTGCTGAATATGTCAAATAAATTGCGAAAATTTTCACTGACGAAATGATTTTATTTATCATCTCTCTCTCTCTCAGCAATTTTGAATAGATACATGGATATCTTTATCCATATCCGATATTCAGTTTTGAGTAGTTATGCTTGTTTTTTGCATTTCAGTTGGAGTTGGCAGAGAAGTGTTTGAAGCAAGCAAATGACCTTAGTGGTCTGTTGCTACTCTATTCGTCGTTAGGCGATGCTGAAGGAATTACTGAACTTGCATCTCTTGCGAAAGAGCATGGGAAAAACAATGTTGCATTCCTTTGTTTATTTATGTTGGGTAAATTGGATGACTGCCTCCAACTGTTGATTGACAGGTAATATCTTTCATTACTTTATATGGGTGATTTACCATTTAGTTATGAAGTCTTAACAAAACACAACTCCTTTGCAGCAATCGAATACCGGAAGCTGCATTGATGGCTAGGTCTTACCTTCCAAGTAAGGTGTCAGAAATTGTTGATCTTTGGAGAAAGGACCTCAATAAGGTTATCACTCAATTTTTTAGCCCGTTCTAATTTGGTTTGTTTAGGAACGAAAGATGGATGTTCTCTCAATCCAAACTGAAAGAGGAGAGATGAAGTTGAGTCATTTTATTGTTGTCTGATCTGATTTGATAAAATGTACAGATTAATCAAAAAGCGGCAGAATCTCTTGCGGATCCAGAAGAATATCCAAATTTATTTGACGAGTGGCAAGTTGCACTTTCTGTCGAAGCTAAAGCTGCTGAGACAAGGTATTTCAACTTTAATTTCTTGCAGCTCTTATTATCAGCACTTATTGTATAAAAATATGCACGATGTCAAATTCCATTGTTGGTAAAATTAGTCCTATCGCCATTTTGATGAATATGTTAAAAATGGAAACTCAATTCAAGGCGATTATGTCATTTATTTTGACTTTTTTTTCTTCAATTGTTGGGGAGTCAAGAATAACTTGTTTTCCACTGGCGCTGTAGGGGTAACTATCCTCCGGCAGCTGAATATGCACAACATGCTGATCGATCAACCGCAAGCCTTGTAGAAGCATTTAGAAACATGCAAATGGAAGATGAAGAAGAACCCTTGGAAAATGGAGGCTTGGACTACGAGGTAGAATTGAATTTATTTCCATTTGTTGGATTTTTAATTTTATCTACCGAGTAAAATATTTCGACATAAGAAATAGAAAGAGGATCCTTCTCGATGAAACTGTATCCCAAGAAATAACGTTCCAGATCTAAACTTAAATTTTATGCAATTTCTTTTAATGGTTCTAAGTACGTTTTTTTTTCCGCAACTTTATTTAGGATGCAGAGCCAAATGGAGAAGAGGTGGAAGAGGGAGCTGATGACACACAAGTAGAGGAGCATGATGAGAGTCAAGAAGAGGCTGTTGTGGTGGATGCTGACTCTACTGATGGTGCCGTACTTGTTAATGGCAACGAGGCTGAGGAACAGTGGGGTACGAATAATGAAGGAAAATCGTCATCCTAAAAGCTATTGGTTGGGCCGAGTGTGAAAATCCTAGTTTTGTTGCTGGTGATTAAATTGATTTTCTTTTAGTTTGCTTGTCGACTTGCGGTTTTTGTAGTCAGGATACAGTTTTCTTTATTGAGGTCCATTTGTTCATCTATGTTTTCATTGCATCTTTTCACCTAATATCCACTAGATTTTTTTAGGATTCAGCTAATAGTCATTTACGTGAGAAATCATTAATTTTAAGACAAGGTTGGCACGCAATTTTGTTGGGATAAAATCATTTTTCTGATTTATAATACTCAAATTTCATCGTAAAAGTTTTCATGACATGTTTGGAGACGAAGTAAAAATTTAAAGTATGACCTTATCAAGTTCAAATATTATTGAATTACTCTTGTTTTTAGCATCTTCATATTATTGTCTGGTCATAATGCATCACCATTTACTGACAATTCGTTTCAACTTTCAAAAAAATACTGATGGAGCTTCATTTCCCCTCCCCCTCTTTCTGATATGGCAGTGCTTACACCACGTGGCTGAGTCAACTCAAGACCAACGGTTCCAGCTGTCTAACTATTCGTCCTCATGGTAAGAATTGATGGTTTTAAATAGAAGTTTGTGCCGATATTGATTATTATCCTACAGCATTGAAGTTCATTAATTGGTCTCGTCGTTTTACTACCAAATCTGGAACTTGTCATTTCTCACGACCGTTGGTGCTAAAAGTTTTTTTTTGCCCCCCCCCCCCCCCCCCCCCCCCCGTCTTGATTCGCAATTGCTACGGAGTGTGGACATTCTGTACACTTTTTCAGTGCATTAGTATGTAGTCGGATCGAATAATTTGCTTCCACTTATAAAAGACCCTGTGATAAACAAGATCACGTTTTCTCATGATTTTATAAGCAAGAAAAGCTTGGTTCGGCAAGTGATTATCTTACCTATTTTTGATTGACCTTCTAACTGCATTGTGAAAAAGTTCGTGTTAAACGTAAACAATAGGTTTCTTGTCCATGTGGCATGAGTTTGATTAATCCTGTGCCATTTGTATTTGGTAAGAAAAGGCTCGTTCGCTGCAAATTCTTTACAGCAATGTTTTTCTTTTCCCATATTTATGAGATATTTTTCTTGCATTTTTCTTCAGCTATGGTTAGATGTGTTGCTTGAACGAGGTGATGAAGGGAACCGGTGCGTCTTTTTCTGCTGGTGTGGTGACAAGCACAGACAAATTTTTGTCGTGGGAGCACACAATCAATATACTGTAGACTTTTCCGAGTTTCGGTTATTAGTTAAGTTGCGGCTTAGTTGTACCATTTAATATTATTTGATGCCATTTTTTTTTTCTTTTCTTGGAAGTATTGTGTTTGTGAATCATAGATACATAATAGCTACTATGTTACAAATAATTACGCGTCGAACGTCGTGTGGTTGATTGATTACAGTCTCCGAACATAACTTTTTTGGGTTATATTATTATGGATCACCTCATTAGATACAAAAAAAAATTGTGTTTGTACACACAGGATGTGTAAGGTGTTTATTACAAATTGAAAGCATCTATCAAATAAAAGTTCCATATTTATTCTATTTGTATTAAATATATAATATTATGTATTATACTATGAATTCTATTTATCATCAGTTTTAGAAATATTTTACCCAAGTACTTATGTTGAATTAATATTTTTTTTTGAAATTAATAACAACAGCTTCTTTTTTTCCTTTGAAAGAATTAATTTTGCAATAAATTTTTACTTTTTTATTATGGAATAATTTGATATTTTTTTCCATTTATTTGAAAAATAAAATAACATCAACCAAGAGAAAATAAATAAATAAATGAAAATAGAAGGGAAGAACAAAAACCGAGAAAATAAAAGGGCTCACTCTCAATCCATTTATTACCATCTTTCGCTCTTTCATTGGGCTAGGGTTTTAGCAGTTTCAGACAAAATTCAAAAGGGAAAAAGGTTAGGGTTTCAATTTGAAGCGTAGCCAAACCCTTGAAAAATTCTAACCAGGTATACATATCTTTCCCCCTTTCGTTTGTATTTTGTATCTATCTGTATTTATGTACGATTCTGTTTTCGTTTTTGTTCAATTCGGTAAATGTGGTGTTTTTATCCCCAATCCCTGCACCGATTTAGGTTTCCATAATAGGTCAATTTTCATTCTTCTTCGTTTCATCGATTTTGTTTCGCGAAGGTAGCTTTTGTCGGTTTACGATTTTGTTTAATTCAGCGATTTTTTTGTTGGGAAGCTTGTATTCGATCTTCTGTATCCGTTGCTTTTTTTTCTCTCTCTCTCTCTCTCTCTCTACTTTTTTTAGCTTGGAATTTGGATTGAAATCATGTGCCTTTTTGCCTTGTGTTGTTCTGGGATTCGATATTAAAATTTAGGTAGATGGGAGATGCAGAACATTTTTTCAATATTCTTTAAACTTGATGCTGATTTTCTTAGTAAGTAGATTTCGTTTGGTAATTTCGTTGCCAGAACTTGCTAAAACATGGTGGATCAGATAGCTAGTTTTTCTGAGTTTTTATAATGATTTCGTGCAGACTGCTCGTTTTCTATTAGTCTGAAAAGGGTAAAAAGAAAACAAGAATCATCACCTAGATTTTTTTACGGTAATCTGCCATGGGGGACACAGAAAGCAACTGTCAACCTTCGAAAAAGAGAGCCGCCGGAGTACAACTATCCCGCGAGAACCCTGGTCTCGATGACAATGAAGAAACATCCGAAAACGAGACGGGCACCTTTAAAAAAGCACCCGAAGAGGTTCTAGCCACTAGAAGGATCGTCAAAGTACGCCGCCAGCAAACATCAGCCGCTGCATCTGCATCAGACCCACCTTCTGCCCCGAATCCATTCGCTTCTATCCAATTGGTTACTCCTGCTTCATCTGCTCCGAATCCGTTTGCTGCTATCACCTTCTCTCGTCCTGCTCCTCTGGTAGAGGTAGAGGCACCCAAGAGTGACGAAACCGAGAAACAAGTCGACGAAGTCAAATCCGAGAACAAGGTTGATGACGAGTCCAAGGGTGAAGAATCTACTGCAGAGGAGGAGAAAACCGACCAATCAAATGCTGACAAGGATGGAACTGATGATGTCAGCAAGGTATCCGATGAGGTTGCAGAAGATGGGACTTCTTCGGATGGGGCGAAAAAAGCTACAGAAGAAGCCGAAGATAAGGAGGAGAAAGAATCTGCTGAGAAGAATGCAGAAGCTGCACCTTTAAACTCGTTCCAGCAGCTATCGAGTGGCCTGAACGCTTTCTCTGGAGTTGCAGGAACGGGGTTTTCCAGCGGCTCTTTCTCATTCGGGTCGATTACTAAAGATAAGTCTCCTGTGGGGTCCACTACCGGTTCCCTTTTCGGTTTCGGTGCTTCTAATAACGGGAGCTCTTCTTTCTTCGGCGGCGCCTCGGGTGGAGCGAGTATTGTCGGCAAGAGTGAAGGCAGCAAGATTCCGGCCATGCAGGAGGTTACCGTGGAGACAGGGGAAGAGGATGAGGTGGCAGTTTTCACCGCCGACTCTGTGCTGTTCGAGTTTATCGATGGTGGATGGAAGGAAAGAGGGAAAGGCGAGCTGAAAGTCAATGTTTCGAGTGTAGGGACTGGAAGAGCAAGGCTTGTTATGAGGGCGAGAGGGAATTTTCGGTTAATTCTGAATGCGAGTATTTTTCCAGACATGAAGCTGACGAATATGGACAAGAAGGGCGTGACTTTCGCGTGTGTGAATAGTGCAGGTGAAGGGAAAGAAGGGCTTTCTACTATTGCGTTGAAGTTTAAGGATGTTTCGATCGTCGAGGATTTTAAGGCAGCTGTAGTGCAGAATAAAGGAGAGGCTACTGTAGCTCTGAAAACTCCGGAAAATTCTCCCAAGGCCGACGACGAAGAAAAATAAGCATCTTAATATCAGTAAATTTGAGAAAACGAGCACCTTGATTTTGGTGTTTTTTTGAGAAAATGGCGTACTTAAACGTGGTTTATTTCGGGGAGTGGGATAATGTATGGACCCTTTTTCGTGTAGTTTTTTTTTTTTCTTTCTTTTTCTCGCTTTGTTGTTAAAGTATCGTGTAGTGACCTTAAACGAATTCTCTCTCTACGCTATTTTTCGGCTTATGTACCTGAGTTGTGCTATTATCTATTGCTCTACATACTCGAAAATCAGTTCCATAAAAAAATGCTGTTCGTGTAACGATGTTTTTTTTTTGGTAAATTTACTTGTTTTTGAGTTACGGTTTTGTGCTCTGTAATTTTTCCCATATTCATTTAAACTATTTGTGAGCTATTATTGCATTTATACAGAGAAAAATATGACATTTGCAGATGTGCTTCATTTGTCATACATTTTTTTGATGAAACCCCAAAAATATATAGGGCAAATTACGGCCGCTCTCTGAGGTATATGGCCAAATTACGAAAAAATCCTTCTTGTTTGGTTAATTACAACCACCCCTCCTTTAATTATTTTTACATAAAATATATGTAATTCGGTTATTTACCGAACCAAATCGTACATTCAGTTCGGTAAAAACGGTATGAAATGTTGTCGTACCGAAATTTCGGTTCGATTTTTCCGATTTAACATCCATAAATTCATCTCTGGAGGTGTATTTTCGTAATATAATACATAGTTGAGGGGTGGCTGTAATTACACAAACATGATAGGATTTTCGTAATTTGACCATAACACGGGGGTGGTAGCCGTAATTTGCCCAACTATATAATAGATGATTCGAACTAAAACTTTTAACTCTTTCCCACTTTGCATCTAACACGTGTCAGTTCTTTCACATCCCTAAATCTGTCAATTTATTCTCAGCAGCATCTTTGTTCACGGGGTTCCTTTTACGATAGTTTCGGTGTAAACAAATCGAGTCGAGTTTTAAAAGCTATGTTCGAACTTTGGTTTGATTAGTAATTGAGTTCAACTCGATCGAACATTTTTTTCTTCTTCTAATCGGTTTCTAGCTAGAGCAGAGCCTCACAAGTTATAGAAACCGAGCTCAAACGAGCTTTTAACAATCAATCTCGAATCTATAGAAAGATTACAAGATAATAATTAACAACACCTTAATTTTCCTAGTAAAAATTAAGTTAAAAACATTCATGAAATCGATCGGAAAATCTTCTAAGGTGACGATGAGTAGCTCTTGACGCACTTGTTGGAGCAGGATCCCACACATCCATCCACCTTTTCTCCATCTGACAAAAAACAACAAACAATATCAGTATCAGAATCAGAATCAGCATCAGAATCAGCATCAGAGAGATAGAGAGAGATGATTCATTACTGGGAGTTCGTTTGGTGCTGAAAGCAGAACACATGGAGAAAGCGCAGCCGAGTTTGCAGAATCCGAGGTTGTCGGAATCTTCGCTAGCATCATTCTGAATCTCTTGAAAGATGCAATCTTTCAAGCAATGCGTGGTGCACGAACAAAGTGTCTGCGTAGGCTCGATCATGCAGAAGATGAAGCACTTCGTGTAGCAATCTTTGAAAGAGGCAGTTGATCTCTCTGTCAACATCCCCACACACAAAACTACCAAAACAAATGCCCTTATTAATTTCCCCATCTCCATCTTTTTTTTTTTTTTAATTAATTGTTATTTTCAAGAATGTTTTTGGCCTATGAGAAGCTCGTGAAAAGCTATTTATAGCATGAAAACGAAACTACCTCATGTTATTTTATTAGCAAATACGATTCAATTCTTTTACGAATAAAATAAGATAAGGTAGTTATTTTAGCAATTCGTTATAACACAAGGGTACTAATTGCAATCAAAACACTCACACACACATACACATACATGTAGGTTTGTTCTATATATGCTACGATCAATGAATTTCACTGGATTATATTTTATTATAGACGTGTACGTACACATTCTATACACATTTACACGTATATGTGCATCACTGTTGTGTATAAATCAAAACTGAAAAACTACAAGACTCGTGCATATATGTTCACCGTAGATGAGGTTAAATAACCAGCCATCAAACACACATACACATGGATGTGTGTATAATTATGTGCAGATCTATGGTTAACAAATAGCCGATGTAGCATATAAATTCTCATATACATATGTCTTTAACTCTTATACACACATGTGATGTATACAAGGAATATATGAATATATTTAATATGTAAGTGTAATGAGTAAAGAAATATAAAGCAAGTTTAGTCATGTGAATGGCCACTAAGCCATTTTGTAATTTGGTGCTTAAATTAAACATTTCTTGATATAGGATTTAATAGATAAACATCACTCATCATCATATTACTAAAATAAATTAATGAAAAATACTGACATTAATAAGTGCTAAAACTTAAAAGCCTACAATTGCGGCTAAGTATTTAACCTCTAAGAGAGAAGACAATTGGAAAACAGTTCAATTCAATCAATATATATCTCACAAAGTTTAGGTAACATGTGAATGTTATTTGTCTTCTCATAGTGTTCATTCTTTACTAATTTACAAAGTATTGTAATAAATAACTTTATTAAGTTCGGTATGGATGGCCTATTGGTTGGAGTAAGTGAGCCCGTATTGATTGACCCATATTCGAATCCCTTTGTCAAATGTCGTTAGGTCGAGCTGGCCACACATGGTTAACCTAATATGGTTTACATCTCTCGTAGAGTTTGCAAAGTATTATAATAATACCCAATTACTAATTTTGAGAGTTATAGGAACAAATAAATTACAAGATTTAGAAAAAAATGAATAAAAACCTAAAGGGCAAATTACGGCCACCTCTAAGGTATGACCAAATTACAAAAAAAACCTTTTTGTTTGGATAATTACAGACTACAGTCACCCACTCCTTCTAAATTTTTTACATAAAATTTAATTAATTTGGTTATTCATCGAACCAAACAAGAGGGAGGGTTTCGTAATTTGATCATAATTCAGGGGTGGTGGCCGTAATTTACCCAAAAAAAAAATAAAAAAAATAGATGAATATAAATTACAAGATGTAAGTAGCCCGTGGGCTATTTTTAACCTTACATTTGGATTGTCGCTTCCACCATTTGCATTTCCCCTCACGGGTTGTTCACACATCTATAAAAAACACAATACACACAAATACACGCACAGAGTTCACTTTGTCTATGTACGATACCCAACGTATAAAACACCTCCTCCAAACTTCAAATTCGGCCAATACAATATCAAGGGTGAATTATGCATGATTTATTGTGTTTCGATAATGCAAAATGCTATTAATTTTTTGAGGATGCAGAATGTCAACAAAATATATTGCAAAAGTGCAAAATGAGATTAAGCGAAATCCAAATCAGAATTTGTAATCGGATTATTATAACCCTGAGATAATTTAATTTATTCAAACACAAACTATATTGGAACAATACGTGTTAGTAAATAAATAAATAACAAAGATATATATGTACAATTAACAACTCACTAAGCGCATACATACACGTGGGTATGTGTGTGTTATTATGAGTTGATGATAGGGGTATTTGCACTCGGTTCCCCTGTGAAATGTCTAATTGTCAAAAAACCCCCTCTGATAAAAAAATTAGCAAATACCCCCCTATGAAAGGAAGTCAATGACAATAAGGACCCTACGAGCGAATCGTGGGATACACTCGCGGTTCATGCAGCTGGGCGTGCGTTTTAGGACATTTTAGGACAAATTAAAGTTTTCTAAATTATCAATTCAGTCCCTCATATTTTATGAAATACCCTCTTCTTCACTACACCTAAAACCACCACTATAATGTCAAACCCCAGCTATCCCATGGCCCATCTCCGCTTCGCAGCCCCCTACCACTTCTTCTATCGTCTAGGACTGCCCCTTCCACTATATCCCCGTTCACCTCACCATAACTCTCGACAATACCCTATCACCGCCCGTAAATGCCACCACAAGAACAATGAGCCTCTCTTCGGGCAAACCAACACAATTTGGGCAATTACGAGACTTATCCCAAAAATTAAGTGCTCTGCCATTACAACCATGAGCCAAGAAGAGAACCGCCTTAGGCAAGTCTGGTATCTGCCATATCAAATCAGTCCCATTTCTTAATTCTACCGTCGGATTTAACTGAACCAAAGAGTCGAAGCTGTTCCATTTTTGGTTCTCGAGATCAGACATCAATCTCGATCGGTCTGGTAAAGAATTTTAGGGGGAGGGGGGGCTTACGGGAAGAAGATGGTAGCTGACAAAGTTGAAGGGCTCTGGGGTAAGGTGTCGAGGAGAGGAATTTGAACGAGGGGTGGGCGGCGGTGATTCGAGACGGCGGCAGTGTAGAGGGAGAGAAATTTGAAGGAGTGGGTGGGTGTCGGAGGGCCAGACGGCGGCGGTGCTGACGGAAATGGGGAAGAAGGTGTAAACTTTGGAAATTACAATTTGGTCCTCTAAATTTAGGTTATTTATAATTAAATTAGTTTGATTTTTTTTTCTTTTTTGCTTTATTTTTTATTCAGGGCAATTCTGTCATTTCACGTAAGTCAACGAGCCAGTGCACACAAAGGGGCGGTGGGCTGACTAAAACACAACATAGGGGGTTATATGCTAATTTTTTTTTTTCCGGGGGGGTTTTTTGCTTCCGAGAAATAACACAGGGGGGTCTATGCAATTAACTCGTTGATGATATATTGTTTAAAATCACGAGCTATATTTCACTGGGTGTAACATCTACAAAACCGCACATTTACAAAAAAAAATTCTCCCTTTTGTTGTCACATCTATTTATTTATTTCATTGACATCTGTTTTGGTTGGTGAATTTTGTCTCTACCTAAACTAAAAGATGATTTAATTTGTACAATTATATAATAACTTTTTTAATCAAAATATTTCATTATTACAACAAAAACACATTTTCAAGGCACCTAAAAAATAATTTCAAGATATTATAATCTTTGTTAATAGTAATATATTATTCTTTTAAGGAATCCCCTTTTCAAAATCCGAACGAGACCTTTCATTATTCTGAATTCTGGATTTTACAATAAATAGTCAATAAAATAGTTTGATATTTTTAAACATCTTTATTACATAAAATTTATGTTCTTACTTTCTATGAGCAAGAAAGATTAAATTAAAACACTAATTAATGTTGCTTGTGGATGCAATCCTCAGAGCACAAATGCACACATTTTTCCAATTTAGGAGGATCTGCATAAACCATAAAATGTAACGTCATTATAATAATAATCATAATCATAATCATAATAATAATAATAATAATAATAATAATAATAATAATAATAATAATAATAATAATAATAATAATAATAATAATAATAATAATAATAATAATAATAATAATAATAATAATAATAATAATTTATATGCAAAATTAGGGCAAACAAATGATTTATTTAATTATTTTTTAATATATATTCACCTGAGGTGAAATTCCTGCACTTGGAATTTGCAAAGGCAAAAACACAATTGGAGAGGGATTTAGATTTATTTTTAGATTTCGGATTGTCACAATTCTTTAAGCATTCACTCACGCAAAGGGGTCGACTACCACCGATGATTAAGCATTGTTTCGTGCATTTTATTATGCATTCGACCGACGGAGATTGACCTTTTTGCCCTCCAACTCCGACTAGTAAAATTATCATGATCGTAGTAATTATAATCATCCCGAAATAATTCCTATTTTTCCCCATGTGAATTTTATATACACGATTTCGATATCGTCTTATTTTTCTCTACACACTGTGTTTCTTATATAGGTATAGACAATGCACACAAAAATTAAAGGGATCCTTTTTTTCCAAAAAAATAAAATAAAAAATCGGATCATCTTTTTCGATTTTCAATTGATTTAGTTTAACAAAAAAATAATCGGGTTTTACGTAATATAAACATACTAGGCATATCAGAACAAATAATTAAATCAAGGGTTCAACTCTATTTAATTTAACTTGTTAAATTAAATTAAATTCACCTTTTTTTTATATAAATAAAAAGTAAAGAAGGATGAAAAGAGAAAATCTAAATATTAATTTGATGCTCATCTTCATTCATAATCCATCTTTTTTTTTTCTTTATTATTTATGTATTATTATTATTAATTTTTTTCTTTTTTCTTTTTTTGCATTATTACCTGAGGTAAAAAGTTTGCAGTGAGAAATAGGACAGCCATTTATGCACTGGAAATTGGCATTTGAAATTTGATGGCAATTCTTTAAGCATTCAGCCACACATAACGGTTTCCTTATAAGGAAGCATTCTAAGTTGCAATTAAATATGCAGCGATTCGGTATTTGGCCGCCGCCGCCGCCACCTTCTGCCGCTTCTCCGGTCGTAAAAAATACCATGCATATAGATACAAAATATATGATATTTATTCTATTTTTATCCATTTTATACTCAATTTTTTTTTTCTTCGACTTAACTATTCTCAAATTGTTTCTTATTTAAAATGTGGATCGAGTTCGATTCATACATTGACCATGGAATTTTACGTCGAAAAGTTATTAAGTTTCTTTCCCTCTTAAAGATTTCGGACTCTTATCTATGTGTTATATTATCATAATTAACTCTAATTTCCTTTAATTTGTTTTTGTTAAGCATCTCTATATATAATAGTGTGAAAGCCGGTCGGAAACGACGAAATAACCTCATCCCCACCCGAATAAAAATTGCTAATACGGTAATTTAACGCGAGCAACAACAACAACAGTAATTTCATCATACTTCCCACAAATCTTACCTTGTGTAAATTACATTTTTTATAATGGAATCCCTAGCCAAACTGTATAGGTGCACTAGGTAAATATACTGAAATAACTCGTAATAAAAATAAGGGTCAATGACATTTTGCCCCCCGAACTTTAACGTCTTTTGCACGTTACCTCCCAATTTTTTTTTTTGGCATAATGCCCCCAAACTCAATTATTTGGATCGTCGACCGTGAAATCAAGAATTTCCGGCGGGAACTTCACGTGAAATGCCACTACGCCAAAATGCATTTCAGGCGACGAAAATTTGCGACGAAAAAAGCTTATTTGCAACGCCAAAAAATATTTTGCGACGAATAGTTTGCGACGAAACATACCCGAAAAAAAGTCAAAAAATCCGCCGTCGCAAAATTCTGCGACGAAATATGAACAACGTCGCATCATTTGCGACGTTTCAGGAGAAACGTCGCAACGTTTCAATTTTTCCACAAACATAGATATTGCGACGGAACATAGCTAAATCGTCGCAATATCCGTCACGAATTTGCGACCAAAATAAATGTCGCACTTTCCTGCGACGTTTAATTTGTTTCTAATTTTGTCGCAATATTTATTATTTTGCAATATTTATTATTTTTAAAATTCTTTTTTTTTCTTGATTTCATTTATTCATTGTTAAACCTGCAACATAAACAATATACAATACCAATAATCATTAAACAACTTCAAATTTATATTCACTGCTTTAAAATTCACATTTAGGTTAAATCATCCAACATGATATACAAAATGTTAATGTTGTAGCGTAACAACGATAAGTTAATCCTCATTTTCTCCTTCATCTCCATTAGAATTATTTAGCGTAACAAAGATAAGTTAATCCTCATTTTCTACTTCATCTCCATTAGAGATTATGTTGCTCGGCCTCATCCTCAATCTGTTAAAAACACACAAATCACATAGTTAACGAGTGCTCAATCAATATCGAGCCTTAATAATTCATACTGCAAAATAAAAGTTAATGCAATTTATACTCAGTACTCACTTTTGGTTTGCACTTCATCACGAGCTCAATACATCAATCTCCGATTCGTTCTTTGCTTGGCAGTTCGAGAGAAGTTTCAACACCCTATGCCGAAAGAAGAAAACTTATATAATGAGCATAAAAAGCATATATATATATAGTTGTGGGCTCCTGGTAAATCGGCGAAGAGCGGAGGTGGAGTCGGCGAAGAGCGGAGGTGGAGTCGGAGAAGAGCGGAGGTGGCGTCGGCGGAGGGCTGTGAGAAAAAATGAGAGAGAGTGAGAGGGGTAAAGGAGATGGCAGATAATTAGGGCTTAAATTTTTGCTAATTAATTGCGACTTTAAAATCAAAATGTCGCAAACTTGAACTAAAGTTGCGACTTTAATATTAAATAAGTCGCATCCAAATATTTCAAAAAAAAAATGCGGGGATAATAAATGCGACGCATTCGACAAAAAGTCGCAATTTTGACATTTATAGTTGTGACGTTTTAATTATATTCGTCGCAACCAAATTAGCTAAAATATTGTAATATTTTTTTAATTTTTTTGTTGCGACGTTTAAGTTAATTACAATCGCAACCTTGCGACGGAAATATAAAACGTCGCAATATGACTTTATTTAAAAAAAATTAAAAAACATATTTTCTATTTCGACGTATTTATAATATATCGTCTCAAAGTTGCGACGATAACTGTCATTTCCGTCGCAAACATTAGTGGGAAAATTTGGGTAAAAAATTGTGCGACAATTTTTTGCGACGAAACCGTTAATTGTCGCAATAATTTCTATAAATTTATCATTTACTATTTTTTGAGACGATTTCGTATAAAATAGTCGCAAAATGTGCGACGAAACATTTTTCGTCGCAAAAAAAAAGTCGCCTGAATTGAATTTTGGCCTAGTGTGCAAGCATGTGACTCGCACGTGATTTTTCAAGGGCAAAATCGTCGAATCAACTTTGTTTAGTTTTTGACCAATCATGTTCTGCCACATCATAATCTTCTTCACCACCATTTGATTTGGCCAAATAATATAGTTTGTGGGGGCATCATGCAAACTTATTTTAGTCTAGGGGGCAACGTGCAAAATAGGTCAAAGTTTGGGGGGCAAAATGCCATTAACCGTAAAAATAATTTAAACAACAGTGCAAAATTGTGATAATTCAATTCAAGTGACAATTAATTAATATAATTACCAATATATTTTGCTTAATTAGGCGCGTGTACCATGATACTAAAATGCTTGGATGAGATTATGCATGTATGGAAAGAATCCGAACGTATGTACAATCTCGATTTATTATTTCATTAATTATTTTTTTTATTGTCGTCATAAAATATCATAATCCAACAAATCTCAATAATCCAGAAAAAGAAAAAAATGTTGTAAAAAAATAATATATAGTATGTTAATTATACTAATTATATATATATAATAGTAATTAAATTACCTATATAACCTATAGTATGCATTTGTCTCCTATAAATCACCCTTGTTCATGTTAGAGAGAATTAAACTCACAAGAACAAATACAAATATTTCAAAGGGTATATTCGGAAGAAAAAAGATGGAAGGAAAATTTGTTATTAGAACAGCAGTGTTTGTGATTTTGGCGAACTTAGTTTTCGCGTCGAGTAATAGTGGAGTGGACTCGATAAAGGCAACGTATAGCGAGTGCTACTTGGGTTGTGTTGGTCCATGTTTTACGAATCCGATTAATTACGGGTGTATAATTGGTTGTCAAAGGCTTTGTGCTGCTTGTGCACCAAATTGCAAATATCAGAGGCCGGTTTCTTCTTTGACCTCGTTTTGTAACGTCGGATGTTCGCTCGCTAAATGTTCCGAAATCAAAGGTTTAATCTCTCTCTCTCTCTCTCTCTCTCTCTCTCTCTCTCTCTCTCTCTCTCTCTCTCTCTCTCTCATTTTTGTATGCTAATGAACAATATTTATTTTGACAGATTTAGATCAATGGAAGAGGTGCTTGGGAGATTGCTCCGAGATCGATTGCAAAGTTTGAAAGGATCGGATTTAATCACAAATGTAATTGTTGAATGTTTTCAATAAATATATGTTTACGGATTCGGATTAGTGTTTTCGATGTTTAATGCATTCTATAAAACAGTATTTGTTTAATGTTTTCAATAATTTATTCACGACGATATATATCACAATAATCTATTATTTAACGAGGAATTAAATCTTAAAATTTATCGAGAAGAAAAAAAATGGAGATGCGCGAGCACATAGTTACATTTGCCCATAGTACTTCACCACCGGCATGCAAACGACGTAAATATTAGTTTACGTAATTTTATTTTTTTTATTAAATATTAGTTGTAATATATCAATGTAATTATGATTTTATATTGTAAGTGAATTAAAAAAATTCCCTAAAAAAAATTCAATTCGAAAAGTTCCAATTATGTAATAAACCTAATTCACTGCAAACGGAGAATCTCATTCTATTCTTTCTCCACAAATATTCATTGATTCACTAAGAATCTTATTTTGACACACATAATCTCACATATTTTCCTCTTAATTTTTTATTTTTATTTTTTTAAGTATTATTATTAATTGAAGGAACCGACAACTAAACCATATAGGTGCGCAGCTGGGTACACCTCCACTCTCGTGCAGTAACTCAAATCATACGAGATCATATCTTTTTCTTATTTAGTAGGTGGATGGAGTTTATGGATAATTTTAAAAGGGGAAATTCGAAAATTAGTTAATTTTTTTTTTAATTGTTCAAAACATGGTCTTCATTAATAAAATATTGGATGAGATTATCCATTAATCAATTATTATTTCATTAATCAATTTCCAAAATTTTCATCATAAATTGTTATAATCCAACAAATCTCAACAATCCAAAAAAAGAAAAATCAGTGTAAGTTACTAAATTTTTTATATATTTATATATATCCAGAAAAATATTTTCTGTCAAATAATATATATAGTATGTTCATAAAACTCATTAGATTCTAATAATTAAATTACCTAACCTAGTATGCACTCGTCTCCTATAAATCACCTTCGTGTTATTGTCCGAGAGAAATCGACTCACAAGAACAAAATTCAAATATTTCGAAGAGTATATTCCGGAAAAGAAAAATGGAAGGAAAAATTGTTATTAGAATAGCAATATTCATGATTTTGGCGAACTTAGTTTTCGCATCGGATAATAGTCGAGTGGCCTCGATAAAGCGGTCGTATAGCCAGTGCTACTTCGATTGTGCAAGTGGCTGTTATTCTACTCCAATTAATTATGGATGTATAATTGGTTGTCAAAGGCTTTGCAGTGCTTGTACACCAAATTGCAAATATCCGAGGGTTTCTTCTTTGACCTCGTTTTGTAATGTCGGATGTACGATCGCTAAATGTTCCGAAATCAAAGGTTTAATCTCTCTCTCTCTCTCTCTCTCTCTCTCTCTCTCTCTCTCTCTCTCTCTCTCTCTCTCTCTCTCTCTCTCTCTCTCATATGACTTGTGTATGAAATGAGGGTATAACAGTAATTTTGCATGCTGATGAACAATATTTATTATGACAGGTTTGGATCAATGGAAGAGCTGCTTGGGAGAATGCTCAGAGATCGATTGCAAAGTTTGAAATGTTTTTCGATAAATATATGTTTAAATAATCGGATTAATGTTTTCGATGTAAGAAATTAATGCATTAATATATGATAAATATTTTGGATGAATTTACTCTCAAGTATTCGATATTTCTTTGATTGAAGTTTTTATTTTGTTAATTAAATCTGAAAAATAAGAAAAAAAAAAAAAAAGGTTAGTGATTTGGTTCATCATATGCATTGTCTTGTTAAGAAAACAAACAAATATAAAAATATAAAATAAATTTAATTAATGATTTAAAAATATGAATATTTGAAGATGAGATGCACTTGAAAATGCAAACTAATTAGGTTAAATTCATTTAAATTATTTCTAAAACATTAAAAAAAGAAAAATATCCAACTACATTAAGATAGAAAAAAGAATACACGGATCTATTCAATTGTCAACTCGAACCAAATTAGGGATGATAATTTAACCAGTTCCACCCCGCCCCGTTAGCTAATGGGGCGGGTACGAGTTTTAAACATTTCACCCATAGTGGGTACGGGGATACGGGTTTTAAAAATTTCATCCGTAGTGGGAACGGGGCGGGTACGAGTTTTCAACAAATGCACCCTTATCCACCCCGTATCCAACCATTTATATATTTTTATTAATTTATATATTATAAAATACTAATTTTAAACATATTTTAATTAAATAATTCATTAAAAAAAAAGTCGGGTCCAGGGCGGGCGGGTAGGAGGCGTGTTTTATACGAGCAGATGGTGCGTTTAATAAAATCAAACCCGGAACGGATAAGGGTGAAATTTTTTGTATATTCAAATTAAAATATTTCTTGATAAATATTCAAAAATTAAATAGATTACAATTATTGCACATCTTTTTTTTTTTTAATTATTAATTCTGATCTGATTGCCTAATTACTTTTTTCCCTTAAATATTTCAGCCTAATTATACACATTCCTTCTTAAATTATCAAGCCAGCCTGTTGCTTTTCTTTAAATACTCATTTCACACTAGTATATTTATCAGATTATAATCTCTGTATTCAATTGAATAATCATAAAAATAAAATCAAAAAATAAAAATGGAGAGTTATAAGCAGACAAAAGTTTTCATTACAATGTTGGTTATGATGGCAATTTTTTCGACTTCCGTCGCAGAAAATTATCCGATTGATGGAAATTTAAATTCTGCAAGTTGTATTAGAACATGCATTTCTAAATGCCAAAATAGCCCCGATATCGATCGGTGTATCGTCGGTTGTTCGAGGGGTTGTATACCTCGTACAGCTATTCCAAACATGCCGTCGTCCTACTATTGTACAATCGGTTGCTCGCTTCGCAGAAGCCCTAACGCTGCAAACGGTAATTAGTTTTATCAAGTTATTTAATTTAATTTATTTATTTTTATTTGAGCCGATCGAAGTGTGTAACGGAAATCGGTCTCGAATTATATATTTTTCTTAGATTTTAATTACTGATTGATTTTCAGGTATTGAATTGGCAGATGGGAATATGCTTCTAAGATGCTTAGATGAATGTTCTAAAGTGGATGATCTCAAAGCATGATAGAGTAATGTAGTTATCTATCAAGGGGGATTAAATAATCAATAGCTTCATGAGATGTAATTATCATGTTTAATATTCTTATGTAGTTATTCGGATAACATAATATAAGCAAAGAGATTATTATTATTATTGTTCCTTTTTTCTTTTTTATGGGTAACTTCTTGTTTGGGTAATTATAGCCGTCCCCTTCTTTTAAATATTTTTACATAAAATTTATGTAACTCGGTTATTACCGAACCAAATCGTATATTCAGTTCAGTAAACGGTATGAAATGTTGGCGTACCGAAATTTCGGTTCGGTGTTATCGATTTAACATCCCTAGATTTAGCTCTGAAGGGGTTCTTTTGTAAAATAATACATAATTGAGGGGGGTGAATTTAATTACCCAAACATGAATGGGTTTTTTTTTTTATCTTGATAACATTAATATTTTCAATCTTCTATTTATGAGGTTTATAATAACAAATAATTTATTTACGAGTATACCTACACTCTTTTATAATAGCTGACAAACCATACGAGAGGCATAAATCACACTAGACTAACCATGTGTTACAAACTCGACCTAACGACCGTCTGCACGAACATTCGAATTTGGTCATACAAGTTCATTTGCTCCAACCACTAAGCCGTCCTTTGGAGAACAAAATTATTTCTCATAGTTTGTTTAGCATCACATTGTATATATAATATATAGCACGAGTTTGGGTTGGTTTTTTTAACCAAAATCAAACATCGAGAGAATATTGCATAGTTTTCTAAATTCAAGGGGTCTAACTACAATTCTGTAAGTCTAGAGGCAGTGATATAATGTATTATTTATTTATTTATTAATTTACATGGTAAAATCTTCTTTTTTGGAAATATCTCTTATAAAATATTCAAATGTTATCAAAGAAAAAGTCAATCTTTAAATTATTTCAAAATAACTTAGTACATAATATTTAACGTTCCCAATTAGACAGTTAATCTATTTTGGAATACAATAATACACTATTTTCAATTGGTCAATGATTATGTACATAGTTAAGGAAATAAAATTAATTGACCAAGGAAAAAATAAATATGGAATATGGAATTGAAATCAAATCAATCAACAATCTTATCCGATCATTATTGATAAATAAAATTATGATAATATATATATCACATACAATAATCTTTTATAAAAAGAAATTAAGTCTTAGAATTTTGCTCAAGAACAAAAAAAAAATGGAGATGAAGCAAGCACATATTTGCATCACATTGATATATATGGTAGCTATTTTTGCAAATTGTATCGAAGCAGAAGAAAAAGTTTCGACAAGCGGAAGTTCGGCATATTGTATAAGAACATGTAATTTCATCTGCAGAAATAGGCCGGATTTCAATAAATGTGTAACCGATTGTGCCGAAGATCGATGTTTGCCACCTAAGCTTGGTTCGATTACATCATTGTCGTTCTATTGTAATCTCGGTTGTTCCCTTCACAAATGCACCGATACTATCAAAGGTACTTCGTCTCTTTCTTTTGAGTTTATTGCATTCAGCACCCTTGGAAATTAAATTCTTCAATTGCTAAAAAACTCCATGTATTATTTTATTAGCAAACCCCCCTTACAGTTCAATTTTTTTAAGCAAATTACCCCCTAGAAAGGGAAAATATAGTTTTAATCACTCAAGTTTGCACATATTTCATATTTGATCCTCCTTGTTCATAAAAAACACATTTGATCTCATATTCAATAATTTAACACTTTTGGTCATTTTCAACAATTTACCCTTAGTCCGTCAGTTAAGTTAGTAAAAAGCACGCGCTTGATTCCGTTAGTGCTATCGGAAGGGAAAATTACAATTTTCGTCCTCATACTTTACCCACTTTTTCAAAATTGTCCCTAAACATTTTGGAGTTACAATAGTAGTCCTTAATCATGCCATTTTTTGACAGAATTGGTCCGCCGTTAACTTTTGCAGCTAAGTTGGATGGAAAATGGCATGTGCGTCTCACATGCCTTCAATTTACAACACAACATGAAAAATGGACTTTCAACAACACGCATTGCGTCTTGTTAAAACATATTTTTTTTAATTATTATTTTTAATTAAAATGTAATATAAAATCGAAATCACGTAAATTCCAAAAAAATCAACTCTTTCGGAAATATTGTTTAAAAAATCAAAAGATAGTTTAAACATTGATAACATTTTGAGAAATATTCTTTAAACAATTGAAACATTGTTTTAAAAAAAATGAAATATTGCTTTCAAAATCAATATTTTCGGAATTCAAATGAAAACATTGTTCAAAATAAAAAAAAAATTCGATCCGAATAGGCGGGATAAGAAACCTCCATTTCAATCTTCACCCTAATTTAATAATGTAAAACTCGATAAATTGTTTCAAAATATTTTTAGAAGTATTGTCTAAAATAATAATACAATGTTTTAAAACCGGAATTTCTTGAAGCCAAATGTAAATTATTCTTTTAAATAAAATAAAAATCTGATCGTAATAGGCGGAGTAAAAAAACTCCGTTCCAATTTTCACCTTTATTTAATAATCTACAAATCGATATTTTTTTCAAAATAAATTTAGAAATATTGTTTAAAAAATCATAATATTGTCTAAAAAAGTAATATTGTGTCTTAAAATCGGAATTTTTGGAAATTAAATGAAAATATTATTTTAAAATTAAATAAAAATTCGATCAAACTAGGCAGCTTAAGAAAACTCCTTTCCAATTTTCACCTATATTGATTGATTTAAAACTCGACATATTGTCTCACAATTGGGATTTTTGGAATTGACTAGAGATGAAAATTGGAATGGAGATTTCTAATTCCCCAATTCCTATCGGGTTTTTTATTTTTGTTTGAAACGACATATTTTAATTGAATTCCAAAAAAGCCGATTTTGGAACAAATTATTAAAAAATTTAAACTATATTTTGATTTTTTTCAACAATATTTCCGAAAGAGTTGATTTTTTTGGAATTTACGTGATTTCGATTTTATATTAAATTTTAATTAAAAATAATAATTATAAAAAATATGTTTTAACAAGACGCAATGCGTGTTGTTGAAAGTCCATTTTCATGTAGTGTTGTAAGTTGAAGGCATGTGAGAGGCACATGCCATTTTCCATCCAACTTAACTGCAAAAGTTAACGGCGGACCAATTCTGTCAAAAAATGGCATGATTAAGGACTACTATTGTAACTCCAAAATGTTTAGGGACAGTTTTGAAAAAGTGGGTAAAGTATGAGGACGAAAAATGTAATTTTCCCGCTATCGGAAATTTGACGGAAAGGACTAAAAGTGCTGAACTTTTGAAACAATGAGGGACCAAATGTGAAATCGGTGCAAACACGAGGGACAAAAACTGTATTTTTCCCAAAGTAGAAACTCACTATTTAGGTGGTTGTACTTGTATGCTAAAAAGTGAATTATATGGTGGGGTTTTTGCTAATATTACTATCATATGGAGTTTTTAGCCATTTTAATATAACATAGGGGGTGTTAATTGCATTAAATTATTCTTTATTTCTCTAAATTAATTCGTTTTTTTCCATATGATTTGCAGATGTAAATGCACTTCTTGGATGCTTAGATGAATGCTTGAAGGTGGATTGCAAAGCATGAAAATTAACTAAGTAATCAGGAGAATATAATAAGAATATTATTCAGGCTATCCTATTTCAGTTATTTAATATATATTAATATTATGTATGATTCATTGATTTGGACAAAGTTATATGCAAAATGAAATTTCATCCAATAGAGCGAAATATGAGAAAATATTAATGGTAATGTATGAAAAATATACATATTATATACCCCTAAGCACATAATTCCAATTAGCCAATTACTCAAAACAAATCTCCAAAATAACTAAATAAAATCCCATTGATCACCGAAAATCTGGTGCTATAGTTGACCAATTGTTTAAAAAACGAGAAATTTACAGTTTCCACTACTCAATATTGCAACAATTTCACATTTGGTCCTCCATATTCATAAAAAACACATTTGGTCCTCATGTTTGAATAATTTGACATTTTTTGTCATTTCCGTCAGTTCACTGTTAGTCCGTCAGTCACGGCAGTGATAGGCACACGTTTGATTCCGTTAGCCTTACCGGAAAATTGACGAAAATGACTAAAAATGTTGATTTTTTTATACACGAGTGATCAAATGTGTTTTTTGTGAACATGAAAACTAAATGTAAAATTGGTGCAAACTTGATGGATAGAAATTGTATTTTTCCCTTTTAAAAACAATATCTTGGTCAACGATTACTTACATGGATTTAGGAAAATTAAAATAAATGGACTTAACCACACACACACATATAAAGAGGAGGAATTAAGTTATATATAATTTATCAAGAAGAAAAAATGGAGAGAGATTATATAATTTTGGTAATTTTAGCAGCAATATATATAAATTGTATAAATGCAGAACCGCCGTTTAATCCCGGTTTAAATTGCCCCAAAAAATGTCGGGATGAATGCTTGAATAAACCGGATCAGAATGAATGTTACGTCGATTGTTTGACAGGTTGTTTGCCACCCAAGGGTGATTCAGTTAATACGTCGTCGTATTATTGCAACATTGGCTGTTCTCTTCATAAATGCACCAATGCCCTCAATGGTTCGTTTCTCAATTCTCTCTCTCTCTCTCTCTCTCTCTCTCTCTCTCTCTCTCTCTCTCTCTCTCTCTCTCTCTCTCTCTCTCTCTCTCACACACTAATTAATAAATAAATAAATATAGGCAAAATTACAGTTTTTACCCCTCAAGTTTGCACATATTTCACATTTGGTCCACATTGTTCACAAAAAACACATTTAGTCCCCCATGTTTCAACACTTTGACACTTTTGGTCATTTCAGTCAATTGGCCGTTAGTCTGTCAGTTAAGAGAGTGATCAACACATGCTTGATTCAGTTAATATTAACAACAAATTAATACAAATGACCAAAAATGTTAAACTATTGACACATGATGGACTAAATCTATTTTTTATGAACATATGGGACCAAATGTGAAATCGAGTTAAATTTGAGGGACTAAAAGTGTAATGTTTCCAATAAATATATGTATACTTGTTGTTCATTACTGATTGGTTTGATACTATTTGCAGATGAAAGTCAAGTGCAAAAATGCTTAGATGAATGCTCAAACGTGGATTGCAAAGCATGAAGATTCTCTACTAAGTACTAATGCATCATGAGCTATTAATTACTTAATTACTCAATTAGAATAAATTAAATAAGAATAACAGCTTCATGAGATTTTATATTTAACTGTTGCAATTTATGTTCTTATGTTTGTGATTCGGAAAATGTTTGTCACATTATTTTTGTTACTGTATATATCTTCTTCGATTGATGTGATGATTCCGAATGTTGATTTTTCTCGATTTATTTGTCTCGATACAAAGAATTGACCGTTTAATCTCATTATTAATCTCGTTATTTTATTAAGTGTGGCTTTGGATTGATACACAAAGATCAATAAAAGGGAAAAATACAGTTTTTTGTCCCTCAAATTTGCACCAATTTCACATTTGGTTCTCCATGTTTACAATAAAACACACTTGGTCCCTTATGTTGCAAAAATTCAAAATTTTTAGTCATTTCAGTCAATTTCTCGTTAAAACTAACGGAATCAAATGTGTGCCCATCTGCCTTAGCTAAGGGACTAACGGTAAATTAACGAAAATGACCAAAAATGTAAAATTGTTGGAACATAAGGTATCAAATGTGTTTTTTGTGAACATAAGGGACCAAATATGAAATCAGTGCAAATTTGAGGGACACAAACTGTAATTTCACATTAATAAACATGCCTGAATGTTAGAGAGAGAAAAAACATACAATAGATATAAACCTCCCTAATTAACATTACAAATTTTGTCCAAATGTATCAATTCAACTTTCCCTATATATGCATTATTTTCAAAATGTATATTATCTTGGACACTGATTACGTATTTAAAGTTTAATAATCGCGTAGCGAAAAAAATAATGGGCAAATGGCAAAAGAGCACATCAGATGGGACTTAAATGCATATTGGTTTAAAAAAAAAAAAACAGTCTCTCAATTAAACCCATCTCTTCATAATATAATTCTTATCAATTCCATCCATTCTGCTCTAACTTCCTCAATATTACAAATTGACCTCGGATTTAAACAAATATATCACATTAACCACCAAAATATTTTTTTTTCAGAAAATATTTTTTTTTTTCCGGCCAGATTCCGGCGTTGACTTTTTCTTTTTTTGAAAACTTTTTTTTTTCCTGAAATTTTTTTCTGGCCGGTCAACCACCGTTGCCGCCGGTCTCCGGCGTTGACTTTTTTTTTCAAAATTTTTTTTCTTAGAAAAAAATATTTTAATTAATATTACTGTGCTACTAAATTACTGTCTCAGACAGTAACATTACTGTTTGGGACAATAATATTATGAATATTATTTTCCCAAACAGTAATATTATTAATATTATTGTCTAAGACAGTTAAATTACTGTAGGAGACAGTAATTTAGCAGCCAATTCCGTAATATTAATTAAAATAATTTTTTTTAATTTCAAAAATAAAATAAAATCAAGTAACAGTTAAATTACTGTCTCCGACAGTTATATAACTGTTGGAGACAGTAATTTAGCAACGAACACAGTAATATTAATTAAAAATATTTTTTTTAAAATTAAAAAGTCAATTAACAGTTAAATTACTGTCTCCGACAGTTAAATAACTGTTGGAGACAGTAATTTAGCAACGAATACAGTAATATTAATTAAAAATATTTTTTTTAAGAATAAAAAAGTCAATTAACAGTTAAATTACTGTCTCCGACAGTTAAATAACTGCTGGAGACAGTAATTTAGCAACGAATACAGTAATATTAATTAAAATATTACAAAAAAAAAAATTAATTAACAGTTAAATTACTGTCTCCGACAGTTAAATAACTGCTGTAGACAGTAATTTAGTAGCGAAGACAGTAATATTAATTAAAATATTTTTTTTAGAAACAACAAAATTAAAAAAAAAAGGTCAACGCCGGAGACCCGGCGGTCAACGGCAGTTGACCTACCGGAAAAAAGAAAGTTTTCAAAATAAAAAAGTTCAACGCCGGAGACCGACGGTCAACGGCGGCGACCGGCGGTCTCCGGTGGTGGCGGGTCAAAATTGGGGTCAAAATTGAAATTATGGTTAAAATTGGTTAATTGATGAAATTTGGGCTAAATTGGGGTGTAAATTATGAAATTGGGGTTGAATTGAGTTTCAATGAATTGGTGGTAATTTTGGTATATATAAAAGGATTTTCCTTATTTGCAAATTAGTTTGAATGAGCTGAATTTATTTGAAAGAAAAAAAATTGGATATTCCTATTTTAACTAGTAACTCACCCGTGCGATGCACGGGGATCATTTCTAAATTCAATTTTTTTAATGACTAAAACACGTCGATAATGTAAATCAAATACATTTGCGAATGAAAAGAGCATTCTAATGTGATGCATGGTGTTAATATAAAATTATCGAACGTAACTTTGAATGGTCGATATATAATACGGTGTAACCTATTTTTTTTTTTAAACAATATCAATTTTATTTGATTTAAGTATCGATATAAACAAAATAAATGATAAAGAAGGTATAAAATACGAAAAGATGTGATATGAAAATAAAATACATTATCTGACTCAAATGGTACTACTATCCCATCCCATACACTCGGATCCTTAACAGAAAATTTAATTCTCAAAGTAGTATTTTACAACACATGCATTGACATCGCCTATAACACAACTAATACCTTGCAAGTAACATGCACATTTTTAATTGTTCAAATGCAATACGTGATACACAATACTGAAACACAAATCACCTAAAAGTGTAAGAAATAAATACAATTTATACTAAAGTACATTGATTTAGAGAAAAAAAAAGCTTCAGTGGAGTCGACAATAAAATTAGCATAAACTGCAAATAAACTTAACACGACAAAATAATTATGCATATAAATAATACAAAAAATAAATGTTTATTTGAATCACAATGTACAATTTTTATGATGGACACTCATATTCCCTAAAAAACTTCATTGTAAACAACATTGGAAGTAATTTTAGTCGCCTATTCCGGCTTGATAACAAAAAAAAACTAATACTAATACTAATATTAATACCACTGATATTACACCGATACTAATATTGATAGTATTGTTGATACTAATATTGATAATCATATTGATATTGATACTACTACTGATAGTAATAATGATACTAATACTCATAACCATGTTGATACTTACACTCATACTAACACTGATTCTGATATTGATTTTGATACTAATACTAAACTAATATTGATATTCATACTTAATACTATTAATATCGATCATATTAATATTCATACTGATATTGATGCTGATACAAATATTGATACTAATAATGATACTAATATTGCCACTGAAACTAATACTGATATTGATAGTGATATTGCTACTGATATTGATACTAATACTGGTACTAATACATATACTCATACTGATACGTTGATACTCATCTCATACTGATATATACTTACATTGATACACACACTCATATTGATATTGATGTTAATATTGATATTGCTACTATACTATTAATGATACTAATACTGATAATCATGTTCATACTGATATTGATACTCATACTAATACTGATACTGATACTCGTATGAATATTGATACTAATATTGAAACCAATATTGATACTGGTATTGAAATTGCTACTTATACTGTTACTAAAAATGATACTAAGAATACTAATACTAATACTAATACTAATACTAATACTAATACTAATACTAATACTAATACTAATACTAATACTAATACTAATACTAATACTAATACTAATACTAATCCTAATGGTAATGCATATGGTCATGCTAATGCTAATGCTAATCCTAATGATAATGCTAATAATAATTATAATGATAATGCTAATACTAATACTAATGATAATCCTAATGCTAATGCTGATACTAATAATAATGATAATCCTAATGCTAATGGTAATGGTAGTGCTAATGCTAATACTAATGATATACTAATACTAATATTAATATTAACTGTAATCTTAATCTTAACACTATATTAAGTTATTAACACTAATTAACACTAACAATAATGAATTCACTAAATTTTGATTTTCATTAAATTCAAATTGAAACATTGAAGAGTTTCATAATATATATATATATATATATATATATATATATATATATATATATATATATATATATATATATATATATATATATATATATATATATATATATATATATGTCTTACTGATCAAGAATAAATATTGAAGAGTTTAATTTAAAATATCTACAAATCTATGTATTTGAAAAACAAAATTTATATATATATATATATATATATATATATATATATATATATATATATATATATATATATATATATATATATATATATATATATATAGAGAGAGAGAGAGAGAGAGAGAGAGAGAGAGACGGATGTACTTGTAGATATATATTTACATTTTAAAATTTTATAATATGAGTAAATAAAGATAAATTTATTTATCTATATTATTATATTATATTGATTAATTTTATGAAGATAAATAAGTGATATTTTCAAATAAAATAAACAAATCAAACACTTCGAGATTAGAATGCATATTATCATTCCTTGAAGAAAAGAAAATAATGAAATTACATGTATCATATGATTAGATTCATAAAAAATAAAAATAAAGAACATGAAAGAATGTAGAAAATTTATTCAAATAGATTCAATAAACGGCAGAGGAATCCCTATTACAAATCAATAAATACACGATTACCTTTTTTGCTTTTACATGTTCAACTTCATTTATATCAAATGGTTCTATATCGAAAACAATTTAACAATCATTGAAAAATATCCCCGTGCATCCACTGAATATTCATCAGTACACTAAACGTGAATCGTGTCGTTGCGTGCTACACAACTAGGGGTGTAAACGAGCCGAGCTCGAGCCGAGCTCGCCTTATTTCGTGAGCTCGAGCTCGAGCTCGCCAAGGCTCGGGCTCGAGCTCGAGCTCGAGGAGCCTATAAGTTTTAGCTCGAGCTCGAGCTCTTTGTGTTTCTAAGGAGCTCGAGCTCGCGCTCGAGCTCGTATACGAAACGAGCCCGAGCCCGAGCTCGAGCTCGAGCTCGGCACAACCAAAAATCCATCCATTAAATTTATTTTTTCAATTAAAAAAGTAATATTATTATTTTTTTATTTATTATTAATAATATCTATTATTATATATTATTAATATGTATTAAAAAATATAGAGAAAAGGTAAAGCTCGCGAGCCTGCTCGCGAGCTGTCGAACAACTGAAATGAAGCTCGAGCTCGACTCGTCGAAAAGCTCGGGCTCGTGAGCTCGAGCTCGAGCTCGATTTTTCGAGCTCGAGTACGAGCTTTTTTCGAGCAAGCTTCGAAAGCTCGCGAGCCGGCTCGTCTCATTTACACCCCTATACACAACATTGTAGGACTACTCCTTTGTTGATGTCGCCGCATATGACACAAGTGATGCTATCCATGAATTTAAAAAGTAAAAAACATGAGCTAGATTGTTGTATTTACGCATACATTTTAACGGATACAAAAGTAAATAATACACTATAACATAGTTTAAACAAACACGTGAAAAATAATAATAATACAATGCAAAGTAGAAAGATGAAAAAATAAATTAGGGTGAAAACCGTTGTTTGATGTGATTATAAGAAAATGTGTAGATGAATTATGAGTTCAATGAGTTGTGGTTGAGATTATTTATACTTAATTTCAAACCTTAAATAAGTTAATAACACATGTTAAGAAAATCATTATTAATTGTAATAATTTATTATATCAAATCACGAAATAATGGTATAAAATCAGCAGAAAATCTTGAAATCAAATCCGGAAGATCATAAGTTAACATTTTAATGTTATTCTACATTTATTTGAACTTGGACTGAATCCTCATCAATAGAAATTGTTGGAAGATTCTAGTCAAACATGGTAATATCATTTTTTTGCCTTTTATTTATAATAGTAATAAATCGTATTAACAAATCGATTATATAAATAAAATCAAATGTTAATATAAAAGTCAAAGACAATAAAACTAATTATGAAAGTATATCTAACAATTAATGCACCGATTTTGGAATGTTAAAAAAATATTGAAAAAACAAATTTTAATATGATTTTTTTATATTCCATCGATTTTGTCTACCATTTCCATAACTACCATATATAATATTATAATATCCTAATAAATGATTTTAATTTACTCTTTTATATATATATATATATTAAAACATAAATACACTGGATCTTTTTCAATGTTAAAGATTTAAAAAAAAATATCAACATAAAAGTTTAAAGCTAACCACAATAATAAATTTGTTCTGATAATTTATTTATATAAAAAATATTACATTTTACGTCTCTCTCTCTCTCTCTCTCTCTCTCTCTCTCTCTCTCTCTATATATATATATATATATATATATATATATATATATATATATATATATATATATATATTAATATGCTAAAATTTATTTGAATATTCATAAAAGATGGACGTTCAAATGAATAAATTTGAATATTCTTAATGTTAATGTAGTAATTTATTCAAAAAACATTTAAGATTGAAACATAAAATAGAATATTATAATGGATGTAAAATATGTAAACTATAAGAAAAAGAAAAACAAAATTTCACTAATGAAGCAAAAGTACAGATATCGTTTAACATGTCAATTGTGGTGAAACTTGTTCATACAAAAATATTGTCCAATCCTCTTTTCAAAATCAAAGAAAAATAAAAAAAAATCTTTGATTTCCACGTTTCCACATGCAATACATGATTAGTGTCAATTTCTTTCATTTCTGTTTGACAAAACAATAATCGATTTTTGGATAATGATAAATATATAAGTCAATTAAATTAAAAAAACTAAATACAAACTTTTACATAAAAAAATAAATAAATGAAATTACATAAATTATATGCAAACCGCAACAATGTAGCACATAGGACATAAGTTGTATTCGTAAACAACATCTGCAAGAAATACATAAAGAAAAAGTATTAGCATAGTTCTTCAATTAAATAAAAATATTAAATGGATTTAAACCATCTAAATTAAATTATAATACGATAAATGCATGAGATCAATTGAAAAAAAATTACAAAAAAAAAAAAAAAAAAACCAAAAACCAAAAAGAGAAAAAAAAAACGAAAAACAAAAACAACTCGAATGGAATGGATGAAGAAGAATAGTGTAGGGTGAAACAAATAGATGGGGGTTTATATAGCTTTGATAAGTATATAGTAATTACGAAATTTTTTGAATTCAAATTTCAAATTATAGGTGGAAAAAGAAAGGTAAGAAATCAAATCAATTCAATTCAGATGATTTGATTTCTATTGATTAGGAATTAATTTTAAAATATTAAACAATATTTATTGTTATTGAATTATTTTCATTAAACTAACTATATCAATTAAATATAATCATTTTAAATAGATAAAAAATCAAATTTCATATAATAAAATATATATTCTGATTTTGGAAAATTTTAAAATAAATAAATATACACGGTTTATTTATTTTATTTTTTTGTCTTTTTTTTTTGTATTTTAATAATAAAAATATAAATTTTATAATATATTATTAATATGCTAATTTGAAATCGAATATTAATGCAATATTAAACAATATTAATATATTATTTTTAATATCTTTTTATTGAATGAATATTCGAATATTCCAGAATATTGAAAATTAAAAAAAAAAACAATTGTATTCCTTTATTTTAATATTTGAATATTAAAAAAAATATTTTTTTTCTGAAAATTATTTGAATATTCGTAAAAAAATTGAGTGTACTGAATTTTTTTTAAAAAGATAACCAATAAATATATTTTGAATTACTGGAAATGTAAATAAGATTTTTTTTATTTCGAATTTATAAAATATTAATTTTGGAAATAATATATATACACGTGGTAATTGTTTAAATGAGTGTATAAATGTTAAATAAGAAATAACTTAATACATACCAAAATAAAATTGACAACTCACCAATTGAAAAATCCACCCCATCAATTGAACTCCAACTAAGCAATTTTGATAATTGACATCATCATTTGCCACATGTCAATCATTGAGGGCATAGATCCTCTTTTTATATTATATATAAATTTTATTTATTGGTGGTAACAAAATGAGTATCTTATAAATTATATATCAGAATTTATACGAATTAAGATTTTGTAAATAAATGTTAACAAAAAAAATATCTTTTAAATAAACTCAAATAGTTCAAAGTTCAAACCACATAATTCACCAAACAATAACTAAAAAGATGAAAGTTACTATTTTTTCATTACTAAATATTGTATCTAGTAGTGTTAACGAAATATAAATTTTAAAAATTATTTATCGTAATTTAAATGAGCTTAAGTTCGTTGTGTAAGATATTAAAATAGTTCAAAGCACATAAGTCACTAAAACATAACTTTGAAAATAATAAAAATTATTAATTTTACCATTATCAAATGCCCTTCACCCAATTTTTAAAATCTTGTATCCCGTGGTGGTAACACATATTTTAAAAATTATTTATCCATATTTATATATTTTTTATGTTTTTCGAAACAATTTAAGTATTTCAACACACACAATTCACCAAAATATAACTTAAAAAATAATTTTTTTTTACTGGTATAAAAAAAATTATCCATTATATTTTGTCTAAATTTAGTAACAAAACGGATATTGTATAAATAATTTATCCCAATAAGTGGGTTGGGTTTGTCAAAATAATAAAAATAATTAAATAAACAATCATTTAAAAAATATAAATTATTAGTTTACCATTATAAATTCTCGTTTATGAAATTTTAGAATCGAATAATTATAGTATAATTACATATATAACATAATTGCACTTTTTTCTTATAAAGCTTACGTATACAAATTTTGCATATAATTTTCCTTAATCATTCCATAACTATGAATATAAATTTCCATATAATATGTATTAGCTGTGAATAATTAGAGGATATTATCAATTGATTTCATAATTATGCACAATTTAACTATATTAAGGCAAGATTGCAGTAAGGTCAACATATTAAGTGTAGTATGGTACGCAACAAAACAGAAAAAATGGAAAAGATATACATATATAGCTATCAACAATGGACAATGAATATCAGGAACAACTTTAAAACAAAAATAACAACAAAAAACCATGGATCCATTGGTTCAACAATGATTTGTAGGAATACATCGTTCATGTATAAAAACCTCATCGCATAACCCACAACAAAAAGAAAGATTTGAAATCTTTCATTTCAGTCATCCCACATACAATGCAAGATCCAGAGCGTGGAACGACTTTGATTGATTCCCTACATGAGACGCACATACATGGATTGAAATTATGATCAAAATATGCGTTGCAAAGAACACATTGTTTGGACTGAGCGCAAACAATTTTTTTGATCTTCATAAAGTACGAACGACTTTATTTAATAAACTGCATGAAAACAATTAAAAAAAGTATATTAAAATTAAAACCCAGGAGAAAGAAATACAAATAGTACTAATATGTATATATAAAATGTAATATGAAACACTAATAATCTATAAGAAATGATAAAAAAAATAAAATATGTGGTAGATAAAAATGAAATGAACATTGAGGGGTTTATATAGTATTGAAAATGAACTTGATCCTATGGAAAAATTCAAAATTCAAAAAAAATTATATATTAGTAAATGAAATCAAATCAAACAAATAAAGGAAACAACCCAAAAAAATAAAATAATAACTTGTGGAAAAAAATCTTACAATATAAAAACATTAAATATGAAGATACGATTTTTATTTTTTACCATTCAATTTTGAATTAAATTGTAAATTAAATCAATCAAAGATGACATGAAGGAATCTTGGAATATTAAAGATTCTTTTGTATTGGTGATTTGATATTTTATTTGAAATAGTAATTGACAAATATAATGCATAATCCGGTTTATAGTTCGAAACATATTATATATTAAATAGTGTTTTTCAAATATACTGACAAACTACTACATTTAGAAAATAATTTCTTGTCCTACAATTGCGGGCTGGAGATCACAAAAAATTTAGAAAACAACAAATATGCTTTAAAATATTAAAATATACTGCATTTAAATTGTTAAATTTTCAAATTTCAAAATATTGCATATTTATTAAATAGTATAATTATTTTTAATTTGAAATATGGTATAATAAAAATTATATACAAAAAATAGTGTATATTTATTAAATAGTTAAATTGAAAAATAAAACATTGTATTATTATTATTTTTAATGGAATGGATATTCGAATATTCTAAAATATTGAAAAAAAAAACAAAAAAAAACAACAACATATTCCTTTATTTTAATATTTTAGTATTTAAAAAAATATTTTTTTATGAAAATTATTTGAATATTCGTAAAAAAATTGAGTTTCATGATTTTTTTCCAATAAATATATTTTGAAATACTGAAAATATAAATAAGATTTTTTTATTTCGAATTTATAAAATATTAACTTTGGAAATAATATATATACATGTGGTAATTATTAAATGATTGTGTAAATGTAAAATAGGAAAGAACTTAAAAACATCCATAAATAAAAATGCCACTTAATCAATTGAAGAATCCACATAATCAATTGAACTCCAACTAAGCAATTTTGACAAATGACATCATAATTTGCCACATGTCAATCATTGAGGGCATAGATCCTCTTTTTATATTATATATAGATTAAGTACTCTTGTCATGGGTCTATTTGCCATTTGCCCAAAAATAATTACGGGAATGGAATGAAATCACAGTAATCCGCAATTCGTGATCTGATTACCAGACTGTATGATCTTGGAGACTTGATTTTTTATTTATTTTTTCTTATGTAAATTAAAGTTTCCATCTTCAAGTTTACACCGACTTCATATTTGATCCCTCATGTTTACAAAAACACATTTGGTCCCTCTTCTTTTAATAATTTACCACTTCCGATTCTTTCCGTCAGTTTTCGGTTAGTCCGTTAGTTAAGACAATGATGGTCACAAACTTGATTCCGTTAGTATTAACGAAAAAATGACGTGAAGGACTAAAAGTGTTGAATTTTTCAAACATCAAGGATCAAATGTATTTTTTCGTATTATTCCCAATTAATTACATATTTGATCTTTTAACTTTAGTATGTAATTTTAATTAGTTGTTCTTTTAGAAATAGGATAATGATTTAAATAGTCAACATAAAAAATCTCCCTCGTCACACACAGAATAAAATCTTCAAATTCGACATTAATTAGGTAAAATAAAGTATGTAGCGCAATATAATTTCGAAAAATATTGGTCAATGGTTGCATATATAGAATTAAAATAAATGAAATTGAATCATAGAAATCAACAATTGATCCGATTATAAATAGCACAAAACTACAAATTTATTCTCTTGCAACAGAGGAATATAATATCAAGACACATAGAATTTTTATCATCAAGAAAAAATGGGGAGAAAGCAAGCACAAATTTGCATCATCAATTTTGTAATTCTGATAGTAGTTTCGATAATTTGTACGACGGTGGCGGAAAAAAACCCGACTGCTCGTGATCCAACATACGAACAATGCCTCGGATACTGTTATTTCATATGCAGATCGAGTCCGAATCTCCGCCGGTGCGCTGACGACTGTGCAGTCGATCGATGCATACCTCCTAAGCTTGGTTCGAAAACGTACGATCTCGTCTCGTAATTCCTTAAAAATATTCATTTAGATAAATTTGCGCGTTTATAAGTATGTAATTAAATTAGTAATGTTTTATTCAGATGTAATTAATTATGTACTTGTTTATCAATTGTTTTTTTTGTTCTTAGCAGATGAGAATCAAAAGCACAAGATTATTATGAAGTTGCAGAAGCTCTGAGAATAAGTTATATTATTTATGTATGTTTAAGTATTTCATATTTTAAATTTCAATAAAATAATTAGTATTGATCTTGTGTACTCTTTCAGTTATTTATCTTCTTTTATATATAAGATTATATCATTCGGAGAATATGAGCGCATTTCCTTATCGTTGTTGTGTATACTTCTTTAAATTTCATTTTTTTTTATTATTGTTCATAAAATTTTCATGTTTTAAGATATGCTCAGTTGCAAAATAAAAAAAAAAAAGAGTTAAATTTAGTAAAATTAGAAAAAAAAAAAAAAAAAAAACCAATGTGGAATGAGAAAATTCTGAATATGCATGTAGAGAGAGATGACAAATAAGAGGCATTTTATTTTAATAAAATTACTCAAAATTAGATGTAATATGAAATTCACATCCTTAATCGATAGTTGCATCGTTTCCATGGAAATCGTTTCGTATCGCGATAATATTACAGTATACTGTGATATTGACTGCATTGCTTGTTAATAAGACTTTGTTTTCAAATTAAATTTATTTGGAAAAGAAAAAGAAAAAAGGCCAATCACACTTTCCTACACAATACACATATTTCAAATATTAATCAAAGATTTCTTATACGTACATATAATCTATTTGTATGTACATACGAATCATACCCTGCCAATATTAAACTTGCATAATATTAATCATTACATAATATTAATAAGTAATTTATCAAAAAAAAAAAAAAAAACCATAATACTAATCAATGCATAAAAAGAAGTAAAAATTGCCCATATTGATATAATATAAATCCAATTGCAAAATAATCATGATATGCACAATCCCCTAATTTCTGCATAATTGCTATAAATTGAGCTACATTTCATTATATAGTACTGTATTTGTATTCAAGAAATTAATAAAAAATATTTAGGAAAAAAAAAATGAAGGGTGTATTGATGGTGATTTTAGCGGTGGCGCTGATCGTACATGGCGGAGATGCACAGGATGGAGATCTGATTGCTCTTTGCTTAAAAACGTGTTTTCTAAGTTGCGGCCACGGAACAATTGACCCTTCTTGTTTGCCCGGTTGTCTGAGTCTCTGCTCCTCGCTTATACCACCGCCACCGCCGCGGCGGCAGAGGGCTGAGAATTTGGAGAATAATTGAATTGTTGTTTTCATAGGAAAATTTTGAAATACATACAATTATGCAAGTGTTTGACACAAATGAATAAATTATATACTAGTGATTAAATTACTCACTCCCATGGTTATCGAACCGTAAAAATATCTCGTATCGTTTTTCTCCATGTCTCGTATCGTATCGTTATCGTACCGTATCGTAAGATATTTAACCAACTATTAAAATAGTAAAAAATATATATCTAGATTATAAAATATTATAAATATGTAAAATTTAATATAACTACTTATTTCAAAATAGGCATAAATTCAAGTTTCAACATCATATTATAAAAAATGACAAAAATATCAAATAACATCATCTAATAGGGTGTTTGGCTAGGCTTATAAGATGTTTAAGAGCTATTCTAGTGTGCTAGGTAATTTTTTTAAAAGATCTTACAAAGTCAAAATATTATAGGCTACTGGAGAGCAAATAAGATTTTTTTTTAAAAGTACCTTTACTCCACTTATTTATTTAAGATCATATAATGAGTAAAATAGCTTGTAAGATCAGTATCCAAACACTTGAAAAAAATTATTTTAAAAGTAAGACGTAACAACTTATCAGCTCTTAAAACAACTTATCAGATGTAAGAGTTTATGAACTGTGTAAAATAAACTTAGCCAAATGGTCCCTAAGTTCAAATCCGAATACCTAATTTCTAAAATATTCGATATCTCATAATTTTGAAGATCAATGTTACTTAAATCGTCGTCATCTACCAATTTTAAACGATTGCATTCATCATCATCAATCGCAAAATCCAACAAAAAAAAGCCTCGAATTGGTCTTGAATCGCAAGAATCTATAGATATTGAATTAGGGTTGTAATATTGTGAGGGTTGGTGAAGAAATTGAAGAGAAAAATGTGAATTAGGGTTGGAATATTGAAGAAATATGTTCTAAATCGTTTTTCAGAGTAGTTGACTGCATTTCATCTTTTTTTTCTTCGTTTTTTTCATTTTTTTAAAGGTTGACTAATATCGTCAATATCGTATCGTATCGTGATACAACGATACGATACGATATCTCGCGATATTTAACGGTATTTATCAATCGGCGATACATAACCCGAGTTGTATCGTTTTGATTGGAACCATACCGTATCGCGATATATATCGCGGTATATCGCGAGATTAACTACCATGCTCACTCCCTTGTTCGTTTTATCATTAATTATCTCTTCAACTAATCAAAATTAGTAAGAGCAAAATTGAGAAAAATACAATATATAAAATAAAAGCATCATATAATTTGAAACCAATTTTTCTTTTACCTAAACGACAAATAATTTGACACGATGGGAGTGTGTAGCGTTTGTGCGTGTGTATTTATTCGGTTCGCACCGTCGGGTTGTTACATTTATGGACGTACAATTCGTACATCGGACACTAAAATGTCGTGTTAATATTAATTGATCGTAGAAAAGAGTGAGTTCAATAGTTTTATAACACATTCAGCACATATAATTGCTTACAACGTTCGATTATTCCCGAGCCTCCGCCACGGTACAATTGTTGTCCATACTCACATTTGGTCCCTCATGTTTCAACAATTTAACACTTTTGGTCCTTTTCGTCAATTTACCGTTAGTCCGTCGATTAAGGCAGTGAAATACACACGCTTGATTCCATTTGTAATAACGGAAAATTGACGGAAATGACTAAAAATATTAAATTTTTGAAACACGAGGGATCAAGTGTTTTTTCTGTAAACATGGGAACTAAATGTGAAATCGGTACAAAATTTGAGGAATGAAAACTATATTATTCTCGTAATAATTTATTATGATTGATATCAAATTTCGAATGGATCGGAAAATCAAAATCAATTCAACACAATATATTATGAGCAGCACAATCCTTGCATGATAAATGAAATAATATCATATTCCAATTTCATTAAAAAAAAAAAAAATCCACTATATAAATAAAGCTATTATAATTTATATCTATCTATCTATATGTATAAGTTTTATCTCACAATAAAGCATTTGCAATATTCCAAAATACTAACTAACTAAAGAAAGAAAGAAAAATGAAGAAGGAAGGGCTGAGTGTGGCGGCGGTCGTACTTATGGCGGCGGCGCTGCTAATATGGGTGACGGATGCAGAGGTGGTAATAACCGATGATCGTTACACCGCTTGTACCATATGTTTCCGAGATTGTACCAAAGGAGAAGTGCTTGACACTTTTATGTTGGATTGTTTACGTGACTGCCAGAAAAGGTGTAATAAATTTCTTCCGCCGCCTCCGCCGCCGCCACGGGGGATTGAGAATGGGAATATTGTTGAGTAGAATAAAATAAATTTTGGGATAAATCAAGAGTCGTTATAATAATGGATGATGATGATTATATCATTTTCTTTTTTTCAATTTGAGTGTGTTATTTTTCGGAATTGGAGTAATAAATGTTATTTCGTTGTTGTAACAAAATCGAGTTATTTTGGGTTTTGAATATGCAATATAATGGTTAAATTAAGGGTGAAAATCGGACAGATCGGATCGTAATTAACACTTTTGGAAAGAAAAAAAAACAATTTTTTCGAAAGTGAAAAATTAATTCCAGTTCCGTTAGGTTCCAAAAAATCGAACAAATCAGAAATCGGAGTTCCGGGGACTAGAATGCAAAATATCGTTCCAAAATTGATTTTTTTTTTTTTATCGAATAGGCAGAATTTGGTAAATTCCAATTTTTTAGACACCGAAAATGTAAAATGCATAATAGTATTGATATTATAGGTGGGGAAAAATACATTTTTCATCACTCATGTTTCACATTTGGTCCTCTACGTTTTCGAAACACACATTTGGTCCCTCATGTTTAAAAAAATCAACACTTTTAGTCATTCCCGTCAATTTTTCGTTAGTACTAATGGAATCAATCATGTTCCCATGACTGTCTTAACTAACGAACTAACGGTGAATTGATAAAAATCACCAAAAGTGTTAAATTATTGAAACATAAGGGACCAAATGTGTTTTTTATGAACATGGGGGACCAAATATGAAATTAGTGCAAACTTGAGGGATGAAAACTGTAATTTTCCCTTAAGTGTAAAGTGACGGAAATGACCAAAAACGTTATATTATTGAAACGTGAAGGACCAAGTGTATTTTTTTGTGAAGATAGGTGACCAAATGTGAAATAGGTGCAAACTTGAGAGATGAAAACCGTAATTTTTCCTTTTATTTTACCTTTTCTAATCGGTCTTGAGTTCAAGGCGAGTTTCCGATCACATTGAGTTCAATCTCGTTTCGCTAGGTTCGCAAACGAGCTTTTAACCATTAATCTCGAATCGAGTACCGAAATTAATTACCTTAGATTTTCAACTTTATATGTGGCAAAAAATGATAAAATAAAAAAAATCCTGAAATTAATATATTCCCATATTTCTTTGAATTGTAAAATGGCGTAAATCGTAATGATTAATTATGATTGATATGAAATTTCAAAAGTGGAAAACCAAAATCAATTAATCCAACACAATATGTAACAAAGGGCACAAATACAATCCATGCATGATAAATGAAACAATTTAATTAATTAAATTCAAAACTCTTATAAATACTGCCCTCACAATTCATAGAAATACACAATTAAAACAAACAAACATATATTTTTTTTTTTTTAATTAAAATAAAATGAAGTCCACAGGATTGGGAAAAGCTTTGATTTCAATCATGGCGATTATGGTGATTATCTCTGTAGCAGAAGCACTGCATTATCCAGATCGTTGCGAATATATTTGTTCGAGAATCTGCGACGGGAATATGACCGAGGCTTGTTTGAAGAATTGTAGGCTTAACTACTGCGGTAGACCGCCGGCTGGCTTTGGCGGCGCCGCCGCATATTCGCCTGGCCGGAAATCAGAAGATAGCGTTGGACCAAATTAAGGGTCATCAAACAATTATCTATAATAATCATATCCTAATTAATGTACTATTTAATTGAGGAGTTGTAGTTCTTGGAAAATAAGTATCTTATTTTGAGGAATTATAAAACAATTAAATTAAGATTGGGAAAATTACAGTTTTCATCCATTAAGTTTGCACTGATTTCATATTTGGTCTTCTATGTTCACCAAAAACATATTTGGTCCCTTATATTTAAAAAATTCAACATTTTTAGTCGTTTATGTCAATTTTCCCTTAAATGTAACGGAATCAAGCATGTGTCAATCACTGCCTCAAGTAACGGACTAACTGTAAATTGATTGAAATGACTAAAAGTGTTGAATAATTGGAACATGCGGGACCAGATGTGTTTTTTGTGAACACGAGGGACCAAATGTGAAATTGGTGCAAACTGGAAGGATGAAACCTGTATTTTTTTCAATTAAGATTGCTTGACTTTATGTACGCTTCTACTAGGAAATGGGAACAAATTTTTGTTTTCCGTCAATTTAATATTTATGATTTTGGAACATTTTCTTATAATGTGATTTCCGAAGTTCCGATATCCGAATTTTCCGAAATTCCGATATACGAATTTTCCGGGATCGGAATAGATATTTGGTAAAAAGAAAAAATATCATTAATCAAGTAGTGTGAATAAATCTAGATATCATATAATGGAAAATTGAAATTAATACCCTCTAAAAATTAAACAATGCATTATAATTTATAAATATATATTGTGTCATTCTCAATGTACATAGAAAAGTAAAAAGGATAGAAAATGAAGGGAAAAGGACTGGAGGTAATCAAAAGTTGGGGTTTATTGATATTAATGGTGATTATGGTGATGATTAATATAATATCTGTTTCTGAAGGACGCCGTAACCCTAACGAACCATGCGACATTTGCTCAAAACTCTGCGACGTGATAACAAATCCAGCTTGTGTTGATGCTTGTAGAAGAGAGTATTGTAATCTGCCGCCGCTGCTTCCAGGCGGCGGCTCAGCCTCTCCGGCGGCCGGAGGAAAATGGAAAGATGCAAATTAACTGAACTCTCTCTCATCAGTAATAATGTTGAGTGTCACATTTTCCTTTTTTTGGAATTTGAGAACAAATGTCATTTTGTTGTAACTTGTAATTATAAATCGACGGATCAGATTGGAATTAAAATTTTTAGAATTTTTTTTTTATTTTTTTTTTTTTGAGTGAAACTAATCCTAATTTGTTCCAAAATAAATCTCAAAAACTAAAAATCGGAGTTGCGGAGATTGGAATGAAAAAATTGTTCCAACACCGAAAATTTGAGGATCAAGATAGTGGAATTAGGAAAACTTCATATTTTTAGTCACCTAAAATGTAAATGTATGATAATATTGATACTTTTAGGGGGTGAAAATCATTTCTTGGAATTTTTTCAAAAAATAAAATAGGATCGTTAATCATATCTCATATCTATTCCAATTCTGGTACAAAAAATTCGTGATTGAAATCCGAAATGAAAACTATTGTCCAAAAAGTGGAAATAAAAAATTGTATTTAATGCACATTCACTCCCCAATGATAAGATTTTGGCTTTGCCACGCGAACTACATAACCTTAGACTTTCGACCTTATTAGTGGCAAAATGAAAAAAATATAATAATCCTTAAATTAATATAAATGTTTTTTTGAATTATAACATGAGAAATTACTATAAAACAAAACATTCAAATTTATGCTATAAAACTGCGTAAATAATTTATTGCGAGTGATATCAAATTCCGAGTGGAAAATAAAAAAATGCCATGCATAATAAATGAAATAATCCTCTCTATTCCAATTTCATTAATTAAATTCTCCCTCCTATAAATACTGCTCTAGCTCACATTTCGTACCAATATTAAGCAATAATATTTATATATAAAAAAAATTAATAATAATAATAAATAAAAAAAAATGAAGTGCACAGGATTGGGAAAAGCTATAATAATTTCAATGATGGCAATTATGGTGATTATCTCTGTAGCAGAAGCACTGCATTACGATGACGATCGTTGCGAATATATATGTTCGAAACTCTGCGACGGGTTGCCTCAACTTTGTTGGACCAATTGTAGGAAAAAATACTGCGGTAAACCACCGGCGGTCTATGGCGGTGCCGCCTATCCACCTGGCCAGAAATCGGAAGATGTTGTTCGAACAAATGAAGGGTTATCAAACTAATTATAATAACATAATAAGTATTTACTATTTAGTTCTCATTCATTCTCGTATTATTTGTCATTTTTAGTTGATGTACACATATTAAAAAAAATAAAAATAATGTGAATGAATTCGACGAAATAAAATGACTAAAATACCCCTCTCATTTAATCTTCACCAGTCACCACTAATTCTTTCTTGAAATCTAATTATATATATATATATATATATATATATATATATATATATATATATATATATAGTGACAAAAAATTTGAAATTGAAAAAAAAAAATCACAAATATTATGAAAAAAAGGGAGTAATTCATAATTAGATCCCTAAAATCCAGACAAATTAAAGATTACAAGAATCAAATGACAGATTACCTAAATATTTTACCCTATAAATAAGTGCCCCTAATATTCTTCAGGACTCACTAAATTTTGATAAGAGAAAATAACAGCAAAAACAAAAAAATGAAGGGCAGCGGAGTTGGACCTGTATTCTTCCTCGCCGTGGTGGTGGCGCTCCACTTGGCCGTAACCCTAGGAAACGCCGCCGATGACACCGCCGACTGCATGATCGCCTGCATCAAAACCTGCGGCGGCGTGAAGGATTTTCAGTCTTGTAAAGGTGGTTGCTGGAAGCCATGTACTACTGATCAGGTGCTCCGCCATCGAATTTCACCTGCGGCTGCGCCGTCGCGGCACGGGTTGACTCACTGAGTGGGCTTTTCCAGATGGATGAGTCTGTACGTGTTAGTGTTGTACGCATGGCAATTTGAGATTGCTTTAAGCCTTTAGCTGACTTGGCTTTTGTATGTGATATAATAATTTAATAAATTATAATTATAATACTTATTTTTTATTTTTTGAATTTAATGTTGTTATCATCATTAAATATTTATTACATTCATAGTGGTGGTAGCTATATATGAATATTAGAGATTAATTAGAATGTGTATATTTTTCTTCACTATAATAATAATTAAGTGATATTTTATTGAAAATTTTGGGCAAATTACGGCCACTGTCCTCAACTACGTATTGTCTTACGAAAAAAACATCTTATTCAATAGGTAAAATTTGACACCGAAAGATAACATGCAGTTAAGAGATGCTTGTAATTATATAAACAAGAGGGATTTTTTCGTAATTTGACATTACCTCAAGGGTGGTCGTAATTGCCCGTCAAATTTAAAGGTAAGGGCCCACAATTAAATTGTGGATAAAGCACAACGCTCCCCTTGAAGTAAGACCTAGTTACGAAAAAAACCCTTTATATTTTCATAATTACATCTACACCAAGAAAACTGTAAATTGCTTACATCAACACCCTTTTAAAATGGGGTGGATGTAAGAAACTTCCAACATGTAGGGATCTAAATATGGTTTCTGAAAATTAGGAACGTTTTTGTAAATTGACATTACCTCATGGTAGTGATGAAAAAAACTCGGCGTAGGCCCGCGTCTCGCCCACAACCCAGGCCCATGAAGCAAGCCCGTGGATTCAGCCCGCCCAACCCAGCAATTTAATTCCATGGGCTAGCATCAGTTTTACTTCATGGGCTTGGTCGGCCCATAAAGTAATCGTGGGCCGTCCGCAAAGCCTGGCCCGTTTTTTGGCCCAAATTTATTTCTTTCAACAGCCTGTAACTTAAATATAGCCTTTTTTTTCTTTTTCTTTTTTCTTTTCCTTGTAATTTTCTTACAATTCCTTGTAATCTTCCTTATATTTACTTATGTATATTTTTCTTTTGCAGTTTTTCAAGTATAGGGGGGCAAATCAATGCAATTGAGAGTAGAATGGGGTAAAGTGGTAGCGAGCCCAAAGTACAAGGGAGTAAATCGATGTAATTTAGAGTAGAAGGGGTAAAGTGATATCAAACCAAAGTATAAGGGGGGAAAGTGATATTTACCCAATTACATATTAAAGTTTGTCTCAGTCAGTCAAGTTATTTAATTTCTAAACTAATAATCATATTTAATTTATATATTTAATAGGGCAAAATTCTACCGTCCCTTGAGGTAAGGTCTATTTACGAGAGAAAAAAAAAACTCTTCATTTTTTTTCATAGTTACATCCATCCTCTTGCAATAAGTAGGGATTTGTTTGTATTTCATGTTACCTCAGGGAGATGGTTGTAATTTATTATATTTAATAATATATCTAAAACAAATCAAAGGTAATATTTGTCAGAATAAAATCCATCAAATTTGGGTGGGGTTGAAAGAGAGACAAACTACTATAAATAGCTCAACGAGTTTCGTAGCATGGGAAGTATTCGAAATTGGAAAAAGTATTTTTTATCTATAAAATATTAAAGTAAACTCATTAAGATAAAGGGATATAGAGGGTGGATTAAATTGACTTTTTTTAAAAAAGAAGATAAATAAAAATAAAGAGTCAAAAGCCAAAAATGCCCACAAGATAAAATTTAATTCTTTTGTTGCCCAAAATTTACTTTTTTTTACCTTTTATTGCCCAAAATATTAAAATATAATAATAAAGTAATAGAAGATAATAAATAAATAAAAAAGGTTTCGTATTCATAGTGTACCAAGGTCAAAAATAATAAAAGTAAAAGTAATGGCTATTGAGAATTTAAAACAATAAATAAATGGCATTTAATATAGGGTGTTACAATTTTGACTTATTTTGGTATATAAAAGTTAGAAATTTGTAACACATTCATATATCTCTACCAAGAACTACTCACTAATTAAAGAAATATTTAATTTAGAGATTTGAAGCCATGGGTAAAAGTGGGAGGAATGTACAAGCAATTGCTGCAGGATTGATGGTACTACTACTCATTGCAGGCCAACAACAAAAAGCATCTGCTTCATTATTGAATTTCAAGTTTTGCTTTGCCAGTTGTGCAGTTGGTTGTCTCTTTGGAGACAACAAATTCGGTTGTGTGCTTAAATGTTTCCCTAAATGCCTTCTCGGCGTTCGCCCGCTTAACGAGCTTGACAACGAGCTCCAAAATTGCACGCTCGGTTGTGCCCTTGATCGATGCGCTCCTCTTGTCTATGGTAATTAAACTTTTGACCTTGGATTTTTTTTTTTTTGATATTATTATTATTTCAACATATTTTGTATCGTCTGTCGGAAAACAATATCGACGCGGTCCTTTTTTTAATGCTACTTGTGTGGAGTAAAATGTAGATATCGAAACGTATTTAGATTAACAGTCGGTAAACAATATCCGCCCGATTTTAAAATTTGTGTATACCTCTTTTTTAATGCTACTTATATAGGGCAAACGAATAGAAATCGAGTGTAGGAAATCCGTCTGTATATATTAAACGAGTTATGAAATAGAATACTAGTATATAATTTATTTAAGGATTATTCTAGCTTGCAAAAAGGGTATGGGGATGCCTTCAAATTTATTATTTATTTATTTTAATAATTTTTTGGGTAATAATTAAATTATTATTTTGGATATTGCAGATTTTAAGATTGAAGATATTGACAAGGTGGCTAACTGTGTTGATGAATGTGACATTGGTCAATGTGGCTACGTTGACCAATCCGGGACTTCACAAGTGTTGTCACCAAATGAAGCTCCATCACCAATATAGTTATTTTATTGTGATTTTTTTTATTAATTAAAGCAATATATTGGAAAATTATTGTGCAATTTAAAATGTTTAATTAGATATATATGAAAGTTGACATTAGAGGGCTTTTTTTCTAATTTTTATAATCTAAAAATGGTATGTATTTGCATTATTTGCTCATCTTTATAGATATATTACGACTTTCGAAATGTTGCGCCTGGTAAAATACACCATCTGATTCCGTAGATCCATATAAATAACTATTCATTAAGCACACACATATATATAGGTGTGTGTGTTATTATGTGTAGATCAACGTGCAAAATTAAACACTGTATTTCACCAGATGTAGGCTTTACAAAACCGATACATTGATGCCATTGCAGTTAATTGAACTTCGTAATGAAATTTGGAGAGAAAAAAAAATTGTAATTCTTTACTATGATTTCAAATGAAATGGATTAATGGGATTTATTGAAATTGGATTTTCAAGAATAAGGGTTTAATCACACAATCTAAGGGTAAATTACAACCACCCCTGAGGTATGGTCAAATTACGAAAAATTCATTGTTTGGATAATTACATATATCCCATCAACTATGAATCTTCTTACACCTCCACCCTTATGGTGTTAAATTCAACATAATTATCTAGATTTCGTGTAATGTGCTCTAGTTTATACTCGTTTTCTGTAAAAATGCAGTTTTTTATTCTCCAAAAATCTGATATGTCCAAGCCAAAAAACACATCTTATGATCATCTTGCTTCAAAACGTGGAGCTTGAATGGGATAAAACGGGTACAAAAGTGATAATATTCCATAAAATCTAGAAGATTCCACTAAATTTGAAACATCAAGACTGAACTGTGTAAGAAAATTTATAATTGAGGGGGTGATTGTAATTACCCAAAACTTATATTTGACCATACCTCATGGTTGGGTGTAATTTACCCGACAATCTAATTACATGATATCGACTAATGCAAAGATTACAAATTTGGTCCGAAAAGTCAACATCTCGTCATTATTTTGTTGGTCAACCTCTATTTATAAACTAAAATTCTCAAAATCACACAAATATATGTAATCTCAATATTCAAAATTCAAATATTCTCAAAATCAAATTACAACTAGATCTCCAATCTCAATATCACAAATGCACTACACTACCTATATAAATATGAACCAAACGAGGCCTCAACAATTCATCATTCAACAATTATTCATACATATCTATATATATACGTATATATAAACACACACACACACACACAAAAATGAATAAAAAAATGATAAACGTGACAATTATGGTGTTAATGATGCTATTAACAAGCGAATTAGCATCGGCGGGTTTTAAGGAATGCTTCGAGATTTGTGTGGTTGGGTGTGTTGTGGGACACGAGAGTGAACCCAAATGTGCAATCAAGTGTTTGGCTAAGTGTATTGTTAATCCGCCCGGGACTATGAAGGATTATTGCAAATTAGGCTGCGCAGCTGATCAATGCGTTCAATTTGGAAAAGGTAATTATTTATTTATTGCAAATTACACTTCTAAAATATGCTAAAATAACTTTAAGGTCACTGCGGTTTCGGTACTCACAGTTTCCCCATGAAATATTGTAATTACCCCATGAAACATTGTAATTAGCGATACCACAGGGGCCTTAAAATTATTTTAGCATACTTCAGGGGTGTCGTGTAATTTACCCTTATATTTATTATTTTTATTTTTTGATTTAAAAATATTGAGGTGGATTTAATTTGGTGATGTTTGAATTATTATTTGCAGATGCTGACAAGATGGATAGTTGTGTGACTAGCTGTGAGACTGGTCAATGTAGCCAAGTGGGTCGACCCAGAAAACTTGCTTAGAAAGAATCGGGTTTTATTTGACCCGAATAAATTGTTAAAATAAATTATTTATTTCAACTTTTATTTGTTTTATATATATTCGTCAAATAAGAATAAAGACTTGGTTGCCTTTTTTTCTTTTTCAAGTTTTTATATAGGGTAAATTACAAACACCCCTGAGGTATAGTCAAATTACAAAAACCCCCATCTTGTTTGGATAATTACATATACCCCCTCAACTATGATTTTTTTCTTACACACCCACCCTTATGGTGCCAAATTCAACATAATCATCTCGATTCCGTGGAATGTGCTCTAGTTTGTACTCGTTTTGTGTAAAAATACAGTTTCCGATGCACCACAAACTGATATATACAAGCTAAAAATCACATATTATGATCATCTTGCTTCATAATGTAGAGTTTGAATGGGATAAAACGGGTACAAAAGTGATAATATTCCATATAATCTCGAAGATTCTACTAAATTTGAGGAGTTGAGGGTGGTTGTAATTATCCAAACAAGAGGGGTGTTTTTGTAATTTGACCATACCTCATGGGGTGTTTGTAAATTACCCTTATATATATGATACATAATAACTGGTTAGTGAGGGTTGGATTTGTTTCATTGGAAAATTTGGAAAATAAAACACTCATGGGTGAATTTGAAACGTTGACATACAGCGATTGAAAATCGATCACACACTCGATAGACGACAATCGAATACAAACCAGCAAATCAAAAATCGAATTTAGCCTCTACAATCGAAAATATTGTGGCACATGCCGATCGAAAGTGCAAGCAAAAACTAATGGTTTCACATAATAAAAAAAAAAAAAAAAAAAAAGGTGTTCAATTTGTTCAATAATATCTTTAGTGATTTAAGGTTTTTACTTTTTACACGGTAATTAAGAAGATTATTAAATCGAGTTCTCCTGTCAAAGAAAAAAAATCATGAAAATAAAAAGAAATCGGATTGAGTAAATAGGATTTACTGAAATTGCATTTCAACATATCACTATAAAGTATAAATCCAATTTTGCTAATTAATAATGCAGTCCATTTTTTAAATACAATACTAAACCAATACGGATTATACTCATGAGCTTTTTCGGTACTTAATTTATGATTACACAAATTCGAAATCTCAATCCGATTTTCCCTAAAAAAATACTATATAAGTACGAATTTCCACTGCTCACAAATCACAAACCATAGTAATTAGTGAGTAATTAACTGATTAAAAGAATTGAGATTAACAATTAGTCATGGATCAGGGCAAAAGTGTTAGAGCGATAACTGTTATAACAGTGTTGGTGCTATTGTGCGCAGGGCAAGCAACGGCGTCGTTTAAGAGTTGCTACAGTGACTGTGTGGCAGATTGCTTTGCTGCAGCCGGGGAAGTTACGTCGTGCCTCTTTAAATGCCTCTTCAAGTGCAGAAAGGTCGAAATTACGACCGATGATCCTTGCAAATTTAAGTGTGCAATTAATCAGTGTACTCGATTTGTTCACGGTACGTCTTTTATTTTATTTATGTTTTCAATTTTTTGAATTATGAAACTGTCGATTTTCGAAAGAGAAAAAATCGATCAAACCGCATTTATTATATTAATGTATCGATCCACTATGTGTAATTTGTGAATAAATCATGAAAATTTCTGAATTCTGTTGATTCTGATTCGAAAATTTCCGATTTTGAATAACGCAGATGTTGACAAAGTTGATGATTGTATGAACAAGTGTGAAACTGGAAGCTGTGAGGACTTCAACCAAGCCAAGAAACCATTGCCAATGCAATGATATTTTAGTCAACGAATATTTTGACCACAATTTTATATGTAACCAAAAAAAATTAATTAATATTTTAACATTTGATATGTAAAGGAATGGAATTGGTTGCAATTTAAATTTATGACTAGTTTTCCAGTGACCCTACTCTACATCTTATGTGAATTTTATAGGAAAAAGAAAAGTAAATTGAAAAAAAAATCAAATAAGAGAATAATTATAATTTATTTCAAATGCATTTTTTAATGTGTTAAGATCTGGAGCTCGAAAGTTCGAATGAGCTTTATTTAAATAATAAAAGAATAATAAAATACTCGTATTAATGACAAATTATAGAAGTTTGTTTCGTGTTCAATTAGATTAAAATTTATTCAAGCAAGATTAAAGTTGATGGATAAGAAATTTTACATGCAATTTTCAAGTTTCATGAAAACTAATAAGATTGAAGCGTATTAGCATCGAATTAGTTAATTTTATTATTAATTATGACTCAGTAGAAACGCTAATTTGTTTTTTGCGGCGACTGAGAGTTGTTGGGTAATAAGGTTCGGAATAGTTATAAATTTGTATTTTAATTTAATTTTAGTTAATTGAAGGATTTATTATATTAGTATTTGTATTATTTTAAGGAAATGTTAATATTTGTATTTAAGGATATTTTTAAATTGTAATTGTAATCTTGCAATAATGGATACGGTAAATATCTTTCGAAGCGTTTCGGTCAACCGTACGACGTATATACTATTTTGATGCATCGATGTATAGACAGTGACAATTAATTGTTCAAATATATTTGAATTTTATTGAGTTTTAGTCGGCATGGTTGACTTGGTTAGATTATCAGCCGAATCGAGCTCGAATAATGAGCATTACTAAACAGGGTTTATCCGGTGCATTTTTAGTTGATTCGAGTTCTCTTATCAATGAAAAAACATGAAAATATTTTACTTCAAACGAGATATTAGTTTTCACATTGAGTAAATCGGATATACTAAAATCGGATTTAAACGTGGAAAATAAATTATAAAGTAACGTCATTAGATAATATTGACCAAAAAGCTCATAATATCATTATGATTTTGCAGATTAATTTGTTTAAATAATAATGCAGTCAATTTTTTTAGGGTAAATTACAAACACCCCCCCTGAGGTATGACCAAATTACAAAAACACCCCTCTTGTTTGGATAATTACAAATACCCCCTCAACTCATCAAATTTAGTGGAATCTTCGAGATTATATGGAATATTATCACTTTTGTACCCGTTTTATCCCATTCAAACTCTACATTATGAAGCAAGATGACCATAATATGTGATTTTTAGCTTGTATATATCAGTTTGTGGTGCATCGAAAACTGTATTTTTGACACAAAGAGTACAAACTAGAGCACATTTCACGGAATCTAGATGACTATGTTGAATTTGGCACCATAAAGGTAAGAAAAAATCATAGTTGAGGGGGGTAGATGTAATTATCCAAACAAGAGGGGGGTTTTTGTAATTTAACCATACCTCAGGGGGTATTTGTAATTAACCCATTTTTTTAATAAAATACTAAACCAACACGGATTATGATTACATAAATACGAAATCTCAATCCGATTAACAATCCAAGATTCCCTAGAAAAAAATACTATATATAAGTACGAATTTCCACTGCTCATAAGTCACAAACCAGAGTAATTAGTGAGTAATTAATTGATTAAAAGAATTGAGATTAACAATTAGACATGGATCAGGGCAAAAGTGTTAGAGCGATAACTGCTATAACGGTGTTGGTGCTATTGTGCGCCGGGCAAGCAACGGCGAGTTGCTATAGTGATTGTCTGGCAGAATGCTTTAACGCTGGGGATACGGGTACTTGTTTCATAACATGTCTATTCAAGTGCAGAAAGGTCGAACTTGTGAACGCCAACGATCCTTGCAAAGTTAATTGTGTGGTTAATCAGTGCTCTCGATTTGCTAACGGTATGTATTTTATTTATTTATAATTTTATTTTAATATATATACTTTAGCCGGATAATTATCCAAGAAATTTTCATTTCGGCAGGTTTAGTCCATAAGAATTACATTTTTCGTTTTTGAATTCTAAAACTTTAGATTTTCGATTTTTCCAAAAAAAAATGGATTTTAACTTGAAAATTACATTTATTATATTAATGTTATTTTTTTTTTTAAATCTCGTCGATTTTTATTCCGAAATTTATGATTTTGATTTTTTTTTTAATGAAATCGATTTTTTGGATAATGCAGATGTTGCCAAAGCCGGTGATTGTATGAATAAGTGTGAGACTGGAGAATGTAATCAAGCCATGAAAACATTGCCAAGGCAATGAAATTTTGGTCAACGAATATTTTTACCACAATAGTACTTCTGGGATTCTTGAAAACATTCGATTTGTAAGAAAAGAATAATTATAAAAATAAAAAATAAATAAAAACATTTGATGTGTACGATTGAAATTTGCAATTTACATTTATGTCTTGTTTTCCGGCGACTGTACTTTATACATCTTATGTCGATTTTATAGCAAAATGAAAGGTAATTGCAAATAAGAAAATAGTTAATTTCAAATGAATTCTTTAACATGTTAAGAGTTCGAAAGTTGGATTGAACTTTATTTAAATAATAAAAGAGTAACAAAATATGTGTATGGAAGCAAAGTCTTGAAGAACGACTCGTGTTCAATTAATCTGTTTAAAATTTATTCAAGTTGGATTAGAATTGATGAATAAGAAATTTTACATACAATTTTCAAATTATACGAAAGCTAGATAAGATTGATGTATAAGTAAAGAACGATTGCAGTGTTAGGAGAGAGAACAAGTCAAAGTGAGTCTGAGTTGACTTGTAATTTGGGCTCAACTGTTATGTGGACTATTGGAAAGTGAATTGAATAATGAATTGATTAATGAGCCATTCACAAATGATATCATTTGGGCGATGCTTAACAAATTGACGACCAAATCGATGATGAGGTGTTCAGAAAAACTAACGAAACTACACATATCAACCAAGGAGGTTAGTTGTTGATCTTACGAGTACAATGTGATCATCTACAAAAGTTTGTGAATAAGGGGGGTCAAATGCTATTTTTACCCTAATTTTAATTAGCTGAGAAATAAGAGAAAGACAAATATACCCTTATTGGAACCGGTTGTCCATCACGTTTCTGACCAAAAAGTGGAGGAGGGTGCAAACTGCCAAGGAGTTTGCAATTGAATGGTGCAAAATGCTATTTTTCAATTTAAGGGTGCAAAACGTCAAACCCATGTAATTCAAGGGTACAAAGTCAAATGACTAGTTTTTTCAATTTAAGGGTATAAAGTGCAAAGCCCATGTAATTCAAGGGTGCAAGTGTCAATTATGAAAAAATTATTAAAGTATTTTATTTCAAAAGAAATATTAGTTTTCACATTGACTAAAGGGGATTTACTAAAATCAGATTTCAACATGGAAAATAAATTATAAATTAACGTCATTACATAGCGTTGACCAAAAAGATATGCTCATAATATCATTCTAGTTTTGCAGATTAATATTAATCACTATAATCTAATTGTTTAATTAATAATGCAGTCAATTTTTTAACTACCAACACGGATTATGATTACACAAATTCGAAATCTCAATCCGATTTTCCCTAGAAAAAAATTACTATATATAAGTACGAATTTCCACCGGTCATAAAATCACAAACGAGAGTAATTAGTGAATAATTAACTGATTAAAGAACTGAGATTAACAATTAGACATGGATCATGGCAGAAGTGTTAGAGCGATAACTGCTATAACGTTGTTGGTGCTATTGTGCGCCGGGCAAGCAACGGCGAGTTGCTATGGTGATTGTCTGCACAATTGCTTTGCTGAAGCTAAGGAAGTTACAGTGTGCCTCGTATCATGCATCTTCAAGTGCAGAAAGGTCGAACTTGCCGACGACCCTTGCAAATTTAATTGTGCGATTAATCGGTGCTCTCGATTTGGTACCGGTATGTATTTTATTTCATTTTATCTATTTATAATCTTTTTTCATATATATACTCAAACCGGATAATTATCCAAGAAATTTCCATTTCGGCAGATTTAGTCCAGAAGAGTTACATTTTTCGTTTTTGAATTCTGAAACTTTTGATTTCCGATTTTTTCGAAAAAGACAACGGTTTTAACTTGAAAATTGCATTATTATATTAATGTTATTATCTATTTTATATAATGGGTGACTGAAAAAATGATTTTTTTTTAAATCCGTTGATTCCGAAATTTCGAAAGTTGATTTTTTTTTTTTTTAACGAAATCGACTTTTTGGATAATGCAGATGTTGCCAAAGCTGATGATTGTATGAATGAGTGTGAGACTGGAGAATGTAACCAAGTCGTGAAAACATTGCCAAGGCAATGAAATTTTGGTCAACGGATATTTTGACTGCAATAGTACTTCTGTGATTCTTGAAAACATTTGATTTGTACGATTGAAATTTGAAATTTACATTTATGTCTTGTTTTTCAGTGAGTGTACTCTATATATCTTATATTGATTTTACATGAAAATAAAAAGTAAATTTCAATATGTTTTTTTTTTTTTTTGCAAATAAGAGAATAATTAAGTGAAATGTATCTTTTAGCATGTTAAGAGCTCGAAAGCGTGATCGAAATTTATTTAAAGGGTAAATTACACACACCCCCCTGAGGTAAGCTTAAATAACTGTAAGGTCCCTGTGGTATCGATAATTACACTCAGCCCCCTGAAACGTAGTCCGAAACTCTAATGGGATAATGAATTGGATACGTTATTCCGATAGGGTTCTAACGGACTATTGGTTTCAGAAAGTGGTGAAGACAACAAAGAGCTATGGGGTGACATGTAATTTAAGCTTACCTCAGGGGGGTGTGTGTAATTTACCCTTATTTAAATAATAAAAGAATAAGTACGTGTATGGAAACAAAGTCTTGAAGAAGGACTCGTGTTCAATCAGTTTAAAATTTATTCAAGTTGGATTAGAATCGATGAATAGAAATCTTACATACAATTTTCAAATTACATGAAAGTTAAATAAGATTGGAGTGTAAGTGAAGAACAACCCATGTGTTAAGAGAGAGAGAGAGAGAGAGAGAGAGAGAGAGAGAGAGAGAGAGAGGTGTCAAAGTAGATTTGTATTGACATGTAATTTGGGTTCAAGTGTTACGTGGGTTGCTGAAAAATGTGTTGGGTAATAAATTTATTAATGGATCATTCACAAATAATATCATTTGGACGACACTTAACAAATCAACGACCAAACATGGTTCGTTGATCAAGAGAGGTTCGGACAAACTAACACAAACTATCCGTATCAACTATAAGGGGGTTGCGTTTTGATATTACGAGCATGAGTGGATATTTGCGAAAGCTTGTGACAAAAGGGGGTTGAATGCTATACCTCAATTTTAATTAGTTGAGAAATAAGAGAGGGTGCAAAGTGCCAAGGTGTTTGCAATTGAAGGGTGCAAAGTGCTATTTTTTCAAATTAAGAGTGCAAAGTGCAAAACACATATAATTCAAGGGTGCAAAGTCAAAGGTCTATTTTTTCAATTTAAGGGTACAAAATGCCAAACCCATGTAATTCAAAGGTGCAAAGTCAAAGAACTATTTTTTCAACTTAAGGGTGCAAAATGCCAAACCCATATAATTCAAGGGTGCAAAGTGTCAATTACGCATGAAAAAATCATGTATGTATTTTACTTCAAAAGAAATACTAGTTTTCACATTGACTAAACGGGGATTTACTCAAATCGGATTTCAACATGGAAAATAAATTATAAATTAACTCACATAATATTGACTAAACAAAATATATGCTCGTATTATCATCATAATTATGCAGATTAATATTAATCACTATAAATCCACTTTTTTATTATATATATAAAAAAAAAAACCACTATTTTATAATTAATAGTGCAGTCCTTCTTTTAACTACAATAGTAACCCAACACGGATTATAATCATGAGCTTCTCGCTACTTAATTTATGATTATACAAATTCGAAATCTCAATCGGATTTTCCCTTAAAAAAATTAGTATATAAGTGTGAATTTTCACCGTCAATAAATCATAAACCAGAGTAATTAGTGAGTATTAATTAACCGATTAAGAATTGAGATCAACAATAAGTCATGGATCAGGGCAAAAGTGTTCGAGCGATAGTTGCTATAACATTGTTGGTGCTATATTGAGTGATTTTTTTACCATCGATCTACACACACTAATGTGGGTGTATGGTGTTTGTATGTATATAAATGGTAAAGATCTGCTCGGTGTTTTTCATCCGGTGTAGCATAGAATAGACCCGTCCTTCCCCAAAGATTGGTGAAATTACATATAAACCCTCTTTATTTAAAGAATAATATCAAAATATCCCTTAAAGTGGTAGTTTTACTAAAAATCTAAGCAAAATCAAATAGGATTAATTGATCAAGAGGGGTTTGGGAAATATTTGAAATTTAAAAGGGAAATATTTGAAATTTAAAAGAGTCTAGATAGTGTAATTTAGTTTATGCAATAAATATTTACTAAGGGTAAAAAAATATAGGTTGAATTTGTAATTTTAATAAAATTTAAGCAAATTTTCAAACCCGAATAATTTATTTGTAATCACACCGAAACTTCGAGGTCCGGTAATTATTTTAAGGGTGCAAATTTAGACCGGATGGCCTGTTTTAATAGGGAAATCGGATGACATAGGATGATTGACACGTGGATAGTTTAAATAAAAATATAATTAGGATTCTAATAATTGAAAAAAAAAAAAAAAAAAAAAACACGTAACCCCTCTAACCCTAATTATAATCAATGTGATTTATGAAAAGTTAAGACTTAAGAGTGCCGCATGTCAAAAAATTAGTGGAATCCGATTTATATTAAATATCGCTCATCCTCTCAGAATTTAATCTCTTATTTTAATCCAAAAGAGCATACGAATGAAGATTTTGGAGATATATAATCAGATTACACCCCCAACACAAAATCCGATAACGAATACACGCAATCCGATTACCGAAATCGAAATCTCTCTATAAATAGGAATCGAATGAGGGCTTTGATCTACACATATAATTCAAGAACAACAACAAATTTGCTTCAAGAAAATAAAGAGCAATTTTTTTTTTTTAAATTGTCACACCATGCATCAAGACAAGATTACTAACCCTATGAAATTAACACAATTAATCATGGTGATTATGTTGCTAATTGCAGGTCAAGAAGCATTAGCAGTAACTTTCAAAGAATGTTATTCACCTTGTTTTAATGATTGCACTACGAACCAACGAAAGGATATACCGACGTGCGGATTACAATGCCTTAACGAATGCTTGGCTTCGTCTCCACCGGGGTCGAACAAGATTCACTACTGTAAATTGGGTTGCGCTATTCACGAATGCGCTGGATTTAGCAACGGTAAGTTGTTAATTTTTTTTTTATTTTTTTTAATGTTTAATCTATTTACAAAATTAAAAAATAAAAATAATAATTTATGTTTATCGATCGATCGTTTTTTCGATAATGCAGATGCTGACAAGATGGATGATTGTGTGACTAAGTGTGGAAATGGGATATGTAAGAGGCTTTAATTAGGCTTTGAAGACCAGCAAAGAGTGTGATTAATTATGAGTTCTTGAAAACATTTGATATGTAATAAAATGGGACCGCTATTTACAAATCCGAATCGGGTCCTCGTTTTGAATGTTACCCTCGTAAATTCGGTTGTCGCAATTTACATACCAGTCAATTGTTAAACTGTTGACATTACTTAGGAATGACTTATTTGGTGTTTTTTTCACCGTTGCTTCTTTTTCCGGCTTTTTCTTGAATACGAATTTTGAATTGGATTTGGATTTGGATCCCGAAAATTTGCTCGTGACGCAAATTGCTAATTGGTACATCAATACAGCACTAACCGGCGTTTTCAAAGCATTCATTAAATCTTTATAGATTTTTGGCGTCGTTTTTTACTACAAAAAATGAGTAGTTTTCACAGCACCATTAACACATTTCACACAGGTCGAAATCGAACCAATTATTCGGGCATTTTCAACTCCCTTACCATTGGTCGGGTTGTTGTAAATTGGACACAAAGGATGTGTTTTCACTTCCTATGATGCTTGTCTGATTCGTCGAATTTCAATAGCCTGCTTTTTGTAGGACGATAAATCGGGACCGCCGCATCCATATCCATCACACGTGCATCGCCCGTTGGCTGCCATAAGCTTTTATTCTCGAATAACTGCAAATAGAAAGCAAATTTTCAACGAAATCAAATTACGGTCACCCCTAAGGTAAGGTCAAATTATAAAATAACTTTATGTTTGGATAATTACAACTACCCCTCAACTATGAATCTTCTTACACGTCCATCCTTGCAGTGTCAAATTTAGAAGAATCTTCTAGATTATGTTCAATATTTTCCAGTTCGTATCCGTTTTACCTCATTCGAGTTCCATATTTTTTAAACAAAATGATCATAGATGTATCTCTTGGCTTGTAAATATTACATTGTGGTGCATAAAAAACTGCATGTTTTGCACAAAATGAGTACAAACTAGAGAACATTCCACGGAATCTAAAAGATTATGTTGAATTTGACAGCATTCGTACATAAAAAACTGCATGTTTTGCACAAAATGAGTACAAACTAGAGAACATTCCACGGAATCTAAAAGATTATGTTGAATTTGACAGCATATGGATGTACGAGTAAGACAATTATAGTTGAGAGGATTGGTAGTAATTATCCAAACAGAAGGGATTTTCATAATTTGATCTGACCTCAGGAGTTGATCGATTATTCCTATAAATTTACATACATAAATAATTTTTCAAAACTACGAGGATAGAATGATTCGAAAGAATTTATTTTAATTTAATTAAATCCCTTATTGGATGGAAGAGTTAATGAAAGTAGAAACTAAATCAATTAATTTATTAGTACATTAAAAGAAAATATAAAACATATTTAATTTTGTAATTGAGAGTAGAAGGGGGTAAAGTGATATCGAACTAAAGTATAAGGGGCCAAATCGATGCAATTGAGAGTAGAAGAGAGTAAAGTGATATCGAACCAATGTACAGTGGGGCAAATCAATACAATTGAGAGTAGTAGAGGCCAGTGGCGGAGCAAGAAATCCCGATCAGGGTGGACTTAGAAATTACGGGGGTTCGGGGGTAGCGCCCCGTTTTTTTTTCTCAATTCATTCACACAAAGGGGGTGGTTTTCTCTTGAAATGTCTCCAAGTAATTGTTCACTATACAAATAACATTAATTTTATGAATAAATTCTAAGTTTTCGTGGGTGGGCTAATTTAGATTATTTTGCTGGACTAATTATACAATAAACCATTTATATTTAAGCTATATATAGTATAAAATATCAATATTCCACAGTGAGCTGGAGCCCACCCTTACCAAAGGATAGCTCCGCCACTGGTAGGAGGTAAAGTGATATCAAGCAAAAATACGATGGATGAAAGTCGAATTTACCCTTTATTTTATAATAAAATTTGTGACAATGCATCATAAGTTCAAACCAGGGGCGGACCGGACAACGGAAACCCATTCACAAAGAAGAACGATGTTTCATAAATGCCACGTAAGCAACGATACAACAAAAATTAATAATAAAAATTCAAGATTATTAGTGTGACAAATCTCAAAAGGTAAATAAATTAAAAATAAATTACCTTGAAAGAAACTCGTGTTGAATGATTCATATGAAGGATTGTTGTAATTATCCAAACAAGAGAATTGTTTTTAGTTAATTTCACTACAACATAAAACACCATTCATAGCGTTTGAAAAACGTTGTTATAGGCTACTATAGCGTTTTTGCAAACGCTATGTCTGCCGGAGCTATAATAGGTCCAACCTCTAATATAGCGTTTATGAAACGCTATGATAGTTATATCTACAATAGCGTTTTATAATCGTTATTGTAGTCCATATTATGGCTTCTAGAAATTGCTATTAAAAGTTATGATAGCATTTATAGAGCGCTATTATATACTTTTATAGCATTTATGGCTTCTAAAAGAATGTTATATGTAAGTTCTTATAACATCTCTATAGCGCTATTATTTATATTTTATAGCGTCTATGGAAGTACTAAGCCTATAATAGCATTTCATAATTTACAATTGTATGTTGTTAATAGCGTATACAAAATGCCACATGAAATGCTATAGATAGATGTTTTACACATCCTTATCCCTTTTTTCCCTTCAAGCACCAAAACTCCATTACAAATCTGTAATAAACTATGCTGAGATTTTATTAATAATAAAAAATATTTATACAACAACATTCTTGTGAAACATCAACTATACTATAAATAAACAATTATGATTAATATATCTAAACCAAATTCAAAAAGCAACAAAAAATAAATATCCTACAGTCTTCATATTATCTAGTGGTTTCATATATCATCCTTTAACCTGGTAACAAAAGAAAAAAAAATATTTAAGTTAGTATACATATAATGATAATACAGAGAAATTATACATGCAATATATTTCTAAAGCATAACCACTTTATCTCCCGATCAATGTCGAGTGTGTCTCTCTCCTCAAAAGTTTTATCAAGGGTGATCTTACCAAGCTCACTCGAATAGTTGTTTGTGCAAGCTGAATAACAGCGTACAATGGAATCTCAACTCCATACCATCCCAACTTAGGGTCAATGATCTTCATAACACGAAAAAGGAAAATGGATGTCAACATTCACTTAGAATCTCAAGTAATCAGTTTATTTAAGCCACACCAAAAAATCAAATAAAGACATACCTTGACATAGAGGACTCCATCGATTCGAATGGAGTCATTATCCTTGGTAATTGCTGATTGATTCGGAATAGAAATTATCTCTACAAGGTTAAATTGATTACCCTTCCCGTGGAATAATAACATAGTTGCCCATCACCATCTTGTTCACAAGCAAATAAAAACACAATGTTCTCTGTTGAAACATCAGATCATCAATCATGAGTTGGTTTTTCCACTAAAATGGGAGAACCACTCGAAACTCGTTGACCAACCTTTGGATAAAAAAACTCTAGAAATTCCGGGAAGCCTGAGAAATAATATCAGTCGATAGTAAAACTGTTTCGAAGTTAAAATTACGCCAATCCAAAATTTAACTCAATATTAACGACTAATAAAATAAAGAAAAATAAAAAAAAAGTATAGAAGGATATTAAAAATAATAATAATAATCGAGAAACTGATTTAAGTCGATGATAAACGGCCAATGGTGCTAAGAGATATTGGTAGGAGAGCTAATAAACTTCAATATTAACAAGTTAAATTGTTGTCCATCGAGATGTAACCTGCCCGATGTATATCCTTTAATGGGACTTGCATTTGTCATCAACAATGATACCATCTTGCTATTAATCCAAACAAGATATAATAATTTCTTCGGGGAAAATAAATCTTTGAAAAAAGTTTGTATATCCTCTGTATAGAAATAATAATTATCTTTCTATGCAATAGTTTGGATGGTGCGAAATGTCATGGAAATGCCTACTAATAGTGGATAACAGTCGAACTCCTTTCAACAATGTTCTTTAAAATGAGGATGAAATGGTGTGAAACAAAATTCAGATGATTAAAAATCTCAAGAGGAAACTAAATACCTTTTTAGTACTCCAGACTCTTTGATTATATTACTGCTTATAATTTCAATAGCAGGCTATTATAAGGAGTTCCAGTAGTAATTATCACAGTTTCAATTGCACCGCCATATACAATTACAGCATCCTAAAAGCTGCACAGACCAAAACAAAGGTTCGTCACATTTTGTTAATCAACAAAGAGGTGATGAAGTATTATAATTGAAAGTTTGAACGTATAAAATGTACCTATAATAATTGATGCAATGTAGAAACAAGACCCAATCAAAATCATAAACAATTAAAAAATAAAGTTAAAATATTCTACTTATCCATAAATCCAGTAAAGAAAACAAGGGAAACTGGATTCAAATGCAATGTCAATTAATGGAAATATCTTTTCAACATCTCAAAATTTTTACCTACAATTACCAATACATAGATACAGAAAAGCTTTATTTGTATTCACCTTCTGCACACTCCCAATAGGGGTACTACCAAAAGGAAAAAAAATAATAAAATGGATCATTCAGTAAATATATCATTCTATATGGTTTCCTAAAAAACATAAACTACAAAGAAACGAGTTAGAACTAGATAAAAACTATTATAAACATAAACAACAGTAATACTACATAAATAAAGACACGAGGAAAGAATTTTGCAAATTAAACGGAACTTCCCTCATGATTGAGGGCAGAGAATAGGTGGTGAGCGTCATCAATCTGCTCCGTTAATGTTCAATCTTCCAAACCTCGATCGACGATTCTGGATATTTCTTGCAAAAAAATTGAAATTAGGTATTTTTCGCAAACAAAACTAGTAAAATTAGGGAATATAATGAGAAAAAATGAGAGTAAGAGATAACGCCATAGCTGAAACAAGGAGAGAATTGAACACGGCTCACAGATGAATTTTGGCTTGAATGAAGGGTTTGATAGAGATGGGGTGGAGGGATGGATATTAAGAGTTGAGATTTATTTAACCTGAGTTAGCGAACATAAAAATTAAACGTGTGTGGGTGTTGTATTTTTATCTTATAGCGTTTCTCTTTCTGTTTTTATTAATTATTGAAGACATGAGAATCAATTATAGCACTTTATAAGAAAACGCTATAGTCATATGCTATCAAAAACCAATTTTGTTGTAGTGTTTAACAACAATTTTGGGGTGACGATAATTTACTTTATAAATAATTTATAACAAAATATAATATTAATATTATGTAACAATTATAATAAAAAATAATAAAATAAGCTGAGCTCGAGTTCGAGGTCATAAAATGAAAGTTCGATGGCGAGCTCCAGCTCGCCAATTTTGACTCAACCTTGAGCTTGAAAAATCTGATGAGCTAGGCTCGAGCTCTACTCATTTACATCCCTTATGATAATTAACACTTAACTCTCTCTCTCTCTAAAATATGAAATCTCATTACTAAAACTTAATGCTACATAATATATATGATGATTACATGTACATATAACATGATTAATGAAACACAATATATATGATTGCGTATACGCACAATCTTATCACCGAAATTTAACTCTCCCTACTCTATATATTCGCATTAATAATTTCCAAACGAAAATAGACGAACAAAACAAAACCCGGTCAACCATGAACCAAGAAAAACACATCCGAATTAGGGCACCACAACATCATTTAATCTTTGTGTTTATATTAATATTTGCAATAATCCAAGAAGCATCAGCAGCAAGTTTCATACATTGCTTTGAAGCTTGTGAGCTTGGCTGTATTGTCTGGAAAAAAAATGCAATTGTGTGTGGGTTGTTATGCTTAGGACAATGCATCATTCATCATCCTCAAAATTTGGCGCCAACTTCCCTAAATTATTGTCAATATGGTTGTGCACTTCATAAATGTTCCAATTTTGGCAAGGGTAAGTATATGTAATGACATTTATTTGGATCTCGTTACATAAATTATCAAATTATTAACTTGAAAAGCCTAAATACGTACATTATTGATCCAGTAGTACCTCGATAAATTAATGAACTCGTTTACTTCAAAAAAAATTGTTAAATTGAAAAAAAATTGGCTGGTCTGGACTGTATTGATTTAAAGTTTTATATATTAAATATATATTGTGTTCGATTAATTTTGCAGATTTTGAGAAAATGGAGAAATGTGTTGAGAGTTGTGGAAACGACTGTAGCCTTTCGGGAAAGTCAAAGTCAACGTGGAAGTCGCCATCGTCGTCAACTGGAGTTGCACCAACACCCATAGAGTGACATTTTGGGGTTGTATTTTGCTCTTATGGGTGTATTTGCATAATATCTAAGAAATAATGAAATCAATGTTGGTAAATAAATGGATGAAGAATTAGTAGAATTTGTTTTGACATTGATTTGAATATCTATGTATATCTCAACTGAAAGCAGGTCCAACAAATAAAAACAAAGAAAGATATAGTTAAATATATTCACCATCAAATATTGAGACGTGTTATTTCCAACTTCAAAATATATTATTTCACTATTAAATTAAATATATTTTTTTAGTTTACCCATTTCTTCATCTTTCACACACTCTGTACAAAGTTAGAAATTATCCACCACTAAACTAATTAGAATATTCACACAAAAAACTCCACGATTTTCTACTAGAATATTCACCATAAAATTATGTCGGTACCCTCTCAAGCGAACGACACCTTAGTCAAAGAAAAACATCCGAAGGTCGAAAAGAGTAGGAATTCACGTTCTTGGAAAAATAAATTAAGAGTGTCTTGTAGAAACTAAATAACAAAAAATACAAGAACATAGATTTTTGATATTGATGTTTTTGATGGAGTAAAATGTGAAAAATGGGTTATATTTCATTCAACGTAATTCGCCTAGAAATTGATTCAGACTGCACGATTCTTAGAATCTTGTTTCACCCTTTTAGGTTTAATTTTGGAAAGGATCTACTGTCGGCTAACTATATAAATTTAAAGTTCACAATTTTTGATGATGCTAAATATAGATCACCTTAGATGGTTGAAGTAGGATGAGCTGGAAGAGCAGAGTGGATCACTGGCTCACGAGCTTGATGACCTTGAGATACCTGCGAACATAGAACACGTGAACTAAACCGGGGGTTGATCCGGCGGAAACCCCTCCGACGCTCAAGTCAGACGTGCTGATCATAGAAATAGTCCAGAGAATACAGTTGTAGTATTGCTCAGTTAATAGGACCTACCTTAAGGAATGAGTTCAAACCTTTATTTATAGCTTAGTTGAGATTGTCGGGCCCAAACCTTGCTTGAAGGTGATTGGGCCTCGGTGATAGTGGTCTTCGATATTGGGCTCGTGGTGTGCGATAACGCGTTGGAGCGTGTGTCGGAGGGGCGTGAATGCGCGTTGGCGCATAGCGCGACCAAGTTGTCGCGATGTAAGTTAATTGAGTCGTCGGTTTTGTCCCGCGACGATGTAGTAGCGAATTATCTCATCGTGGGAGTTGTCTCGTCACGGGGTAATAGTGTTGATCGAGTTATCTCCTCGTGGGAGTTGTCTCGCGATAATGTAGTAGCACGGATCAAGTAATCTCCTTGTGGGAGTTGTTATTTTTCGACATTGTCAATGTTTTGACGCGTTGCTTATATGTGTTTACATATAGCCTTGTGCGTGATGTAGTTGAGAAGGGGATCAGACTCTCAAGATTTTTTTTATGGGGGTCGTGCCCCTTGTTAGACCTCGTGTGTCTTAAGTATGTTTGGACCGTGGCCACGTTTTAATGAATGACCCATCGAAAATAAGTAGATAAATTTGAGTAATCAAGCTGGCCAGGCTATATAGATTCTCATAATATCTCTAAGTGCTTCTAGGGTTGTAATCGTGCTAACTTGAGCTTGCGATTATATAGTGAATTTCGGGCGAGTTGTCTCCTCATGGGAGTTGTCTCGCGGTGAGTAATATTATCGAGCGAGGTGGTTGCACGTGGGAGTTGTCTTGCAACGAATTTGTAGTGTCGAGCGAGTTGGCTCCTCGTGGGAGTTGTCTCGCTGCGGGTTGTGGTATCGAGCGAGTTGGCTCCTCGTAGGAGTTGTCTCGCTGCGGGTTCGTAGTACCGAGCGAGTTGGCTCCTCGTGGGAGTTGTCTCGCTGCGGGTTCGGTAGTATCGAGCGAGTTGTCTCCTCGTGGGAGTTGTCCCGCTGCGGATTGGGGTACCGAGCGAGTTTGCTCCTCGTGGGAGTCTTGCAAGCTCCCCACTCTCGATACGATGTGGGAGCCAAGTCGAAAAATGCTACCGGATCGTGTCGAGAGTATATCGGTGTCGTGGTGTACCGATAACTGTTGGCGTGGTGTGGAGAAATAATATTTTTTATTTATCCGTTTGAGAGCGTGCGCGAATTGGTTAGGCGCGTTGGAGAGCTCGCGCAATTTGGTGAATCGCATTGAAATTCTCGTGTGATTTGGTGAAGCGAGTTAAAATCTACGCGCAATTTGGTGGAGAGTAGTCAAAATTGTGCGCGGTCCAAGGGCGCGCGCGCTTTAATAAAAAAAAAATTTCTCTGCTGACGCGCGCGCGTCAGCGCGTGTACGCCACGCGCGCGTGCTGTGCACGCGCGCCTCTTCTTTTCTTTTTTTTTTTTTTTTTTTTTTTTTTTTTTTTTGTTTTTTTTTTTTGCGGCTGGCCACGCGCGCCATGCACGCGCGCGTGCTGTGCACGCGCTCTTCTCTTCTCTCTTTTTTTTTTTTTTTTTTTTTGAATGGGGGCGCGCGCGCGGCTTGGCTGCATCTTCTTCCTTCTTTTTTTTTTTTTTTTGAATGGAGGCGCGCGCGCGGCTTGGTTTGGTTCGCGCGTGGCTTGGCTCGCGCGCGGCTTGGCTGCATCTTCTTTTTTTTTTTTTTTTTTTGTTTGTTTGTCTTCTTCTTCTTTTTTCTTCTTCTTTTTTTCATCTTCTTCTTTTTTCTTCTTCTTTTTTCTCCTTCTTTCTTCTTCTTCTTTCTTTTTTTCCTTTATTCTCCCTTTTTTTTTTGTTTCTTTTTTCTTCATCTTCTTTTTATTTTTATTTTTAGGTGGTTGATGTTCACCCCTTTGGGGATGTTCTATTTTTTGAGTAGGGAGATTATACTCGTCTCTTGAGATGGGATGTGCACCCACTTGGGGTTGAAAGGTAAGGGTGATGCCCACCTTGGGATGGAGATTTTCTATTTTTTTAGTAGGGAGATTATACCCGTCTCTTGAGATGGGATGTGCACCCACTTGGGGTTGAAAGGTAAGGGTGATGCCCACCTTGGGATGGGATAACCCCCTACTTTAGAATGAGGCGCTCGAGATCTATAGTTTGAGGTGGATGCGCACGGTTGTGCCATTGCTTAAGTGGCAACACGAGTTGAAACTTTCGCGGTCGTACGCTGAAGGTCCTTATCGGTTATTTGAGTCGTTAAAGGAGCAAGTAGAATTTGATCTTGTTGAAGGTTCGGCGATCATATGCTGAAGGCCCTCTTCGGTTATCTGAACCGTTCGAGGGGGGCGAAGGTAGGCCCCCATGGGGTCGATAACCCATGGCGAACGAAATGTTTTGGGGGCATTGTAAACCCCCAGGGAGTCAATAACCCTTGGCAAACGAAATATTTTGGGGGCAGATGTAAGCCCCCAGGGAGTCGATAACCCTTGGCGAACAAATATTTTGGGGGCACCATAAACCCCCAGGGAGTCGATAACCCTTGGCGAGCGAAATATTTTGGGGGCACTGTAAACCCCCAGGGAGTCGATAACCCTTGGCGAGCGAAATGTTTTTGGGGGTACTTTAAATCCCTAGGGAGTCGATAACCCTTGCTAGCGTTGAAGGGCCTCCTCGGGTGTCTGAATCGATCGAGGAGCATGAAGAAGTGAATCCTGTTGAGGATCTAGTGGGACATCCGAGGAAGATCTCGTAGTGGATCCCGAGGACGGGGATGAGGATGTGATAAGCCAGAGCCTCCACGAGGTGGGAGGTTGTTAGCACTGTCACACTCACTTGAGCAGATGTCTCAAGGCCATCATGTGCGCTACGTGATTGTGTTTGCCTTCCCACTGACGGCGCCAAAATGATGATGCTAAATATAGATCACCTTAGATGGTTGAAGTAGGATGAGCTGGAAGAGCATAGTGGATCACTGGCTCACGAGCTTGATGACCTTGAGATACCTGCGAACATAGAACACGTGAACTAAGCCGGGGGTTGATCCGGCGGAAACCCCTCCGACGCTCAAGTCAGACGTGCTGATCATAGAATTAGTCCAGAGAATACAGTTGTAGTATTGCTCAGTTAATAAGACCTACCTTAAGGAATGAGTTCAAACCTTTATTTACAGCTTAGTTGAGATTGTCGGGCCCAAACTTTGCTTGAAGGTGATTGGGCCTCGGTGATAGTGGTCTTCGATATTGGGCTCGTGGCCCAGTAGGTAAATAATTTGTAGGCCCATTGAGTTGGGTCAATTAAGCATATCAATTTTGTTATGCAAAATTGGATGAAATAGTTAGGCTGCATTAACACAAGTTATATAATTTGCAGGTCATCTGATATGGAAGTTTAAATTTTCTTTTCAACTCCATTTGGGACTAGTACTACTGTAACCGGAAATACCAAATCCCTCTTTTTATTTTTTATTTTATTTTTTCTTAAAATTATAATGTATTAAACATAATAAAAAACATTACATTCTATATCAATATGGTGTAAAAAAATCATATATTATTAAATAAAATGCCCTATTAACTAAATAAACAAACTATTTGATAATCAAAACTAAAAAAACCTATTAAATAAATAAATAAATAAATAATATTATGTGAAAATATTACATTCTATAGCAATGTGGTGTAAAACAAGTCATATTTTTTCTTTGAAATTGGGCTTGAAACAACAATTTTGTCATTGGATTTTGGGCCGTATTTTTTACTTGGACCCATCAAAGGACTGATTTGTTTGCTAACTATTTTTTATTTTTTATTTTAATTTAGGGTAAATTAGAACAACCTCTGAGGTATGGTCAATATACGAAAAAAACTCCTCTTGTTTGGATAATTACAACTGCCCTCTCAACTATGATTTTTTTTCTTACTATGGTTTCAAATTCAACATAATCATCTAGATTTCGTGGAATGTTCTCTAGTTTGTACTCGTTTTGTGCAAGTATACAGTTTCTGATACACCACAATCTAGTATGTACAAGCCAAGAAACATATCTTATGATCATTTAACTTCAAAATGTGGAGGTCGAATGGGATAAAACGGGTCCAAAATTGAGAATATTCCATATAATCTAGAAGATTCCACTAAATTTAAAACCACAAGGGTGGACGTGTGAGAAGATTTATAGTTAATGAGTGATTATAATTACCCAAACAGGTGGGGAGTTTTCGTAATTTGACCATATTTCAGGGGTGCTTGTAATTTACCCTCAAGATTATGTAGATATGTTATATTACAGACACCAACACAAAATCTGATTACGAATTAGGTGCAATTTCATTACTGAAATTGATAAAACTCTCTCTATAAATAACAACCAACCCAATTAAATCTCTACATCTAATTCAAGAACAACAATTTATTTAGGGAATTAAATATATATATATTTAGGAATATTATAAAATAAAAATAAATAAAAATTGTTCCTACAAATTAAGTGATGAATACTAGGATACAAAATGTGGTGTTGGTATTACTTATGTTGATATTTGCAACACAGCATCAAGCTGTATTATCAGCTTCTTTCCAAGAATGCTATGAAACTTGCCTTATTGAATGTCTTGGACAAGGAAAGAATATGTTCAAGTGTGGATTTAAATGCTTAGCTCATTGCATTTTTCCTTCTTCCTCATCTCCAAATACTGTCGATTACTGTAAATTTGGTTGTGCCGTTAATCAATGCTCCCAATTTGGCAAAGGTAACTTTTTTTTCTGATTTAATATATATAATTATATAATATGAAAAAAAAAAAAAAAAAAAAATCAATATTTTTTATGCAGATTTTGGCAAAGTGGATAGCTGTGTGAAGGGCTGTGAGACTGAAAAATGTAACGATTTGGGAGTCTCGCCTCGCATTTGATCCGGTTCTTTCTATGCTACATTTGGTGGAGATTATATTGGGTGATTTTAATTTTATCGTTGATCTACTACACACACCAATGTGGGTGTGTGTGTGTATTTGTATGTATATGAATGGTAAAGATTTACCCGATGTATTTCACCTGATGTAGCATAGAATAGACCCTTGTATGGCTATAAGAAATAAGGAAAAATAATTGGAGTTATTATTTGCTCAATATTTTGTCACATTTGTATTAGCACTAGTTCTAATATTATTTTCCATAAACATTTATTTGAAATCTATATATTTCTTTTTTGAAAGAAAAGGTATTTATTACTAAGCATCGAACACCAACTCAAAAGGTAGTGCAGAGCCCTCAATACAAGAAGAACCAAATCTAGTCGCAAGACAATGCGCTAATTGATTTCCAGAACGCTTTACGAACGAATAATCACATGACTCAAACGAACTAGCTAGGAGTAGGGATTCCTCAATATACGCCCCATGCGTCGAAAAAGAAATATATGTATTTAAATACATTGAATCTCGATAAATTAATATTCGATAAATTAATAATCTCATTTAAATGATAGTTTTTTTTTTTGTCCCAACTCGATAAAAAACTACTAAATTATTAAGTTGATAATTTAATATTTTACTAAATTAATAAAATTTTGCTAGTCCCGACTGAATTAATTTGTAGATGTTTAACTGTAGTTATACAAACCAATTAATTAAGAACATAAAAGGCAAAAATTAATTTAAGACGACGTAATACAAATAAACCAAAACATGTATTCATATGTTATTGTACAATTAAATATTTAAAAAGTTGTACTAGCTTTACAATTAATTTTGACATAAAAATAATAAGGTTCGAATAATTATTTAAACTGAGAGGGGTGGTTTTTTTGTAATTTTCAGACTTAGATGAAACGGTATTAAGGTCAAAGGTCTAAAAACCAACAATAACGACGAGGGCCGCATTAAAACATTTTTTTTATGTACATGAAGGCAAACCTCTCTTGTTCGGGTAATTGTTAAGTGTATATTTTTACACTTTATCGTAACTTTTTATTTGAGCTTTTGGTGTGTTTTAACGATAATTGGTGCTTAAAAAGTTGATTTATTGTATTTTAGGTACAAATTGAAGAATTGGAAAAGTATGGGGTCAAAACTGCAATTTTGGCGAAAATATGGGTCAAAAGTGAAAATATCAAAATTCTGAAGAAACAAGGCTCGGACCCCGTCCCAGTTTTAGGGCAAATTATGGGACCCCCGTCCCATACCCCGAAGTTGCGCAGTAAAGGGATTTTAATTGCACAAGGAAACTGCCTTCTTCCCCAAGTTCTTCACCCTATATAAGACCAAGCCAAGCACACAATTGGGGATCAATCTTTGGACGCAAATTCAAAAGCAAAGAAGATCAACGAAGATTCAAGCATAGTTTTTCTTATTTAATTTATTTATTTTATTTTATTTATCATAAGAATTACGAGTAACTAAGTCTTTATTTCTAGGATTTTATTTGGAACCCTATGTGGGATTTATGAACCCAATTCTATGATTTTATGCAAGTTTTAATTCCGGATTATTTCTTCTACTTGTTTTATTAAGTTCATGAAACTGGCCACTTTATGCGCTTTTATGTTATTGTTAATCGCATGAATCGGATGATCGGGTTAATAATTAGAACTGTGGTAGAAGAGCCTTTGTGGTATTAACATAGGAATATAGTTAATCTCTTAGGTAGCCATTATTGAGATTTGTGCTTAATGCTGTCTTCTAGAATTAATTGCATAGGAATATAGTAATTGAATCTAGAGTATTAGAATCGTAATACACGCGGAAGCGGGTTATGATTATTTTAGCATCTCAGGTTAGTAATCCGGGTTAATTGCTTGCATAATTGAAGGAATTAGGGGAATAATAATCACATAGGGGGAAGAATAAAATCCTAGGCTCGTTTACTCTGATAAATCTTCGTGCTTAATTCGTTTTCTTTCTTTGTCGTTCTAATTTGCTTTTTAATTTATTTTAGTTAATTCTCTCAAAAGTCGACTGTGTAGGGTGGGCTTGATAATAATTGGTAGAATTTAGCGTCTAGGATTAGATAATTAAATATTTCCCGTGGGTTCGATATCCGGACTTTTAGTCCACTATATTACTTGTACGATACGTGCACTTGCGTGTAGGTTTTCGACCAACAAGTTTTTGGCGCCGTTGCCGGGGAATATTTTAATTATTTATTTTATTCTAGCTCTAAATTTGAACAATTTTCACGATTCACCCAAATTTTTTTTTTATTTTATCTTTTCGTTTTAATTTTTTTTAATATTTTTTTCTTTGGTTACATGTCAGGTTACAATTTTCGCGAAACTCAAACGGGATATGAATGGCTTCCGTCTGGCGAATACCTCCAACATACCTATAATATGCCGTTACTTTGTTCAAGATGTGGTGGAGATCATTACACTAACCAATGTTGGTATGCACCGAAAGCGAATAATTTCATAGATAACACCAACGGCGGTTACTGGAACACATACACCAACACGTACGAGCAGAGCAATTCAAGCCAAGATTTCCACAATTTTCAACATCGTGAGCCGCAATTTGATGATTTTCAAACCTATTATGCAAAGCCACGAGAACCCACTATTGAGGAGTGTTATAGGAAATCCATCCTTGAAGATTTTATGAAATCCACTCAAGCATCTATCCGAAGACTTGAAATAATGTTGGAAGAGATGAAGCTCAAGAGGTCTCTTGAAAATATTTCAGACAATATCGAGAATGGTTGCAACAAAGAAAATCCGTCTGAAACTTGTGATGAGAAAAATCATTTAGACCTAGAAAATAGTGTTGATGAGAGGGAAAAAGAAATTACGAAGACACTTGAAGATGATGAATCAGACAATGAAATCGAGCTCAACTCCAAAGATGTCTCGGAACAAGAGAAGAAGGAGATGGATGTGGTTAGTGCAAATATTCAAATTGATGATCTTATTGTTATTCCTGACGTGGCTTTGAAGGCATCAATAGAGGTTGATAAGAAGACGAATGTGTTTGAAGTGGAGGTTATACGCGGACGTGAGGTTTTTGTGTACCGATTTGAGGGAGCGGGTGATGAAGATCCCAACTTGGCTTCGTACCGATTGATTACAACTAAGAAAGACTACAAGCTAAGGTGGACCCTGACATATTGCAATCCTATCCCTGTATCGGTTGCAATTGAAGTGACAAAGCTCATGGATGGATGCGCAATCTACAAGGCTTTGGATTGGACTTAACAATTTTAAGAAAGAAATGTCCGGCTGAAGACTTTAAACTTAGCGCTTCTCGGGAGGCAACCCGAGTTTTATTGTTTTTCGTATTTTTTCTTTAATTTTTCGTTTCGTTTTTATTTATTTATTTTTTTTCTCATAAGCATGCATTCTAATTTATTATTTGAATTTTATTTTGCAGGGTCGAAGAAGTGATCGAGGGTCGAGTCGGCCGTCCGCGAAAAAAAAAAAAAAAAAAAAAAAAAAAAAAATTGTGCAGCACTGTATTTGGGACGGCCGTCCCAAAATATACCTTAAAAACGGGACGGCCGTCCCACAACCAGAAGGAACAAGTACCCTTGGACGGCCGTCCGAGTTTTAGCCTTAAAACCGGGACGGCCGTCCCCAAACCAGTGAGGGCAGACAAATTCTCGGACGGCCGTCCGAGAATTAGGCAAAAACGTGGGACGGCCGTCCGAGCTCAATAGGGGGCGTTTCAATTTTCAAAAATTAGATTTTCTCCCCCATTATGTCTTAAACCCTCCTCTTTCGTTCTCTCTAACTCCCACACACGAATTTTCGAATTTTTGAATTTCTCGTCCAAAAATTCCTCAATTTCACACACATAATTCACTCACGCACTCTCCAATTCTTATTTTGTGTTGGTATTGATAGGGAGGCTCGAGAATCGAACCAAATTCTTCAAAATCTACTCTTTCAAGGCACGTCCACAAGGTGTTCGACAATTTGCCTCAACCAAATTTGGAGGTCGATTCTTGTCCAATTCTTACCGCATCAATTCCAAACGTTCTCCCAACTATGTCGTCCAACAAAAGAGCATGAGCGTGAGAGAGCGAGGGAGGAGCCCCCCGATCACATCGACTCCGACTAACTCAGGTGTTTTCTATTCTTAAACTTTGTGCTAATTTCGTTGAGGGCAACGAAAATTTTAAGTTTGGGGGTGAAAAACATGTTTTTGTGCTTATTTGTTTTAGTTTGCATGCATTAGGTTTTATTCGTTTTTATTGTTTTTCTTGTTTTTTCCGGAATATAAAAAAAAAAAAAAAAAAAAAAAAAAAAATTTGCTTGAGTCGAATGCATCGATGATTTATGATGATGAGAGATGATCAATGTTTGATGATGAAATTGCTTGTTTTATGTGATAAGGATTTGATGTTTGTTTAGCTTTCGATTCAACGGGACTTAGAAGTGAATTATTGCTAGGAATCACATTTTGTGCATTGCTTTTGTTGAATGTTTTGTATTTTAAATTTGGAATTAATTTGTGCTAGATCATGCTATGTTCGGTTTTAGAACTCACCTTAGGAAATTTATGATACGAAGTATTGAGTAGTGAGTGATTTGGGATATGATTTGGGCCTTCTTTGAACCGTTTGAGCCTTTCAAGCCGACCTTTTTATCGAAAAATTCCATAGAACCTTGATTTGAGCCTCGGAGAAAAGGTGTTCTTTCTTGTAGCCAATGTGTAAGGTAGAATAGGTGGAGATTCTTGAAAATTACCCCTTGGAGTTCGGTCGAAAATTTTTATAAGGTCCTTCTTCTTCTTCGGAAAAAAAAAAAAAAAAAAAAAAAAAAAAAAAAAAAAAAGAAGACAAATATCTATGCTTCTATATATATATAAAAAAAAATAAAAAGAAAAAAAAAAAGAAAAAGAAGAAGAAGAGACTAGAAGGGAGAAATAAGGACTAGTTGTTGAATTATTTTTGAAAACTCGATCCATTGCCTCAAAAGCAAAAGTGGAGACTTTTGAACTTTTGAGAATCGAGTTTATTAGAGTCCGTTGAGGTGAATTCATTGTTTCAAGCGCCTATCTTTCAAATTTTGGCGTAATCACCTAAATTCAAGAAGAATAGCCACATATACACATATTTCCTACCTCGAACCAAAGAGCCTAACAATTGAAAGTCACAAAGCCCCAATGATCCCAATAGCTTAATGTTCGATATTAGTAGAGTAGAATAATTTGGTGAGTATTTGGAGTCAAGCATATGCATGTAAGTATAAATTTTCTCTATTTTTAACTTGCAAATATTGGATACTTGAAGCAATTGTATGATTTGTGGTTTTTGGTAATGGTGAGTGACTAAGTGTTGTTGAATTTTGAGCTTGCGAATGCCTAAGAATTGTCATTATAATTACAAGTTCTGAAAACGTGAAGTTGATCATTGATCTATGTGATAAGATGTAATAGTTGTGTTATTAGCTTATTGGTAGATTTTGCTTGAGGACAAGCAAAAGTTCAAGTTTGGGGGTGTGTTAAGTGTATATTTTTACACTTTATCGTAACTTTTTATTTGAGCTTTTGGTGTGTTTTAACGATAATTGGTGCTTAAAAAGTTGATTTATTGTATTTTAGGTACAAATTGAAGAATTGGAAAAGTATGGGGTCAAAACTGCAATTTTGGCGAAAATATGGGTCAAAAGTGAAAATATCAAAATTCTGAAGAAACAAGGCTCGGACCCCGTCCCAGTTTTAGGGCAAATTATGGGACCCCCGTCCCATACCCCGAAGTTGCGCAGTAAAGGGATTTTAATTGCACAAGGAAACTGCCTTCTTCCCCAAGTTCTTCACCCTATATAAGACCAAGTCAAGCACACAATTGGGGATCAATCTTTGGACGCAAATTCAAAAGCAAAGAAGATCAACGAAGATTCAAGCATAGTTTTTCTTATTTAATTTATTTATTTTATTTTATTTATCATAAGAATTACGAGTAACTAAGTCTTTATTTCTAGGATTTTATTTGGAACCCTATGTGGGATTTATGAACCCAATTCTATGATTTTATGCAAGTTTTAATTCCGGATTATTTCTTCTACTTGTTTTATTAAGTTCATGAAACTGGCCACTTTATGCGCTTTTATGTTATTGTTAATCGCATGAATCGGAAGATCGGGTTAATAATTAGAACTGTGGTAGAAGAGCCTTTGTGGTATTAACATAGGAATATAGTTAATCTCTTAGGTAGCCATTATTGAGATTTGTGCTTAATGCTGTCTTCTAGAATTAATTGCATAGGAATATAGTAATTGAATCTAGAGTATTAGAATCGTAATACACGCGGAAGCGGGTTATGATTATTTTAGCATCTCAGGTTAGTAATCCGGGTTAATTGCTTGCATAATTGAAGGAATTGGGGGAATAATAATCACATAGGGGGAAGAATAAAATCCTAGGCTCGTTTACTCTGATAAATCTTCGTGCTTAATTTGTTTTCTTTCTTTGTCGTTCTAATTTGCTTTTTAATTTATTTTAGTTAATTCTCTCAAAAGTCGACTGTGTAGGGTGGGCTTGATAATAATTGGTAGAATTTAGCGTCTAGGATTAGATAATTAAATATTTCCTGTGGGTTCGATATCCGGACTTTTAGTCCACTATATTACTTGTACGATACGTGCACTTGCGTGTAGGTTTTCGACCAACAGTAATTACAGTCACCCCTCCTTTTAAATATTCTTACATAAAATTTATGTAATTCGGTTATTTACCCAACCAAATCGTATATTCAGTTCGATACAGTATGAAATGTTGGCGTACCACACTTTCGGTTCAGTTTTACCGATTTAACATCCCAAAATTTATCTTTGGAGGGATATTTTCGTATGATAGTTGAGGGATGACTGTAATTACCTAAATAAGGCGGGAGATTTCGTAATTTAACCATAATTCAGGGGGCCAGTAATCTGCCCTAACATTATTATTACATATACATTATTACATGTAACATGTAATAATATCATTAATGGAACATAATATGATATATTATGGATATATACGTGCAATCTCATCACTGAAATTTAACTCCCTCTACTCTATATATTTCCATTCTCAAATGAAAGAGATATCTATCTATCATATAGTGAATCACATCATAGTTAGAAAAAACAATTAAAAATAAATAAAAAAATTCAACTATGTATGAAAAAAGAAACATTGGAATTAGGGCAACACACATAGTTTTGGTGTTTATGTTCTTAGTATTTGCAATAAAAGAAGCATCAGCAGATTTCAAGCCCTGCTTTGAAGCTTGTGAACTCGGTTGTTTCGTCGAAAAAAAACCCATAATCGTGTGTAGTTTGCTATGCTTAGTTCAATGCATTATTAAAGATGACGGCCATTCGGTTCCGACCGCGCTAAGCTACTGTCAATCTGGTTGTGCAGTTAACCACTGTGCCAATTTTGGCAAGGGTAAGTAGAATATATATATATATATATATATACAAATGTAAATAATATATATGAAGCGACAAATAATATGCAATTAAATTGTTTAAAATCGATGTTTGCAGATTTCGAGAAAGCGGAGAAATGTGTCGCGAGTTGTGGAAATAAATGTAGATATTCAGGAAACTCGAAGTCTATGGGAAAGTCATCGTCTGGATCGAAGTTCCATTAACACCTATAGAATGATCGATATTCCGGGTTTTATTTTACCTGTTTGGATGTACTTGAATTAAATTCCCTAAGAAATAATGAAAGTGTTGGTAGATAATTGAATGTACGAAAAATATAAATCGCATTACTCTAACCGTGTGTGTTAGGGTTAATCTAAAAAATATTTAATAAAATAGTCCCAACTCGAGAAATCTGACACCGCAGTATCTTACACCACCACAATTAGCAATTATATTAGGCGTTGGATGCGAACAATGGACTTGCGAAAATATTATTGCGGACATTGCAAATTGTTTGAGTATTTCTATGCCCATCGTGTTAAAAGGTCTGCGAATCGGGGCAGCCCACGACGTGGTTAGACTTTCAGTTAAAGATTTGTACATCTCCAGTTTTAACAATAACTTACTCGTTTATATTCTAAGGCCACGTTTGATTGCCAAGATAAGATTAGTCAAGATAAGATTAAATAATCTAATGAAACCCAATTGTTTTATTAATTGGACCATGAAAGGTCCAACAAAAAATATGCTTAAAATGCAAGATAAACCATGATAACATAATATCTGCAGGTCGACCCGACAAATTATTGGGGATACCAAACATCCAACAAAGTCCAACTACTTAGTTCATCATAGATAATTATTGGAGATATTAATATTAAATGATACATTTCACTATCAGCTTAAGCTTTTGGTTGAGATGGTCATTCAACATGGTATCAGAGTCAGGCCAAATGAAAGGTCCTGGGTTCGAATCACACAGCCACCCATATAAAAATATTTCAAGTGCAAGGCTTCAAATGTAATTCGCCTGCACTTGAGGGGGGCGTATTGGAGATATTAATATTAAATGATACATTTCACTAACAGCTTAAGCTTTTGGTTGAGATGGTCATTCAACAATAATCTTCCCCCCAAACGGGGCCTAAACATATTTTTTTCAAATATACCAATTTTAACCCTATAAACGTTGTCGTGTAATTTTAAGGTTTTTAGTTTATTAGGTGTTAATTGTATCGACCGTTTAATTTGAGGGGCAAAGTTATAGTTTTGCAAACAAAAGGGGGTATAAATATAGTTTAAGTATTCATTAGGGGTTTATTGTAATTTACCATAAAAAAACTATTTGGGCCCCGGATTGGGCTCGTGTGTAGATCCAGATAACGATCACGAACGGAGACCCAACTAAAACGAAAAGGCAAGTGAATTTACCGAAAACACCCTGGAGAATGAGATAATTCCATGACCCCCCCGTTCTTCTATATAACCCTACGATTGGTAAATTTTGACTAGTTTTGAAGTCCGCAAAGAATTCAATACCGGAAATCCCCCAAATATATACCCTAAATTAATTGTAGGATTTTCTAGGGTTTTTCGAATCTCCGATCACATACCAAAAACCCTAACTCCTGTCTTTCTTTTCTGCGTTGAAGTTTTTTTTTTGTGTGTTTCGATTACTGGCGATGGCGGAGGAGGAAATTGAGTACGAGAGCGATCCGGAGGAGGCGAAGCTGTCGTTGAAGATGCGGAGGAGAGAGGCGAGCGACGACGAGGAGGGGGAGGGAGGGGGGAATCGCAGGGAACAACCGCCGAGGAGGATTGACGACTCCGATGGGGAATCTCAAGGGGCTGCGGCGGAGTACGAGGATGAATTGGAGGAGGAGGAGGAAGATTATGATTTGGATGAAGAGTATGTGGAGGAGTTGGAGGCGGAAGTGGCGGTGGAGTATCGAGCGAGCGGTGGCGGTGGGGGTGTGGAGGCGGTGGCAGTTGAAAGAATTGTGGGTGCGAAAGAAGTTGCTGTTGTTGACGGAGATCTGGTGGAGGAGAAGAAGGGAGGAAGTATTGGTGCTGGTGAGATGAATGATGAAAACAACAATGTTGCCGAGGGTCAGCATGAGGAAGAGAGGAAGGAAATCGAGCCTTTCTCTGTGCCGACTGCGGGGGCATTTTATATGCACGATGACCGATTTCGCGACAATGCTGGTGGGCGACATAGGTAATGATTTTATTTTTCTTGAGGTTTTTTTAGTTGTTGTTTTACGGAGTGAGTTGACTTGGACTAGGATGTTTACCTGTTGAGCATGGGTGAGTTTGATCATTATTTAGATGACATGAGATGACATGTTAATTTCTTGGTCTGGGTTTGGTTTTCTGTTAGTTAGTTTGTTCCTTTACAATTAGAAGAGAATATGAAGAATCTGGGCAAGAATGAGAAATTAGCACATTTTGAAGAGTTGTAGGTTTGAAAGAGGGTTAAATTGGTTGGTTAAGTTCCTCTAATTTGTTGAAAAACATTGTTTTGAAATTTAAGGTGTTTTAATATACAATTTAACTATGTGGGTTTAAGAGCATCCTGCAGAAAGAGATATGTAGCAAAACATATAAGCTTAGTTTAATCACCATTGCGTTATTGTTTTTGTGTGCTAAATATAGGATATGATACTATTCATTATTTTCATGCTCTATATTTGTGCTTCGTACATTCACTTGAAAAAGAAGGGTCCATGTTAGCAGATATAGTCGGCATATGGATGATTAGGATGACCACTCGAATACTTCGATTAAAGTGAAAATGCAACTATATTATTGTTTGAAGTTCTTCAATTGACAAAACATGCGCGCTTGATACTCATTTTGGTTCCTGTATTTATCTTATTAGTTTTCATTTTTCAACTATCTAGAGTAGAAGTTGTCACATGCCTTTGAAACTTAGCTTAGTTTGCATATCTGAAGAGCCATTCCAAAATTGAAGCGATATACATTTACTGGAATATACTTATTTAAGTTTAATGAGAAGTGCCTTTTTTTCTGACATTATATACAATGCAGGTTTTAGATCATTGTTAGTTCAAAGACCTTGCAATTACGCTGCCATGCTATTACTAATCTTTTTTAGAGTTCGTTCAGAAAAAAAACAGATTTGCTTACTTGTGTGTACTTTGTTGTTATAGGCGAACGCTTGGTGGAAGAAAATTATGGGAATCTAAAGATGATAGGAAATGGGGACATGATAAGTTTGAAGAGCTTACTATTCAGGAAAGGCATCACGAGGAGGTGATTTTTGCTTATGCCAGTAACTAGGTATTGCGTGTGTTTTCATTTCTTTAGTTTCTTCCTGTCTAATATGGGTTGAATTGCAGCCTAGAAGAGGTTCTCGGGGTCGTCAAAGAGGCCGTGGTAGAAACAGAGGCACAGACCATGGATATGCTCAAGGAAATACACCCAGAGAATACAACAATAATAACACCCAGAATAGTAACAATCAGAACAATAGTTCTAAAAGTGTCAGGGGACGAGGACCTCGAAGGTATCAGCCATCTTCTAAGACCAATAATGAGGCGCCTATCACCCGAAACAAACAGTGAGTAAAATCCTCTTATTTTGCTTCTTTGGGTTGGTTATGAGACTCTCATTGACGCTATATGTTTTATTTGTAGACCTGGGAAATTAGTCGAGAAGGAACCTGTGTCTAATGCAAAACCTAACGTGGTTCAGCCCAGAAAACAAGTCGCCTCCAATTTGAGCATTGCTTCTCCTCCATTTTATCCCACTGGTTCCTCCACCAAAGATAACACCGTGCCACTCAAGGGGGGTGCCCAAGCTGGCACAGCTCATCGAAATGGTCAGCAATCAGTAGCGGATGAGAGATTCTCTATGGCACAATCCAATGCCACGATGCGAGGAAAGAATATAGTAGACTCTATCCATATGGATAATCGTTACATTGATAATTCACCTTCTGCAATGACTGGGAAGCCTTCAAACACTATGCAGATGCCACTATCTGGCTCCTCGTCTGTTAGCTATGGTCAACCTCAGTTGAGGGGTCAAGGTAGAGGGGTAACTAACTCGCCACAAATGGCCTACCAACCAGTCAACAGGGTTCCTCCACCAAACCAGTTACAAAATTTCCAGAAAAATCCTGGTCAAGGCCGTGCCCAATCTTCAGTTCAACAGTTTACGCAACGTTATCCTAGTGGACCACAAGCTCTTTCTCCACCTAAAGCTGCTGGGGCTGGGAATGCATTTGAATCTGGAGAGCTGGAATCTGCTTCAGAATCCAAGAGTGCATTGGTTGCTAAAGGAAAAGGCAGTGTGCAAGGCAGTGGAAAAGGCTCCTTCATGTATGGTGGAACTCAGCTTATGGGAGTTTCTGGAAATATGGGGAGTGGTCACGGTGATCAAAACTTTCCTGCTTTCTTGCCAGGTAATGTGCCTGCACAATTGTTTCATGAAGAAAAAGAACTTTTTATTTCATGTAGAATATGTCTATATACTTTTTTACTTCCTTGAATAGAGAAGTGTTCATCTTATTCTTTGTTTGTCTTTGTGCTTCACATCAGTTTCCCCCTTCTTTAATCAGAATTTTCGAATGCAACGAGTGTAAAAAAGCGGCACTGTTTAGGTTGTCTAGTTTTTAATGTTGAATTTATGTATCAAGAATTATAATCTGGTATATCGTGTTTATATATTCCGTCAACTTACTTGAGCTTAAACTACATTTAAACCTTCTGTTTGGTGCAAATTTTACAGTCATGCAATTTGGAGGCCAGCATCCTGGCGGAATGGGCGTTCCAGCTGTTGGCATGGCCTTTCCTGGATATGTTGGTCAACCACAAGGGCTGGGGAGTTCGGAAATGACTTGGTAATATCTATACACGAATAGATGTGCTCTTCTAATTCAGTTTTTAAAATTATATTTCTTGTCACTTTATGGTTGTTTCAACGTGGACAAACTTTTTATTCATCTCGCATTACATTTTAATTTTTCATATTTTTATTAATCTAGTATTAATATATCATTTTATTATGAAACCACTCAGGCTACCCGTTTTAGCTGGTGCTGCTGGAGCATTGGGTGCACAATATTGTCCTCCATATATTGTTGATGGCTCATATAATGCTCGTCCGACTGGACAGACTAATATAGCAGCTGCTTCAAGGTATATAAGGATTGAGCCTTCTTACCATTATTTTGGTTTGTACAGTGCACCTTGTTTGTTTGCTAATTTCAGTCTCTCATATTATGTTTGCTAGATGTAATTTTTCCTGTTATGAAGTTCTGTTTGTGGGCCTATATTTAATCTGTTCTAATATAATTCACATTGCAGCAAAGAAAATAATTCAGCAAAAGTTGGTAATGATTGGAAACCTGCACAGAGGCCTGGTAAGTGTTAATAACATTTTGCTCCATTAAACTTTTTCTGCTTTTGTTTCCCTTTAAAGAGTTCAATATTTTCTCTCTCTACAGAGCTTGCAAACAACGACTTTGGGCAGAGGCAAAAGAATCCTCGCAGGCAAGTTTGTTATACCGCCTACAGTTTTATGCTTTTGCTGTAGATGCTCTTTACTTATCGTTCCATGGATTGATTTGCAGATACACGGAGATGAAATTTGACCAGTGAAGTAACTAGTTAGCTGGAATCCCATTGGAAATTAGCCGATAAAATAAAATAAAAATATATAGAGTCGGTGTCTCTTCCATCTGTTTGGTGTAGCGGAGTTTCTTGGGTGTGGTTTTGCTGAAGGCCTTCTCCTAAGGCTGCCCTCTGAGTTCTACAGATCTTGATCTGGAGCACTTTGGGCTACTGCGTATTCTGATGTAATTTAGGTAATGACCTTATTTTTAGGTTTGCTCTCGAATATCTGCACTTTTAACAAATTAATCGTCTTTCTTGTTTGTTGGTTGCCTTTTGCTCTTCCTTTTTTTTCTTTTTTTTCTTTTGCGGGGTTGGGAGGTGGGGTGGTATGCTAAAAAAAAGAAAATTTTAATATTGATCAATTAATAGTCAACTATTTTGGGATTTTCAGTTCCCTTTCCTTGTCTTAACCTTGTTTGTGGCTGAGGATGAGAACTAGTGCAAATTGTGACAGAATTGCTGCTAAGAATAGCAGAAATGAATCCCGAACAAAAAACAATTGTTGCATTTTTCTAGAATAAGAAGAAATCTTTTACTCTGCCCGTTAATTCGAATATGGAAGTTTTTACGGGTTGGTTTATTCATAATGTATATTCCTTTTGTCTTGCTGGTTAGGTGTCTGAAGAAACGCCTGATCATGCTGCTTAAATTTAGGAAGAACTCTGCAGCTTGACGGGTGGCAATTCCTTGTTCTTTTATGATGTAAGCGCATTTATAATAAAACTGGGGATCTTATATCGATATTTATCGCAAGCTAATGAATTTGATTGTCTGATGCAGGTTATCGTTGTGCATTAGTCTTTTTTTTCGTGAAGCTTGCAAGAATATTTGAAAAAAAAAAGGTAATCGAATAACAAAGTACACTATTGTGCAGCCTCTGCTTCCTTAGTTTCTTCTGTTCTTTTTAATGTTTGTTGGGTTATTATTTTCAATCTCATCAAGGTATTATTGAAGACACATCTTTTAACTGGTTTTTTTATTATATTTTTTCGTATGAGAAACTGAATGGTCCTTGTGTTAATATATGTATGTATTTGGGTTGAGAATAAATTGCTGCTTCCTCCTGGTTTTGTTCAACTATTAAACATTTTGATGAGAATTTATTCCATTTTCTTTTATTTTATTTATTAAAAAAGGGGAGATGTTTTTAATATTTATTTCCATTGATAGTAAATTGCTTATTAGAATCTTATGGATTATGTAGAATTTTGTCTAGTTTATGCGAAATTGCAGTTTCTAATACACCGCTATATGATATTTTCAAGCAAATAGAAAGATATTATGATTTATCTAGATTCAAAATGTGGAGGCTTGAATGGGCTTAAACGGTCAACAAACTGGAGAATATTATACATAATTCAGAGAATTCTACGAAATTTGACATCATAACGGTGAACGTGTATGAAAATTCATGGTTGAGGGGATTTTTTTTGTTCTAGATACCCACATGTGAGGAGTTTCTTCGTAAGTTGACGTTCTCTAATTTACCTATGTTATGTGGATTCTCTATTGGGTGGCTTTTTTTTTGGGTTTTTTTCTTTTTCTTTTTTGAGAACATATTTTTTTTAATTAAATAAGGAGCTATTAAATGGACGCCCATATCAAGTAGCATCTTTTTGCACAAAGTCAAAATCGAATTAATTTTGATGACAAATGCCTTGGCTATGTTTAGTCTAAGTCGGTTATAGTTCTTGTTGGATGGAACTTGGGAGTGCTAAATTCATATTTAAATAAAGGGTAAATTACAAACACCCCCTGAGGTATGGTCAAATTACAAAAACCCCCCCTCTTGTTTGGATAATTACATCTACCCCCCTCAACTATGATTTTTTCTTAGACCTCCACCTTTATGGTGCCAAATTCAACATAGTCATCTAGATTCCGTGAAATGTGCTCTAGTTTGTATTTTTTTGTATAAAAAATACAGTTTCCGATGCACCACAAACTGATATATACAAGCTAAAAATCACATATTATGATCATCTTGCTTCATAATGTAGAGTTTGAATGGGATAAAACGGGTACAAAAGTGATAATATTTCATATAATCTCGAAGATTCCACTAAATTTGATGAGTTGAGGGGGGTGGTTGTAATTATCCAAACAAGAGGGGTGTTTTTGTAATTTGACCATACCTCAGGGGGTGTTTGTAATTTACCCTTAAATAAATAAATAATATTAGAATAATATAAACTGATTTTCACTTATTTTTAGGAGATGCCAATTTGAAAATAACAAATGTCAAATTGATACTTATTTTCATTTTATAAATTTCATCTTTTTTTATGGACTCTTGGATATAGCCCTAACATTATAATAGTGAAAGGTTCGATCTCAATTGTTTCATTAAACAAAAATCGTTTTCTTTGAGTAGTTTTAAATCCTATCATTACCTCCTCGCCGATGGTTGCTGTTGAGGAACCACCATCTGGACGTCAAAAACCTCCACTGTTATTGAGGAGCCCGGAAACCAAAATAATTCAATTAATCACCACCGTCTATACATCAAACATCTCCATCGTCATAATTGAAATATCCTTTCTCTTATAAACTGACAACCTCCTCATCTTTGGCACCGACACCAACGCATTGCGTGACAGAGCTTCTCCCATCAGTACAATACACTCCGATTTTTCTTCTATTAATTTTAGTATTGTTATGTGACAGTTTACATAATCGAGTATGGTCAATACAACTATATTTCTTTTATACACTTTAATATTTTAGTCAGATAACAAATAAAGTAGTCAATTTTCGTCGAAAAAACAAAAAAAAAAAAAAAAAAAAAAAAAGTTATCCCTAATTATTTTTAAAAAGTTGACTTATCTCAATGCAATTTCAAAACGAGAGTTTTTAATTATGGGGCGTTAAATGACTTGATCCAAATCCAAATCCAAATCCAAATCCAAATCCAAATCCAATAATTATGATGGGATATATAAAAATTAAGTAAGCCTATGAGTTGTTAATTGTGTATGTGTTTCCTATTTGACTAATGTCTTAAACGTATTAAATGAAGCCATGCTTTGAAATTAGCGCTTCCATTTACAATCAACCAATCTAAATTACATCTCTAATTAATTTTTTAAATCCATTTTTATTCAATTGGTATTAGTAACTTCTTTCATATATGTTTGTTGTATCTATTTATCTATATATATAAATATGAAATATCAATATATGCATCATCTCCCCCAACTCCTTCCTTTCTCACGTGCTCCCTCTCTCTCTCTCTCTCTCTCTCTAACTCCATTACTCAGTGCAACTTTCTCTCTCTCTCTCTCTCTCTTGAATTCACCGAAGCTGAGGAACTAAAGTGAAAAATTCGGTGCTGTAACAGTTATAGATACAGTATTATACAAGCGTTGGGATTTTGTCGGTGGCATTCGAAGCTGCACTCGAGATCTTCTGATTTCCCCCAAATAAATCAAACAAATTGTTTTAGTTGTGCGATCTTCTTTAGTTAAACTTTTTCGAGATCGATTTTACTTTTTTTTTTTTTTTGTAGAAAATCACATTTCACTTGCTCAAAGCTGTGTTCGAAAATCACTTTGTTCAGAGTTTCTAATCCTGGTGAGTATTTGGGGATTTCCTTTTTCTAATATTCATTTCTTTGATTATGTGGCTCACAGTAATCCATTATTTATTTATTTATTCATTTATTTAATTATTGTTAGTGTAATGCTAGCTTAACTATTCAAGTATTGAACGCTAAGATTGCTCATAATTTTATTTTATTTTGGCGATAATGTATGTATACAATTAGGAATTTCATCTCAGAGAGTTTTGATTTTACATCTGTTTTCAATTTATTTTTTTAAATGAAATGTTTGATTTTCTGGTGCAGGAAATAACCAACTCTGGTGGTGTTTCTTGGATTTTAATTTCAAGAAATTTGTTTGTATATAGGTTCATTTTTTTGAAATGTTATATAAGCCTTGGTAATTGATAATTTTTTGAGATGGATGAAGGAACTTTAGTTAGGCTATCACCACTGAGGCCTGGCGGAGGCGGCGGCGGTGGTGGTGGAGGCGGCTTAAAGTCACCATCGTCGGGGAAGTCAACTCCGAGGGGTTCCCCTTCTTTCAGGAGATTAAACTCGGGGCGAACTCCTAGAAGAGACGCACGTAGCGGTGTGTTTAGCTCTCACTGTCTTAGAAGTAACCGCATTGTACTTTGGTTGCTTCTAATCACTCTTTGGGCTTACGCCGGATTTTATTTCCAGTCGAAATGGGCCCACGGTGACAACAAGGAAGATCTCTTCAGCGGTGGCTATGGTGGCGAATCGGGCGGTGATAAATTCGAACCACAGATCAAGAATCGGAGGAGGGACTTAATTGCTAAAGTCGATTCTGCGGCCGTTGAGTTGAAAAACGATACTAATGAGTTGAGTTTGAATAAGAGTGTTATGGATGTGGTTCTTGCGAAGAACACTACGTTGGATAAAAACAAGCCCTCGAAGAGGAGAAGTAAGAGATCTCTTCGTAGGAAGAAACCAGTTAGTAGTAAGCCAAAGGCGATGGCTGAAGAGGAAGTGGAAAGCGAAGTTGATTTGCAAACAGAGGAAATCATACCGAAGAAAAATACGACTTACGGATTTCTTGTGGGCCCGTTTGGATCTGTGGAGGACTCGATTTTGGAGTGGAGTGCTGAGAAAAGGTCGGGTACTTGTGATAGGAAGGGAGCTTTTGCTCGTTTAGTTTGGTCAAGAAAGTTTGTTTTGATCTTCCATGAGCTGTCTATGACTGGAGCTCCACTCGCCATGCTGGAACTTGCAACGGAGTTTCTGAGCTGTGGGGCCACAATATCGGTTATTGTCCTAAACAAACGAGGCGGATTGATGTCGGAACTTTCTAGAAGAAAAATCAAAGTTCTCGAGGACAAAACCGATCTTAGCTTCAAAACAGCCATGAAAGCCGATATCATCATTGCAGGTTCTGCTGTCTGTTCATCCTGGATTGGTAAGAAAAATCCAAGTGCTACAATTTTTTTAATTTTAGGTTTTTTTTCATCTAAAACCATTTATTGTGTTTTATTATATATGGTCTCAGAGCAATACCTGTCACGAACTGTGCTCGGTTCAAGCCAAATAATGTGGTGGATAATGGAGAACAGAAGAGAGTACTTCGACCGTTCGAAGCTTGTCCTAAACAGAGTGAAGAAGTTGATTTTTCTGTCCAAATCGCAATCCAAACAATGGCTATCGTGGTGCGAGGAAGAAAAAATCCAATTAAAATCGGAGCCTGCGCTCGTACCTCTCTCCGTTAACGACGAGCTGGCATTTGTGGCGGGAATTCCATGCTCGTTGAACACTCCATCTTTCTCCACAGAGAAGATGATGGAGAAGAGAGGGTTATTGAGAAGCGCAGTTAGAGAAGAAATGGGGCTGAGCGAAGATGACATGCTCGCCGTTTCGTTGAGCAGTATAAACCCGGGGAAGGGTCAGCTGTTGCTTCTAGAAGCAGGGCGTTTCTTGATCGAACAACCTCGGACAGATCAGACGAATTTAAGGTTGTCGAGTGAATTTGATTCGATGGTGTTTGATGGAGATTCTTCTGGCTTGAGGAAACTCTTGTCTGAGGGTAATATTGGAAAGAAGGGTGGGAATCTAAAGATTCTTGTTGGTTCGGTGGGGTCTAAGAGCAATAAAGTACCTTATGTGAAGACGCTACTTAATTTTCTGTCGATGCATTCGAATTTGTCAAAGGTTGTGATATGGACCCCATCTACTACTCGTGTTGCTTCGCTTTATGCTGCAGCGGATGTTTATGTCATGAATTCGCAGGTAACAACATTTTCTTTAGATTTGAAATACGAAAGACATGCACATAGAGCTTTATATGAATTCAAACGAAATAATTTTACTTCGAAACAACTAACAAAAGTAATTTGTTGTTCTTAAACTTATCCGATGTCTTATCTAATTACTCGTGCATTATTTTTCTGCAGGGAATCGGGGAGACCTTCGGAAGAGTAACAATCGAAGCCATGGCATTTGGACTTCCTGTACGGCCCTAAATCTTTTTTTTTTTTTTTTTAAGTTGAAATCGATTTCAATTATGGTATTTTCAACACATTGCATAAGCGGATACTTATTGAAGGAGTTTCGGTTTTTTTTTTTTTTTTTTTGGCGATGCAGGTGCTTGGAACTGATTCTGGAGGAACAAGAGAGATTGTTGAACACAATATAACCGGTCTTCTTCATCCTTTAGGTAGGGCGGGGGCCCGAATTCTTGCGAACAATCTTCAATTCTTGCTCGAGAATCCAAATGCAAGGCAAGAAATGGGATTAAAAGGTAGAGAAAAAGTTGAGAAGATGTACTTGAAGAAGCACATGTTTCAGAAGTTTGGTGAGGTATTGTACAAGTGCATGAGAATTAAGTAGGCATTTTGCAGGAGATTGATTCATCAACATTCTATATAAATAGTGAAATCTTTGTTATTTGTGCACGAGAGTGTAATCATCTGATGTTCGTGTGCCTTGGACCATTAATCGGTATTCCGAAATGCCGTTTTTTTTCCTTCTTTTAAACCCCGTTTAGAATTTTACGAGTACCAAAAAAAGATAATATCGAATGGATGTATATCGAATAGAGATGTGTATCATTCGTTTACACACTCACACCAACATGTGTGCGTGTATTTTATATAGATAGCGAATGTATGGTAATTTGCAATTTGCAGACTAATACAGTACAATGATCGGAGCCAGTCGAAAATTTTCCGGTGCGAAACTGACTCCATTTAAGTAAGTACTCTTACCTACAATATAAAATAAAAGTCTGTCACTCATTAGACCATACAACTTGATACTAAAGCTCAATTCTCGACCATCTTTAAAAAAATCGAAACGAGAAAACTCCCGACTAGAGCAAGAAACCAATTTCACCTCTTCGCATGAAAACAAATCCTTTTTACTACAACAATAAATCAATGTAGGTAATGCAGAGCACCCCACAAAAAGAAAATCGTAGATACTATCAAAGCAAAAGATCAAGTCATAAAACGAGAAAAACACGGGCAAACAAGTTATTAAAAAAAAAGAAGAAAAAAACTCACGGAAATTGCACCTTTTTTTCGTCTATGTCTATTTATTCAGTCTTCGGAGTTGCTCAAGCTGCCGCAAACATTACACTCCATAACAGACGATGTTCGAGCATCCACCGGCGGTACAGGAGCCAACGTACCACCGCAATTGTCTCTACCGCACATGTATCTCACGAAGAAATACGCATGTGGGAAATCGTCGTTTTCTTTCGCCATGTCATCGTCGTCCTCGCCATCCATGTTGTCGTCATCACCCGTCATGTCGTCACCATCCATGTCATCATCTTCTTGGTCCATTTCTTCCTCGTTATCCGACCAATTAGCCTCCACTTTGCAGCGGTCGCAATCGCAGACAAAACCGTAATCTTCCTTCAACCTTACTTGCCTCTCGGAGTACTTGAGATTGACCGGAAAATAACTCAGGCAAATCTCTCTCCCCGCGGGTAAATCGTGGATAACCCTCACAACAATGCTGGTGTTGCTCAAATCGGGGACTGAGTCGACGTAGTCAAATCGACAAGCATTTGGCAGGCAGTCGTGGTTGAAGAACGAGGCGCGTGGGTAAACCCCGTAAGCCCTAACGGACCTGTTTTCGACGTCTTGGTCGAAAGGCTCCATCAGCCCGAATGCGTTCAGCTTGTCTTTCGCCAGTAGGGCGGCGGTCAGCTCTAATGAGAATCCGATTTGCCGGAGATTTGACGATGCAGGGAGAATCGACGAAATTACCGAGTGTAGGAAAATGGATTCCTCGTCTTTAATTGGTTCGCCTTGTAGTGAGAGGAGGGTTTGGAAATGGGAGGGGGACGCCGTCGCGAGATTGTAGGCGGAGATGAGGAACCGAGCTTGGATAAGGCGGTCGTGGTGGTGGTGGAGGAGCGGAGAATCGGCGGCGCGGAGGCGGATTAGGGATTGGCAGACGAATGGGGTGTGGGAAGAGGAGAGGGCGATGGATTGGCAGTGTGGAGTGCAGAAGAGTGAGGCGGCGGCGCAATTAGGGCAAGGGACTGTTGTTGCGGAGTGCGGCGGGATTGTTCTGAAGCAATTGGCGCAGTAATTGGCGGCGGCGGCGGCGGCGGTGGCGTGAGGGGCGGCGGAGTAGAGGAGGATGGGACAGTCCTTGAGGACTATTTCTCCGGCATTCAGCGGCCTAGAAGAAACCAGTGCTCTACCTTTATTCTCAATCTCCACCATTTTAATCGAACCATTATCGTTAGACATGTTACTCTATTTTCCGGCGAAGATGGTGAACGGCGGCGGCGGCGAGTTTGGAGTGAGACAGGGGACTGTGTGAGAGCAGAAAGGCGTAAAGGTGTGTTTGGGAGGAGAGCCTAAATTGAAATTACTCTATACCCAAAAATTGTTTGACTTTAAAATTGTTGACTTTTAGGGTTTTTCTTGTAGGGTTTATGATGAGTTTAATAAGGTCCCACTCGATTTTCACTATTGATTAAATAATGTAAGCTTTCACTAAATTAGATTTGTATGGTAATTAAAAATTGAGACATACAATTTTATTGTTCAAACAATTAATTTATTATTCTAAATAAGAGATTTTATACACACAAATCACATATAATGCCAAATTTAAGACAAGATCTAAACTAAAAAAAAAATAAATGGACATCTTATTACTAGCTAAATAAATAATTAGTTGTAGTTCAGAATTAATTTAGTCTCATCTAATCAAAATTAATACAATATAATGTAGATAACCAAATGAAACCTAGTACTCACGAAAAAAGAAAACAACCAATCAAATTACTCGATTATCAATTCGACATTGTTCGAACTCGCGACTCGATTATCTATCAAATGGTCAAAGCTCAATTTTGGAATTAAAATTCATGCTAGTGTTCTAATATTATTTATTTTTGTTGGAACAAAACTAGGGCATTGTATAGAGAGTACTATTTTTGTCATCCCCTTACAATTCCCTAAGAAATCTTCTCCCGCCTCCACTCTTCAAATCCAACACGTCCGTCTTGTAGGCCCCACCAAACCCTTTCGATCCAATCACAAACACCTTCCCCCTCCACGCCGCCACGCACGCCGTAATTTTCCTCACCTCCGAAGGCATCTCCGCCACAACCCTCCACGTGGAACCCTCATGTGCTGCCACATCGCCTCTGCGCACGAGTGTCCTTGAACTAGTCCGACAACAAGATTTGTACGTACAGTTAAAACTCTATAAATTAATAGTTGGGACCATCAAAATTTCATTAATTAGCGAAATATTAACTTATCGATAAATTAATAACTATTAATTTATACATTAATTAATAACTTATTAATTTATGAAATTACTTTTATTATTATTTTCAATAAATACATTTATTTTAAAAAAATTATGTGTATATTATTCATTGTACCATTCGTTTAATGCATTGTAGAGCCCGTTTCACGAACGGAAGCTCTCAAAGCAGCAATGGTATACAACGATTTATGTTGAGTTATGAGAAAACTATACCGAAAGTTCTAACCATGTTAAGAAAAGTGAGGGACGAGATCGATGGTAATGTGAATTTCAACAAGAAACAAGCGAGAATTAAATTATATTGTGTTAAGCCTTCATAGATCTATAAAATATGTACTGTACCATGTAATTTAAAAATTATTCTTATGCATTTATATATTATATGGGGCTTCTTAAAATTTTTGAATGTGTATTATCTTATAAATTTAGCGAATTATTAATTTAGCACCTTGTCCCCGAGTCGGGACCGGGAAAATTTATTATTTAAGCGAGATTATTAATTTATTGGGTATTAATTTATCGAGGTTCTACTGTACATAGCTTCCTAGTCTTTGTCCAAGTTCTTTCTTCTTTGATCAAATAGCTTTTTATGTCATTAGTGTTCAGGTAACGTTGAAGAAAACAAACTTGTTTTTAAATAAAATTGTAGAACGACATATATATAATATGAAACATATTTTATTTTATTTTAGCTAAAACTACACTTGATAATTTAAAGAAATAAGAGAAGTAATAAGTACAAATCTTGAAATCGTAAAAATTAATAAAATAGTAGACAATGAGGTAACTCATTTTTTAAATTATTTTTTGTAATTATTGCAATAATAAAGAATGCCAAGTTTAATTATAATGCAATTATTTGTATTTATTTAATTTAATTAGTTGCCTGTGTTGTGAACTTGTCATCCATTATATAAATATGTTACAAAATTAATAAAGTTGTCACCTATCCGACCGAGTGATGTTTGGAAATTCTTTTATGTGCCACCAACATTAAACTAAAAGAAAAATAAAATGTTTTTATATTATATCGTCCCATAGAAATTAGTTATTGATCATGGATTCGTGCCTACGGCGACGCGTGTGTGTGTGTCTATATATATATATATATATATATATATTGTAACTAATGTAATCGTATATGCTGGAATTTTGTTTCTATAGGATGGAATTATGTCTATGTTCAGAATATTATTTTTTTTCCCTTTCTTCTTTTTTTCTTTTTTCTAAATATACAAATCAAGTGGTAATTGCAAAAAACTTATAATAGCGCATATTCTAACAATCAAATTGAATAGTTAGGTACTCAACACGTGTTATTCACTTAGGCTCGAATTTCTTTCCTTCAAAATACAAACAAACATTACTTCGTTTTTCAAATTCTTCTTCTCATATAACTTTTTTTCTAAAACGAAACAAAAATTAAATATACATATAGCTAAAAAGGGGCCAAACATAGCTTTGATTATTATTCAAACTCATAATTCCATGCAGCAACCTGATTGGACATGCCCTAAAAAATCATCTCCCGCCTCCACTCTTTCCCACTTGCCACTCTTCAAATCCAACACAAACATCTTGTAGGCCCCACCAAACCCTTCTGATCCAATCACCATCACCTTCTCACACCACGCCGCCACGTACGCCGTAACATTCCTCACCTCCGAAGGCATCTCCGCCACAACCCTCCACGCGGACCCCTCCCGTGCCGCCACGTCCCCACCTTGTACCGCAACATCGCAGTTCCCAGTACACGTGGTGGGCCCGTCCAAGAAGTCCTCTTGAACCGGGCCCCACTGCCACGTGGCGGCGTCGAACGACTCGGCGCTGGTCTCGAACTGACCCTGCATGTCGGTCCGGTACCCGCCGAAAATGTGGAATATTCCTGCATGGAATATTCCCTTCGCCTCGTCGCGCTCCGTCGCCATGTCAGGCATGGCGGACCAAACGTCTCCCGCCACATTGTACGCCATTGCGGTTCTCAACGCGCGCTTGTCGTTGTCATGGCCGCCGGCCACGAAAACCCTCCGAAGGGAATCCGACGCGCACGCGAAGAAGAGTCTCGGCTCCCCCGGCATGTGGGCCCCACGGCGCCACGTGGCGGTGGCGAAGTTGTAAATGAATACCGAATTTGAAACCTCCCAAGTAACCGGATCGCACCCGCCCACCACCACCAAGTCCAACCCAACACCAACTACTTGACAGAACATGGGCAACCCACCCGAGTAACCGGGTATGGGCGGCAGCTCGGCCCAAATACCCGTTTCCGGTTCGCAAAGCGTGAGCCGATAAACGGGAGCAGCCGCATATTTCTTGGGCATGTGGTCCCGGGTCGGGTCGACCCGGGACTGGGCCAACACAATGACTTGCCGGGTAAACCCGGCGGCCCTACGGCGGCGCCAGAACTCCGGAAGGTGGAGCTGGCGCCGCCAACTTTTGGAGACCGATGAAATGGAAGAGAAATGATTGTAATGAATTCTTACCAAGCATTCAAGCCCGACATCTTCCGGAAGACCCGGAATAAGATCCGTATCCGTATCAATATCCATGACCCGTATAATAATATAACTACTGTTGGAAGTTTCAGAATATGTATATATATACGCAATACAGAGAGATAATTAAAAGTGATGAAAGTGGTTTGTATGCTTTAGTACTTTATGAGAGATGAAAGTGACGATGGAGATATAATCAATTTGTGCATATGTGGGGATGAGATGTTAAAGGGAAAAAGCTTCTAGAAGCTGAGTTTAGGACAAGAAAGGGACCATAATAAAGTGGTCGAATATGGTAATCAATATATATATACAAATGTATATATATATGCAGAAGAGAGGGGAATAGTGGCACTACTGGAAAAAGTCTTCTAGAAGGAAAAACAAGGCCCATTAAATCGCACTATGTATTGTACGACAAGATACTTGATTTTGAAAGTTTAAGATAGTTTCAATTTGTTCATTTCAAAATTGATTAAAAATAAATAAAAATTAAAAAGAAATTGATAACTCAAGCAACAATTAATTAGCCAACAGATTGTATGATGATGGGAAGAAACATGCCGCCCGGTGTTAATATTTGGCGGGATCAACTTCAATTATGCACAATTTTGACTTTTTAACAATATATTTATATATTTGATATATCACATTTTTTAAATTAAAAGAGACATTGGAAAATGTATGTTTTAAGCAAAGAAAAAAATTGAGATGTGATGAATGTTGACCAAAAACAGAAATTAATATCCAAATATTATTCGTATAGTTGTCCGACACGCCAAGTTTACTCCACATATACATATAATATATTGACCTAATATTGAAAGTCATTAATCATGCCACTTGAGTGAAAAAAGCATTTTTGCAACATATTTATCATGGCTGAAACCATAGTTCATACATACAACTAATATATATATATATATATATATATATATATATACACACACACACACACACACACACAAGAAATCTTATAAGTTCAAGAATATTATATGTGAAAATTTAGTGCAAAATTACAAATAGATCTCTCATGTTTGGGTAATTACAACCAAGTCCCTCAATTATGTATTGTCTTAAAAGAAAATCCCTTATTCATTAGGTAAATTTCACCACTACCCCACCCCAGAAGTTTCAAATTTTAAGATTTTCCATTTATATATAATTTATGATAATTGAAAACAAATCAAGAATTGTTTCATAATTTGAATTTCTTGCTACAACTTGCATATACTATAAAAGAGAGAATATTACAAATGGCGATAAGAACTAGGGGGTAGGGCCCACCTCTTGTTTAGAGAAGGTTTTTGTGCCTTTTGGGATACGGAAAAAGCAAGTATGTAGCACATTCTGAAGAAGAAGAAGTGTGGCTTAAAATGATGTTTTCTCAATCTTAAAGGACTAAGGACTAAATAACCTTACATACAACAATACTTCAAATATTCATGGCGTTGAGTTCTGACTTTTTTTTTTAGTTTTTAACTCCCATACAGAGAAGACAGACAAGGTAATATATAGAAGTTAAAACGAGGAAATATGTAATTTCTTTCTTCCTGCGAAATCAGATCATAAAAACGACTAACCAATGAACCCTCACCGGAAAATCGTAAGTAGCGTCAATGGCGAGCTGCCAGTTCAAGAAGCTCCTTGTAATCGGAAGATTCGGACAAGATGTAAGGTTTTACTTTCATGTTGTTATTGTCACTCTTCCCTGGAGAGATATACTTCACTCCTATCAGCTTCATGCCTACAAGACGAGAAAATAAAGTAAACTTCAGGTGAAAATAAAGACAAGATAAAGGAACCTGTGTTCGAATCCCACAAGCACGAGTGGGCGTATTGAAGATATAAAAATAGGAAATGATTCCCCTCATTAACAGCTTCGGCTTTTTTTTAGATTCAGTTGTCATTCAACACATATGAATCGGATCAAATACAAAACCAAGACACGGAAAAATGAGTGCATTATGGTGAAAGAAATTAGTATATATATATTAACTTCGCAGAAACACATTCACGTGTGAGATTTGAAAATCAGAAACAAAAAAAAAAACTCACTGTCATCGACACGGCCAAATAGGAATCTCTCTCCTTTCCAGTATTCTAGAGGTCTCATCTTGATTCTTTTGCTCCTTCTTACTCCAGTATCGAACGATGTACCACACTCTGCAGTTGCAGCATATATAGAATTAGTTAAGCAAGAAATACTCTACTGTACAAGTTTCTCCTTATATAGGTGAATGCTTAAACACCTGCAAGACTTTTCCGCATGGGATGTGCCTTTTTGATGCGTTCTTCGCCTAGTACTCTTTTTCCTCTTTGAAGCTTGCATTCTTCGTCTACTACTCCTTTTCCTCTTTGAAGGTTGCATTCTTCGCCTAATACTCTTTTTCCTCTTTGTAGTTTTTTCTGATGTACCTGAAGTTTTGATAGAACATGTACATCAATTTTAGCCGTTAACAATTGAAAAAAAAAATTATATATTTATAACAGATGAAAAATCTTCACATTTTACTAGGACAAGAAAAAATTCAATACAAGCATGATAGATGAGGGAATCTTACAACTGCTTTATTAGTCAATAATAGGATATTGAATTCTTTTATATGAGCAGATATATAATATGTATAAATAATTTTTAAAAACATACTTATTCTTTGAGATGATTCATTAGGACAAAAAATGAGGAAAACACATCATTTAAGAGATTGTAACACAACCTTGTTGGTCTCTTAAAGATCATATGAACTCGTTTTGTTAGCACTCTTAGAGTGACCAAAGCTAATTAAGATATTGTGACAGAAATCAATTAGTAACTGACAGATTGTCAAACCATCTATCTGAGTAATTTCCATAATGAGTTCAAAATAGTTCACGAAGAAAGCAAAAGGAAGAATGAGGAAATCAATGGAGATTTAAGAGTGCACGGATTCTTCTAAGGAGCCAAAAAAGAGGTTCATTGGGGGGGGGGAGTTGAAGAAAGAAGGGAGGGTAAATATCATACAATCGAAATGTGAATCTCCGAACGTCTGTTCAAGTTTGTCTAATAGAAATTCCTAGTAAAATTCCTAATATATGTGTGTTTTTTGTTCTTCAGTACACTGAATGCAACAATGGTTCTTCCACTCTGAGAAATTCTTACTGTGCATGTAGCATATAAATAGGAAGGGGGGAAGTCCGTAGACATGCTCAAGCGCACACACATATACAACGGAAAAAGCTGTTGATATCTAATGTTGTGTTGTGTCACACATGCAGTTAACTGTCGAAACTAAACTCAAGTCGGTGTGGAGAAATATGCTAAGATAAAATACACACCCACAAGTTGAAATAAGCACATGATTTAAAAGATCACGCACAAAATCATTTTAATAATTGTCTTGAACGCAGTGAAATTATGCAATGAATGCAATAACAAAGCAAAATCAATACAGCAAACGCATAAGATTTATAAATTATATTTGAAAAATATCAGCAAGACAAGCAGCTACAAGTGAAAAATAACAAAAGAAAGCGAACGACCTTAGGCTGTTGTTCTGGATCCTTTTGTTGTCTGTTTGATGTAGCATCCCTGGCCTCCTCCTCAAGTACAGCATGATTTGATTCATCTGCCCATGAGAGAGTTAAATGAAGCAGAACATTGTAATTTGTAAAGTGAATAGCTCTATGATATAAAGAAACTACATCCTACCAAATATGAAACAGTAAAGCAAAGAGTAGTTCTCTTCTATTGCCAATTCAGAAGATGAAGTCAAAAGCACATAAGCAAAGAATTCTTACTCTCGTTAACATTCATTATTTTCTCAGTGTTGTTATCTGACTCTTCATTTGGCCTACTACCAGCATCTGTGCTTGCATTCCCATCTGCAAACTGCTCAGAAAGATTATGTGCTTCTGCCATCACTTCATTTTCGAAATCATCCTGCGCATTTTCCGTTGCTTTCTGCGCATTAGAAGTTGTAGGCTCTGCATAATCAGCCTCTACATGTGATTGCAACTCACTAGACATGCCCATACCCTGTGTATTTTCCTTTGCTTCTTGAGCATTCACATTAGAAGTTGCAGGCTCTGCATATTCAACCTCTACACGTGATTCCAACTCACTAGACATGCCCGAATCCTTTGGTGCATCATCCTGTCGCTTATCCTTGGTCAGGGCAGGAGAAGCATTTGGGAATGCAGAAAGATCAACATCCAGAGGTGAAAATGGATCTCTCAGGGGATTGGATTGCAAAATTCTTTTTTTCAGAAAAGCCATGGAAGCAAATGGACTTCTTGGAGGAGTTGGGGAAGAAACATGATTATTCGGATTAGCCACCGGTTCATGTTCTATAGATCGTTTCCTACTGAAACTTTTCAACACACTATCAATAACAGACGAGTTCTTGCGAGGCTTTTGCAGACTTTCTGACACAATTGAAATACTAGTCCTTCCAACATCTGCTAGTTCAGTCATGTATAAGTTCTCGCGATCAAGAGGTTTGATCTTCAACCGGTCCTGCAAGATATTCAAAGCCCCATGCCCTTCTAAATCCTCGTAATTACAGGACAGTAGTTCCTCCAATATATTGTTGACTTCATTATCTGTCTTCTTTGTAGATTCTGCTACATAAAAAAAAAACATGTGATACAAAATGAGACGGAAAGTAATTTTTTCGACATCAATGTTAAGGATACAAAGGCTAGTTTTACGGTTGTAGAAATGGAACAATGAATAAATATTAAAGAACATACTCACCAGCTTCAACTTCCTCTGAACCAGCATCAGGACTAGGATCTGGATGTACCAACTTTTCTTGAGACTCGTCTTTAGGTGAATTTGGAATGTCCTCATCCACTGTCTCTTGGGATGGCATCGACGTGTCATCATTTTCATAAGGCGTGGATGAGAAGCGGTGCTTATAATTATATGACTTCCTGTAATTAAATGGAATTTGTTGATCATGTAAATCAAAACCAGATAAAAGGAATATTTATAAGATAGAAACTCAACTCTTGCTGCACAAATCAATCTATATGGAAAAATACAATCTAATATATACCCCAAAATTCCAGGTCGACGTGGGCGTGCATTATTTGATGGTTTATAAAGGTCTAAATTGTCCGTACTGCCACCCAACTGCTTCTGTATTTCTTTTTTCGCATCTGGAACAATGAAGATGTACAAAATTATAAATCCAAAACAAACGCATTGCAATATATAGGATACGGTACATGAAAAAAGAAATATATATATATATATATATATATATATATATATATATATATATATATATATATATATATATATATATATATATATATATATATATATATATAGTTTATAATGAAAAAAGAAATACTCTGCATCCTCTCATAAGCATCAAAATATTCATCCGGGTCCTGAAGGTGATCGATATTCAAAGTAGGTTCCAAAATCACTGAAGGCTGGCTGTAGAAAAAAGTATAAAAATTGTTAAAATATGCAGATAAACTTATTTAAACCTAATCAAGCCGATGTAAAGTGTAGAACTTGTGAGCTTCAGTTATCACCTGATGTTGGTCTTTAGAGAGAATGGAGCCCTCTTACGAACACGGGCAAGACCTGGTCTTCGTTCTTGAGGCCTGTCTTTACCTTTAGCAGCTATGGCATCACCAATGCCCACATTTTCCGCAAAGCTTGCAAAATTAGATTCCATAAGCTGTATTCCACCATCCACAATTTTCTTTGCCTCACACATGAGCTTTTCAGGACTCCTTAACTCCTGCGATTAACCCAAAAAAAAACACGACATAAGCCTAAATTCACATTCTATCTTCTTTGTGAACACTTAACCAGGTCGAACTCACAAACTGTTAAAATTCAAATTTAAGCAAGATTGTCTTGTTGTTACCCGTACAGCGATCAAGTAGCAGTTACCTGGATTCTCCATCAAAAACAAATTCTACAGGGAAAAAAAGAAAGAATAAAACCTAAACTGAAACTCACATACACTTAATAATAGGCCAAGACCACTGATTACAACTAACTCTACCACAACTTCAACCCCCCCCCCCCCCCCACCTCAAAACAAAACAGAAGTCTTCCTACACTTGTGACATGGAAAGTAAGACCAAAAAAATTGGAAAAATCCAACCAAAAAATTAGTAAACCACAAACACTGAGTGCAAGGTTAGCTCACATATATGCTCATCATCTATAACTGGTAAAACGACAAACGAACTAAATTAAGGATAAATAAAATGAATTTACCAGGGATTTCATGAAATTGTGAATCGAATCTAGGTCTTTGGAATCGGCCGGAACTGGAACGTCGGCTGAAGCCCTAATCGTGCGGGGAAATAACGACGGCCCATTGATTCCGCCCAGTGGATCAACGGAGTCGGAGACTCCCGCCTTGCTCGCCATTTGCACCGTATTTCTCCGCCTTGTGAGTGTGTGTGTGTGTGTGTGTGTGTGAGAGAGAGAGAAAGAGAAGAGAGAGAGAGAGTCGAATTACTTTTCGAATTTCAGTGGTCTGTGCGCGAGCGGGATGCTGAAAAACTGAAAAAGGTTCCATTCCAGAAAGTCGCGTTTCGTAAGCACGCTTTTATAATTTTTTGAAATGTTTTCATATTTTGGGCTTCAACCTTTGATATAAAGATAATTGATTTTTTTTTTTTAATTCGGGTTATTTTAGATTTTCAGGCCGCACGTATAACATAATAGTTCTTTTGGGCCTATTTTAGTAACAATACTTTTCAGCCCAAACATTTAACATAGGATGGGTTTGAGTATAATACTTTCTTATATATTTTTTATTATTTAATAAATAAATATATAATATTTATACAATTAAAAACAACTATATTATGAAATATAATTCCTTTTTTCGTTTTTAGTAGATTTATTGGAATTTTATTTTTGTTGGGACGAAATTGTAACAATAACATAAATTTGGGGCTAAATTAAAAATAGAGATAAGAATGAGGGTTGAAACATCATGGCTACGTGGAATCTAACTCCAAAATCAAACGGCGGACCGAAAGTATGAAAAAATGGTTAGTTTGTAGACTAATGTGGTGGCAGAAACAATATAGAGACTAAAATCGATTCCCGTATATGATATCGGGTCAAAATGTAATTATGTGTTGTTATTCGGTTTTAAAACAAAAGGGTAAATTACAATCACCCCTGATGTATGATTAAATTACGAAAAAACCCCTCTTGTTTAGATAATTATATCTACCCTCAACTATGGTAATTACTCGTTTTGTGCAAAATGCAGTTTCTGAAGCACCACAATCTAATATATACAAGCCAAAAACATATCTTATGATCATCTTGCTTCAAATTGTGGACCTCGAATGGGATAAAATGAGTCCAAAATTGAGATTATTTCATATAATCTAGAAGATTTCTCTAAATATGAAACTGTAAGGGCGGACGTGTAAGAAAATTTATAGTCAAGTGATGGTTGTAGTTACCCAAACAAAAGAGGGATTTTCGTAATTTGACCTTGACTCCTCGGAGTGGTTGTAATTTAACCAAAACTTTGCGAAGAGCGTTGATTCGCAAAGAAACTGAAGCTTTGAACCTCCGTCAATGGCGAAGTCTTTCTGTTTGCTGGTTCTAGTTTGATTCCGCTACTACTGGATTAATTCATCGCTTTCAGGTTCTAATAAGTATTTGATTAATTACAAATGCGGTTTTACTTTTTCTTTTTTTTTTTATTACGTTCGTGAATGTAGGAATTGAGGAAGATTAATTTTAGAAATAGGTTTCAAATTATTAATGGAAATTACTCACTAATGCTCTGCTAATCCTTCTTCTTCTTCTCGGCATTTCGATTTTGCAGTTTATAAGTTCTGTCAAAAGTACCGATTGAAGTGAGAGAAAGGTGACGTCATCATGTCCGAATCAAATAGCAGGAAAAGGAATCTTCCCTCATGGATGAGTTCAAGGGATGACGAAAATGGCGATGGTGAAAACTCCAAGCAACCTCGAAACGATAAAAACTCGAACAAGGACCGAAAATCCGCCCCTGCCGCCAGCTTGGATGCCTCGGATTCCTCAAAACTCATGGTATTGCAGTATAATTTGATCGATTGAATTCTAAGTATTGTTAATTAGGTCTTGGGCTTGAAGTTTTTGGTAATTAATTTTACAATCGTGTCCGATTTTAGGAAGGAATCGTGTTTGCGCTGTCTGGTTTTGTGAATCCAGAGAGGGGTGTTCTTAGGTCACAGATGTTGGAAATGGGGGCAGAATATCAACCTGATTGGAACTCGAATTGCACACTTCTAGTTTGTGCGTTTTCGAGTACCCCCAAATTTAGGCAAGTTCAAGCCGATGGTGGAACTATTATATCCAAGGTACATAACGTGTTGCTTGAGCTACGATTCTTGTTTTATATAGTATGTAGACATGGGCAATTTGTCTTGTTTGGTTGATTGTGGATTCAACGAGTTTTTATTTGTTTTTCGTGCCAAATTTTATCCAGCCATTGTTAAGTAGTGTGAAATTCAACGAGTTAATGAAGTAGAATTAGTGTGAAATTCTTAAGTAGCTATGCAGTGCTTTTAAGCGGGGATTGGCAAATGTTTGTTGGTCTCTCATTTGAACTTTGTACGATCAATTTACTGTTCTTAATTGTGGTGTCGTTATAAGGCTGTTGTTTGTGCAGTATTCTGCATCTCGTTAGCACTCTATGATTGCTTCGAGCGTGTTTGCCGTGCTTCAGAGAATTTACCTTGTACCCCTCTAAATATGTTTTTTATAGATATCTTGTAATGTAATTTCTTCGACGTGATTCAGTTTTTTTTATCACTCCCGAAACATGTTTTAAGATCCATTTCTCCAAAAAAGTTGGGCTTCTTTCTTTCTTTCCTCCTTTTATTTACTATATCCATCCATTTACTGCATTAGAGACGGTGACAATTTTTTCGTCTGATTTAGGACTGGATATCGGAGTGTTATACCCAAAAGAAACTTGCGGATATTGAGCCCTTCCTACTGCATGCTGGTAAACCATGGAGGAGACAATCCATTTCTCATGAAGTTAGAGAAGGTCTCTCAATCACCACACCCCCCCCCCACCCCCACCCCCTCATGAATATATACCTATCAACCTATCTGTACATATGCATTGTATGTATGTATATATATATATATACACACATATTTGATAGTGCATATCTTACTTACTTAATAGTTCTAAGCAACTCTAGTACGTAGTGAACTCCACTTGGTTCAGTTTCTTTTCTCGTTGATGATATTACGTGCCCGTATCTTTGAAAACACAAAAAAGAAGAAAATGTGAAAGGTTTCGGAAATTTGGGTAGAAGGTAGTTAAAAGGCTGTATACGACTTAGCTAGCTGCTAGACGCTAGTAATATTGGCTTGTGTATGATGACTTAGCTCAATACTTGTATATTTTATGTTTATTGTTGATGTACAAATATGCTGTTATAGTTGAGATCTTATCTTATGAGATTCTGATCCAACTAAATATCAAATTCTACTTTCAGATATGAAGCCATCCACGAGTAATAAATCTTCAAAACGCAAAGAAACGGGCTTGCATTCAAAGAAGACTACTTCTCCCAAGGTACTCATATCAAATACATTTTCTATTGTTTTTTTCCCAAATACACCAATCTTCCGTCGCTTTTATGAATCCCATTACCCCCCTACACATCTCTTGAGCATAATTATATTCTTGTTTTCATAATTATTGAACTGAGATACAAAATCTTCTAATTTAAATTTTAGCTTCTTTGAAACTTGTGCTGGGTACAGGTTGTTACATTTCTATGCTGTTTATGTTAAGTGATTATCCCATTTTTAATCAGGATATATTCTTACCAGATAAAAGGCTGCATTTCTCTTACAAAAGCGAAGAAGTGGGCTGTTGAGGATCTTAAAAGAACCATAGCATGGCTGGAAAATCAAGATGAGAAAGTAAGCTGTAATCTTTCGCTAAATCTAACTTCAATATTGCTAAAAATTATTTGAGGTTGAAGGCGTAATTTTTCTTAATGTGATAAGTGATATCATCATTTGGTTCAGTCTTTATGCTTTTACTTCTTCAATCTTCTTAATGCCACGTCACAATTTTTTTTCCTCCTAGCTGAATAGTTCTATTTTCAGAATGGATTTTTGTTTTTAATGTTATTCATTTCCAAATTTTATTACATTGCCAATTTATCTATGGACATGATTGTTTTTACTTGTCAATAATAATTCATAATATGACATGTATATTTCATTGTTTTCTACAATTACCGTATTAGAAGTTCGACTCTGTTCATATCAATTTCTCTTCTTATACATCGAGTTTATTTTTCGGTTTTTGCAGCCAGAGCCAAGTGAGATAAAGAAGATAGCTGCTGAAGGAATCCTAACTTGTTTACAGGATGCTATAGATGCACTGAAACAAGGCCTGGTATTGATTTCTATTTGACGATAATTCAATTTCATTTTTCACCCCTAAATACTTATCGGGTATTTCAAAACCGTCCAACAAAATTTCAGGTATATCATTTTTTCCATTACATATTTAACATGATCTTCGAAGCCTATCTGCCATACTATTTATATACGACTTATCTATGATTTCTATAGACTAATGACCGCATGTTTTCTATACATACTTAAGGCTTCATTTGGTTCCTAATACAAGATTAGTCAAATAATCTCCCAATTGGCCAAGATTAGAGCCATTTTTTCCACAATAAAGTCCAATCATATAATTAATCACGAGTGTATTAAAAGTATCTGTGCTTGTATTTTATGTCGTGTATATATAAGTTGAAAGTATACATTACATATTTTATTAGGCATCCTCGTATATATATACACTTCCGTGTTTTAGGGCATACAACAAATGGTGGAGCAGTGGGCTTGCCTTCCTCGTGCAGTGGAGGAGCTAGTGCAGTTTGATGGCAGCATAAATGGCCCTAGCAAAGAAGATCTCTGTAAAGAAGCAATGAGCTGTTACGGAATGTACCAGATGGAATATCTCAATTTGGACCAAGACGAAGACTTTGTTGTAATAAACAATAAAAGCCCGCAAATTCATACACGCGTGAAGGTTGACAAGAAAGAGAACGTTGATGATCCTTGTTATGACAGTGATGCGACGATCGAGATGACCGAAGAGGAGATTGACCAAGCTTATAACACCTTTTGTGAATGACAACAATGTTTAGGTTTTTTCATAGTCAGTGAAATTTTCTTGTTTTGAAAACTCTGATTTTGATTTGAAATTTGAATTGCTTGAAGAAGGTTTTCAGAATTCCTCTTTTTGTTTCAGTGCATAACTTTATTAGTAAAAAAAGGCCAAAATAAACTCTTGTAGTAATACTAGTAGTCTAGTAGTGTAATAATTTAACATAATTATGTAATAACAAATTTTTGGTTTGGGCCAAATCTGAAACTCGAGTCCTCGGCATGTTTCTTCGCCTGAGACGATGTCATTGTCTCCGGAAACATCGGACACATTATCTTTGCCTTGATTGGCGCCTTTCTAGCGGCTTTGCTGATGAGATTTTTCCCATCTTTTCTAAGTCTATAGACGAGAACTTTCTTGTCATGGTGGTCGGAATAATAATCACAATCTGTATTTATAAAGACCGGCTTAATTGATGGGGCAACCCTAACGAGTGCCACTAAGAAATCTTCTTCACTTTTACCTTGAGATTGCTATGGGTGGGCCCACTTTCGTCTACTGAAGTTACGTCGGGAAATTCCATCATGTACTTTTCTACCGGTGTACGACGTACGCGAGCCACCAAGTACTCCATCTGTGACAATTGCAAAGTTAAATTTAAGCAAAAGCAATCTTTTTTCTTTGAAATAAAATTCAATTCTTCATCAAAAAAATACGGTGAAGTTGAAGCATTTACCTTGAGTTTGAACTCTTCTATGTTAGGAGACTCCTTGATGAATGATATGAAAAGAGAGAAGGCTTCGCCAAATATTTGACACAATGTTCAATTCTAGCCGCTTGAGAAAGTAGAACTGGAAACTATAAGGTGGATCAATTATTCTCTGAAGAAAAAGAAGAAGAGAAAATGTGAGCGATTGTTGTGAATTAATGCTAATGTCATGAGTTATTCGGATGATATAATGAACCTACCGGAGTTTGAACACTCGCACATTGACGATTCAACACTAGATTCTTATTATATGTGTGTAGCATGCGATATTTTTGGGTTCATAAATGAAAGACCGGCAAATCACCCCACCAAGACTTAGCTCAGAGAGACTATGTCTGGATGACAAATTGATTCTTCTTCCTTGGTATGCAAATGAGCAGTGGCGAATCCAGGAATTTAGCCAAGGGGGTGCGAAAGTTTACGAGGGTTCGGGGGCAGCGCCCCCGATTTTTTTTTAATAATAATAATACCAGCATAAAATAATATTAATATGTAGGAAAATCGAAATTTTAAGACCAATTGCAATTTTTTGTAGAATTTTGGAAAAATGAGAGAAAATGTTAGAGTATAAATGGATTTGTAGAGAGAAAATGTGAGTAAATTTTGGAAAAATGAGAGAAAATGTTAAGTATAAATGGATTTGTAGAGTTTTGGAAAAGCTATAAAAAATTTGATGATGTTGGGACTCGAACCTATGACATTTCACAAAAAATTAAAGCTACTTACCAGGTGAACTACCAATTACGTTTGTTAAATAATCACATATAATATAATATAACAATATATATATATAAGGAATATTTTTTTTTTAATTTCAAGGGTGTGCAGCTGCACACCCTAGACATATAGTAGATCCGCCGCTGCAAATGAGACGAGTTTTTTGGCAGTTATCTCCAAGCTCTCGATGTTGCGGCATTCGGATACTTCCAATTCCTTCAAATTCGGTAATGGATCAACAAATTCAAGTTTCTTTGTAGCATACGTGATATGATACAGCCATGCATCGAAGCTAGTGCCGAGCTAACCAAACTGCAAACTCTTTCAATGCAAGCAAGCTGATGAAGATGTTGTCTCCACCACTTCCTGAAACCAATAGTCCGTTAGAACCCTATCAGAATAACGTATCCAATGCATTATCCCATTAGAATTTTTAACTACGTTTCAGGGGGTGAGTATAATTATCGATACCACATGGACCATAAAATTATTTAAGAATATGTGGCTGTAATTTACCCTAAAAAATATATATTGACGGGGCATTAAATGTTTTAATAGTGGGCTGAAAATACAGGAATCCAGTGATAAATCCACTATAAACGGGCTGAAATAGAAAGCCCAAAGGGAAGCTATTTAGAAACCCAAAACGTCGTCGTGTGCTTCTCTCTCCCCTCTCTTAAATTTGATTGGCAACTCCAGTTGTTTCCTGCTTGATTTTGCATGCTCATTCCTTCATTACATTGTAATTAAAGAAATTATATTGGTGTACCATTGGAGATATCCAATAAACAATCTCTCAATTAGCCAAGATTAGAGCCATTTTTTTGTCCATAATTGCGACCAGGTCCGGGAAAAAAAAGGTTATTGGACTAATTAAACATCCAAACGAGGCCTGTATTTTGTGTCGTACATATAAGTCGTAAGTATATACTATATATTTTATTGATTATATGGTAAATTACGGCCACTCTTGAGGTAAGGTTAAATTAAGAAAATATCCTTTTTGTTTGGATAATTACAACCACCGGCTCAAAAGTTACAAATTCAACAGAATCTTCTAGATTTCGTGGAATATTAGCTGATTTATACTCGTTTTGTGGAAAATGCAGTTTCAAAACACATCTCATGATCGAAAGTTAAGAAACACATCTCATGATCATCTTGTTTCAAAACGTAGACCTCCAATTGGATAAAACGGGTATAAACTTGAGGATACTCCACGTAATCTATAAAATTCCACTAAATATGAGAGAAAAAAAAAAAAAAAAAAAACTGAAAGCACCTTATTCCTTTTTTTTTTTTAATTGTCATCATACTGATTTAAGAAAGTAAAATAAACCAAAATGACGAAAATACCCTCCACAAGACCCTTGACTTTGTACACTTTTCACAAAATGAGTTTCCGAGTGTACATTTCTCTCAACTCTCCTTCCTTGTTGTAGGGTTGCAGCAGATAAACGCCACCCCTCCCCTCCCACCGCAAACCCTTTCCCCCTCTCTCTCTCTCGCTCTACTAATCGTACTCTCTTTCTCTCTCTAAAATTATCGAAACCTTCCGAAATTAATCTCCAGTTTCTTCTCACAGCTCGCCTGAAACTGCAGCAGTTGCTACAATGGGTGCTTCGCTTCCTTCCAAAGAGGCCAATCTGTTCAAGCTCATCGTTGTAAGTTTTTTCGCCCCCCGTCGAGATTCTAAAATTTGAGATATTGTTTTATCTAGGGATTTTGCCGAACTTGTGATTGAAATTTTGATGTACGGCGAAGTGTAAAACCCTAGGAATTTTTTTTAGCAGATTTGTCGATGCTTTGACTCTGTCGTATTGTTTGTTTTTTTTGTCGAATTGTAGTGTTGTAGACTCGCAGTTCATGTTTTTGTATTCAACATGCAGGCATTGCGTATGTGATTCTTTGTAATATTTATTTTCATCTGAGCATGCAATAGTCAATTGTGTTGAATAGCACTTTGCATTCGACTGCAATTAAGTGAAATCTCAGATTTTGAGTGCGGAAATAGTTATTTCTGTTTGACATATTTTAATGGGGAGATAGAAAATGAAGTACATTATGGGCTTCTGGGACGACCTGCTTATCAATTTTTTCTTTATTCGTATATTTATGCAAAGATTCGAGAAATGGATACATGTTTCACGTATGTCTTGTTGAATGCTTGTAGCTTAGGGATCGATGTAGCTTAAAGTTGCAAGACTTGGTAGTTAGGGTACATTAAGAACAAATGCACATGAGTATTGGAATTTGGAAGTGATCATGTAATTTGTTAGAGACATTAAAATTTGTCGACTGAAGAAAATGAAGAGGAATTTGTGATGAATACTGCATAATTATGTTTATAAATCGGTAATATTCACGAGCTGTTCCACCTTTCATGGAATTGTTTATTAGAATTTGTACTATTTAAAATGTAAGTACATACATACATGAGTGGCTTTATAAAAAAAATCCACTGGGTAAATGATTCGGTTTCCAATACTAATTCTAAAGTGATGGTACACGTTTTTGTTATGCAAGTGTACATTCTAACGCATTCAGGTCTATGATTATCATAAGTTTTGAGACATCTTTTGAATTATATCTACGCAGAAATCCTACGAAACAAAACAGTACAAGAAGGGTATAAAGGCTGCTGATGCAATTCTAAAGAAGTTCCCTGACCATGGAGGTATGTGGATATTTTATCTGTTAGTGTAGTGCATGCTTAGCATCTCTCTTTTATTGTTGTGATAAGCTTATGTAAGATATGAAATGAATGGAAATCTGTCTTCTCCATCATTTTACGTTTTATGCATATGATATTGCATCCCTTGTATAATAGTATATAGCTTGGTTCTAAAAATATCTATCTATCAAGCTAGGATTTGTATTTGAGAAATGTTTATCATGGTCTTCTCATGCTTCCTTGGACTTCTTATAAAATTGACTGTATACAAATGTCGAATACTATGCTGAAGCAATTTGTTATGGGCATGTTAAACTGTATGTAACAGTAGGAAATAGAAAAAGAAAAAGGAAAAGAACTGGAATATGTTTCCTTGCCTATTTTTAAATATTTAACAGAACTGGAATATGTTTTTAAAGAATTTCTTTCTTCGCTTCTGGTCACATTTCCAATAAATGCATAAATACTTGCATTTGAAGAAAAATCAACTCTAGTAGGAATTCTGCTAGAGGGCCAATTTGTTCGATGTGTCATATGTTCTAAGAAATGTCCTTCACATTACGAGCTTATTGTCATCAGCCTGTCTTCTTAGAAATGTTCTTATATCACATTTATAGCTTATTCTTATCAGCTTAAAATGAAAAGAGGTGGATTATTGGCTAGATATTCATATACGAGGTCTATTACTTCGTAGATTTTAGACCCCTAAGTGCTGATGATAATATGGAATTTTTGCCACTTTCTGCTGTGTGGAGGAAGAAAATGGATTCGTAGCATAATAAATTTTAGTATGCAATCAATGGCATGGGTTTGCAGCATGTCTCAGACTGATAAAAGATTAGCAGAGAAAATATTTGTGTTCTCTAAACTTCATTTTTTCATTCGTAATCTGGTATGACCATCAACTCCTTGTTCTGACTGATGTCATGCTCTCTAATTTTTGTTTTGATTTCTTTGTTGGTCACCAGAGACTCTATCAATGAAAGGGCTGACTTTGAATTGCATGGACCGCAAGTCAGAAGCATATGAACTTGTTAGGCTTGGATTGAAGGTTAATACCTCCAATTTTCCTCTACCATGAACTAGTGCCTATCTTTCTTGCCTATAGTAAGCGACCGGTATTAAACTTGATTTTCCTCTTGTGCAGAATGACCTCAAGAGTCATGTTTGTTGGCACGTTTATGGTCTTCTTTACCGTTCAGACAGAGAATACAGGGAAGCAATTAAATGCTACCGCAATGCACTAAGGATTGATCCTGATAATATTGAAATACTTCGGGATCTCTCTCTTTTACAGGTATATTATGTTTCGAACAAAAAACTATTTACTTTGACAATATGTAAACATTTTTTTATTGCAGTATGCAGCTGGTGATGTGATATGTTGTTTTCATCATCGTTTTACAGGCGCAAATGCGTGACTTGGCAGGTTTTGTTGAGACAAGACAACAACTGCTCACCCTGAAACCAAATCATCGCATGAATTGGATTGGATTCGCTGTTGCCCAGCATCTGAACTACAAGTATGTTCTGACATTTGATACCAGTGTGTTATCATATAACGAATTTTCAGCTAGAAGTTGGATGTAGATTATTGTGTCTTTTCTATTCCTAATTTGACTATTATTGCTTTTTCCTTTTTTGGCCCTCAATAAATTATCTGGGATGGTAAATCATTAGAATTAGGATGCTCACCACATTGTAAGGTAGATACTCGTGAAAGCAAAATTTTCATTTGGTAATGTTGTAGAAGCCATCATTTATTGTTTGCCCGCAACACAATCAAGCAATTTGCTTGATAACGAGTCAAGCCAAGAGCCTTGATATGGTCTCAACTATAATAATGGTTCTTATAGTACAATAGATGACAAATATAACCCTCTATTTGGTAACATTAATTATTATCCATGGACAAATTTGGAAAATAGAAATAAATGGTACAATTTCTAGGACATGCTACAAAATAAATATAGACAGCAAATCATTGTCAAACACGGGTACTTATCCATTGTAAACAATATCATGTGCAATCACATCTTATATATCAAACGTGGCCTTGTTGTATGTGATTTTTTTTCCACGTATATGTAGATAAAATTCCCACTTTAATGCCCTGTTACTGTAGTTAGGTTTCCTTTTTTATAGTTTATAATTTGTTATTTATCAGTGGATCGAAGGCTGTTGATATCCTTGAAGCGTATGAAGGGACTCTTGAGGATGATTACCCTCCTGATAATGAACGCTGTGAGCATGGAGAGATGCTTCTGTACAAGGTATCAACCTGTATTAGCTGTAGTTACATGGTGGAAGATAATTGTATACCTACATATTCTTGAATATTTTCTGTTCTTTGCTTCCTCCTTGGGTGTAAAATTAACATATATTGGTGTTAGATGATGGCTTTATTGTACATTTAAGAGGCTGACATCTGGTTACCCTTTGGTCATGTATATGCTGGCACGAGATTGTGTTAGATTTAATCTGTAATACTTATTCCAATCACTAATACATGTCAATTCATGTTTTATCATAATAGTCGGTGCTGATTTAGCTACTGCTAGTATTTTGTCTGACGAGACGCGTCCTTACAGGGTGCTCGAATTATTCTTTTACTAGATAATCTGCATTTAGCAATAAAGTGATTGATAGTGGTATGTTTAGTTTTTGATCAACTAACCATGAGATCGTCAAATTCCTCTATAGTAATTAATGAGTTCCCTCAATATTAAAAGCGTATGTAATAGTTAAACCTGGATTCATGTGGAGTTACAATTTATTTGGCTTTTACTGTAATCTTTTGAGTTTCTTACCAATTGTTGACCATCCAAAATGATTGTGTTACCTTGCATGTTATGTTTCCATTCTTTCTGATTGAGATTTTGCTGTCAGATTTCCTTACTAGAAGAATGCGGATTGACCGAAAGGGGTCTTCAAGAGTTGCGCAAGAAAGAATTCAAAATAGTGAGTGGTAGTTAGCACATGGTTCATCAAAGTATGAATTTCATAACAGACTTACGCACTTTTGTTTTTCTTCGCTTTAGGTTGATAAATTAGCTGTCAAAGAGCAAGAAGTTTCTCTGCTTGAAAAGCTTGGCCTCTTTGATGAAGGAGAAGAATTGTACAGGAAACTCCTTTCAATGAATCCTGACAATTACAGGTATTTAGATATAGATCCTATATTTGATTAGAGTATCGTGTCATTTTTGTAGCACTAATTGTTATTTTATTATGATTAGTTGATTTTTTTGACCAAAACAATAGTTTTCTAAACATACTGAGTTTCTTGGGTTATGTTTAGTCATTGTCTGAGCAGAAAAGACTTTTTGATTTTTTTTAACCACACTTGTCTACTCCTAAATATTGGAGGAAAAAGGAGCAGAATGGTAGAAGAAATCAGGAAAAAAAGACTAGGAAGAGAAATGACTAAGCTCGCTTCTCGTAGCATCAAAATAGAAAAAAAGGGATTTCTTCTGGTTGATAGTTCCTTTGCTCCCAAAAAGACATTGTACGCCAGGGCTTGTTTGTCTCAGAACATTTTATTATAAAACATTTCATGTCAATAGGAGATTTGTCATGTCTTAGGGAGTATATGGCCAGTCAAATATTTGTTGGTGTTCCTGAACGGACCCTGCGTTTATGATTTCCTTAAAAAAAGCTTCAATACCGAACAGTCTCAAAACTATTTGATCGAAACTCATATTAAGTAATACTTTGCATATAGAAAACAGTCAAGACTTTTAGCAAGTTGAAAATATAATATTATGTAATTGCTATGTGCTTCAAAAGTTGCAAGTTGCCATGCAGAACTGGGGCACAACGAAGTTATATTATTACCTACGGTCCCACTATGAGAGATAGTAATATACTGAAATGAGGATCTTTTGGTAAAGTGCTTGTATTCTTGAGAAGAGTTTTAAAATGTTATCACTTCTTCCTTTCTACCATCTCTGTATTTGTGCATAAATGTGTCTCTTTGAAACTGTTCATCCATTAAACTGAGGCAGCTAATAGGAAAGTATAGGTGGATTGAAATTCAGGGTGTCCTATGCACATATAAGCTTAGATCTTTCGCTCTCGTCAAGCTTGAAGGTGTTAAGCTGATTTTTATTTCAGGCTTGCTAATTACAGATTCTTGATTCAGTTATTCTCAAAGATTATAAAATTTGGATTTGGACACGAATAAAAAAGAGCTTTTGACTTCTAAGCTTTCAGGAAATTGGCGAGCTCATTTTATTATTACTTTTTATTTCGTTGCACTCACGATATGGTTACACATTCTTCTTTTTGGAACTAATTGAAATGATTTATTTTGTATCTCTTACTTCTGGGCCTCTGTAATGAATTATGTTCGATCTCTATCTGATTACAGTAGATTTGATTGAAACAGTCAAATTTATTTGAAAGAACAATTCTTCGTACAACATTGCTAGCCACTAAACACTTCTTATGGGACGTCTGTAAACTTAGGTATTATGAAGGTCTACAAAGGTGTATGGGTCTGTATTCAGCAAATGGTCAGTATTCTTCTGATGATATTGATCGACTGGAAGCCTTGTATGTATCACTTAGCAAGCTATATAGCAGGTCATCTGCTGTCAAGGTGATGCGCGTTCTTTCATTGACTTGCATTTTTTCCCTTGCAACTTTAGCATATTCTTTTGTTAGTTATTAGTTCCTTTGATTTTTAGTCTAGTGGTAAGTGTGGTCTGCCTCGCAATCAAGTTCTTCTCATAATTAGAAGTTGAAAAGATGGCCACTTAGCCTCGTAATTGGTGTTTTGACTTGTAGATAACGTCTCTCATCGTAATGCACATAGGAGTTTCTCATTTTTTAATAATTTGAATTACAATAAAAGTAACTACACTAATTTTTGTATGATTTTTTAATGTTTGGTGTCTGCAAAATTTTAAGTGATGATTTTCTCATGCAAAACATTTGTGTTAAACAGGAATGGTTATGCATTGCATTGACGATTTCCTTTGTAAAACTCTTGTGACAAAACCAATTCATGCACTGTCCTCAATGCACCTCTAGCAACAATATTTTTTCCTCAATGCCTCTTCATCACAGTTTATCTGGCCTTGGTTATATTAGAGCCAAGGTTAAGGGGTCAAACCCTGCCCCTCCTTACTTTCCCCTTGTAACAGGTTTTGGATTTTTGGGACCAAAACAATTGATTTTTGCCAACATGGAAATCATTTTTCAATGAAGTGAAGTTCAAAATCATAAAGTTTCTTATGATATACTCTTTAGTGCTCTAATATTATTTCTTATTCGATATTGCACAGAGAATCCCATTGGACTTCCTATGTGCTGAAAAATTCCGTCTAGCTGCCGAAAATTATATTCAACCTTTTCTGACCAAGGTACCCATCCTAAGTTGTATAATGACTACTTGTCTATTTGTTGAAGCATGACTTATCCTTTTATTTTGTGATGCATATGTAGGGCATTCCTTCTCTATTTTCGGATCTCTCATCTCTCTACGATCACCCTGGAAAGGTTAGCTGGTTTCTGTTTATAAATGATGACTAATTCCTTGGACTCAAGGATTAAAATATTTAGGATAGTCTATTAAGAGTTAATGTACAACTCTTGCACAGGCAGAGATTCTGGAGCAGTTAATTCTTGAGCTAGAGCACTCCATCAAGACAACTGGTGGATATCCTGGGAGGTAATAATTCGTCTCTACTCTAGTGTAGAGAGTCTTATGTTAGAATGTTCGTTTTAATGAGATTTTGTTGTTCTAGCCTCCTGTTCTTTGCCTTTATTTTATATAATTGTTATAGTTTACTTGTTAGCCATTTGTTATAATATTGGACATTACTAGCATATAATCTGAAAATTTATTCGCAGGCTGGAGTAGCTATAGAACCATGATCAACTAATATTTTTTTTATCTGTTATACCCAATATGTATGTCAGTTTTGAAAATCCTCTTCTATGTATTCATCTTACAATGCATTCAACATGTTCGGTTATGATTTTGTTCTCTTAAATTTTGGCATGAAGCACCACCTCATTGACGCCATTGTCTTGTATGGCGTATTATTTTTTTGCATTGTATTTTTCTGACTGGGTGATATGAGTTGAAACTTGAATAGGATGGATGACTTATCATAGATAATATATTTGACTTTGTTCAGGTCGGAGAAGGAGCCTCCTTCAACACTTATGTGGATTTTGTTTTATTTGGCTCAGGTTTGTACTTATCCATATTTTCTGAGGTTTGTACTTGTTAATTCTGCTTACATTGTTTGTTATGTTAAGACTTTTTGATTTCATAATATCTTCTTTTATACAGCATTATGACAGACGTGGTCAGTATGGTATTGCACTCACAAAAATTGACGAGGCCATAGAGCACACTCCAACTGTCATAGATTTGTACTCAGTGAAGGTAATACATTGTTAATCATCTAATAACAACCTTCTTGGACTCTCCTTCAAAACCTTCTAGGATAATCGTATCTGAAGCTGATTTATATGACTGTAACCAAGTGTATATTTTGTCTGAGGAATTTCTGCTTATACATTGGTTTTTTGTCTAGCTTTGTTTTTTGATCGCATTATGTAGAGTAAATCATTCCATTTTTTTTCCTAAGAACTCATCTTCCAGAATCACATTACGGTGAAGTGTGATTTGGAGGAGAAATCATGTACACTAAATACATTTATCTCCAAATATAAAATGTATGTTATTCTTGAAACTAAGCTTCACTCTTTTCAAAATTTATATGCTGCTGTAGGAACTAAGCTTCACTCTTTTCAAATTTTCTAGCTTTAGTATTGTTGATACGACATCCCTCTAGGTTTCGTTTTGTCAATTGGCATAAGGTTTATCTTTGAGTCCACTGGGGTTAAGGTTTATTTTGAGTGGTCAACTTCTTAGATTCCCATTTCAGCCTCATATTGTCTGTGTTTCACACAACTGTCTAAGTTAGAGAACCCATTTACAGTTATTTGTATAGTAATTTCATTGCGATAATTAACGCATATTTATGTGGTCCTTGCTCACCACAGAGCCGGATACTAAAGCATGCCGGTGACCCAGTAGCAGCTGCTGCTTTGGCTGACGAAGCTAGATGCATGGATCTTGCCGATCGCTACGTGAATAGTGAATGCGTCAAGCGTATGCTACAAGCTGATCAGGTTTGCTGTTATCATGTGTCCTTTTTCCTGTAATGTTAGTATCATATTACGTTAGGCTTTTCCATATTTAGATTCATTCCTTTATTATTTGCTTACGTTTGATATTTCAAATCTAGGTTACATTGGCAGAAAAGACAGCCGTTTTATTCACAAAAGATGGGGAGCAGCACAATAATCTTCATGATATGCAGTGCATGTGGTGCGTATTTATTTTTTCAAGTTACTCTAAATTCCTTGAAAACATATCCATGTTTTGTTGAATCAATATTACTGTAAATGTTCAAAGGTATGAACTAGCTTCTGGAGAAAGTTATTTTCGCCAAGGAGACCTTGGACATGCTTTGAAGAAATTTTTGGCTGTGGAAAAGCATTACGCAGACATTACAGAGGACCAATTTGACTTCCACTCTTACTGCTTAAGGAAAATGACTCTTCGAACCTATGTTGAAATGCTGAAATTTCAAGATCGCCTTCATTCATACTCTTATTTCCGCAAAGCAGCTGCTGGGGCCATAAAGTATTGCTCTCTATTCTCTCTACTATTAGATTTGTAGTATTTTAAACTCAATTTTGAAGCCAGCTGCGTAACAAATTCGTAATATTATTTGATATGCAGATGCTACTTGAAGTTGTATGATTCTCCTCCAAAGTCATCTGCAGAAGAAGATGAAGAGATGTCAAAGTTGCCCCCTTCACAGAAAAAGAAATTGAGGCAAAAACAGAGGAAAGCTGAAGCCCGGGCTAAGAAAGTAACCAGCTTTGCTGCCTCACCTTTTTTTTGAAAATATTTTTTTTTTCTAAATAGTTGTGCGCTAATGGTTGCATTTATGTAGGAAGCGGAAGTTAAGGAAGAACCTAATGCTACTGCTGTTTCAAAATCTGGAAAACGCCCGGCCAAGCCAGTAGATCTGGATCCACACGGAGAGAAATTACTGCAGGTATATTGGTCCATTCATTGGCATAGTTGGTTATAAATATTATAATCCTGTTTTATAAGCGTTTCTCTCCCTACATTCATTTGAACCGTTTTTAGAATATTTTACCACGGATAAAGAATATGTTGTAGGTCGAAGATCCCTTGGTGGAAGCTACAAAGTACTTGAAGCTACTTCAGAAGCACTCTTCTGATTCCATACAGACCCACTTACTTTCTTTTGAAGTTAATATGAGAAAGCAGAAAATTTTACTTGCATTGCAGGTGATGTTATGCTTCTCCTATTCTTGTGGTGTATATCACACTTCTTAGTCCTGGGTTTTGTTAGCTGAAAACTTGGTTTGTGTAAAATTGTGTTATTCAAGCTCCTCTTTTCGTTTGCCACAGGCGGTTAAGCATATGCTGCGGTTGGATGCCGATAACCCAGATACACATCGTTGTTTGGTATGTTTAATCAGTAATATATCACATTTATTTCACTAATTTAGTGCAAAAATGGAGGACACTCCAATTTCTGCATGCTTTACGTATAGTTTCTTGATTTTAATCATTTTCCTGAAGGACACTATTTTCTGTTTATTGCACTTTTGCAGATAAAATTCTTCCATAAAGTGGGATCCCGTCCTGCTCCAGTAACCGATGCTGAAAAACTCATCAGCGGTGTCATAGAAGCTGAACGTCCTACATTTAGGTACTTTGACGTTTGTTTCGTGAGAATCTCTTTCCAAATTATTTGATATAGCAATTAATTTTCTACCCATTATTATTGCTTTGGTTTTTGAAAAGTTATCTCGTGTTATATGACTTGCTTTGCTTTTGTAGTCAGTTGCATGGGAACTCTCTAATTGAGGCAAACACCCTTTTCCTAGAGAAACATAGAGGTCATAATCTGCGACGTTTGCGTATATGTTGGTTTGCTTATCCTTATCCATATTATTATATTAGTTTTTTGTTTATTCTTGGCAGATTCATTGAGGCACAGAGCTGCTGTAGCAGAAATGATTTTTGTTACGGAGCCAAGCAGGAAGAAAGAAGCCATTAGCCTGATAGAAGAATCGTCTAGTGACCTACTTCCACAGTATGCTACTTGATACGATGTTATTAATTTCACTGTTATGAAGCATTTTCTTGAGGCATCGAGTTTGATCTTTTTTTTTTCCTTTCAGAAATGGAGCACCGCTTAAGGATTGCACTGCAGTCCACAAACTATTAGGCACAGTTTTGGACGACCAGGATGCTGCATCAAGTAAGTCTTTTCCTTTCCTCTGTGCTTTTATGTTGCTCCTGCTACTGAAAGTAATGCTTGTAACTTTGCTAATCGGAGCGATCATTGGTGATCGATTCTCCTTATTATGTTAATTTTGTTGCTATTGCAACATTGTTTGCATCTTCACATGTCTTAGAATCACTTAAAATATTGGATATTGAACCGTGAGGTGGATATCAAAAAAATAACTGAAATGTTGAAAAGAAAGAATATGCTCATATATGCATGAGGTAGACAAAGCAAGACTCGAGTACTGTGTCCAAATTTCACTGGCCTGAACTTGCTACTCTATTGCAGGATGGAAAGTTCGGTGTGCTCAGTACTTTCCTTACTCTACCTACTTTGAAGGCAGCCACAGCTCAGCCGCTCCAAATTCATCTTACCGTCAAATTCCCGAACTATCCGAAAATGGCAGCCCCCTAAACATCTCATCCAATGGAAGTGTAGAGAATTTGGATGCACTCAAGGATCTAGTCATCCGATAAAAATAGTCAATGTGGGTCCCACACATGGCTATTATTTCTCGAACAGATCCCCATATGCCAGGTCGTTGAGCGAAGAAAATAATAATTCAATGTTGCGGCTTGGAAGCTGAGGAAACTACGAGAGAGAACGATTTTCGAGTTTGATAGAATTGCAGAGTTTACGTGTTTAATCTGAATTTTCTTTTCTTTTCTTTCCGTTCCATCTTACTGGTATATGCCATTATATTGCATATACGTACAACCATTTTGTTTTTGGCAGTTGGATTGTACATTTTTTCGTAAGCAAGAATTTTATGTACTCAGGCATAGAACCACCACCATACCCAATAGCTATCATACTTTGGAAGCATGTTGTATTTTTCTTAATTAAATTTGAGCAATTTTAGTTGTGATGTATAAAATGCTACTTTTAATTTGAATTTTGTTTGGGTATTCATATACTATGAAGCCTGATTCATGCAGCTACTGTGTTTGGGTCTAAATATTGAAGAATATAAAGAAGGGTAAATAGCACTTAACACCATGTGGTTTGATACTTGGGCAACGGACCCCTTATACTTTCAATATTAGTAGCATATACCTCCCTGTAGTTTTGAACTTTGTGCACATGACAGACCCCTTTGTACTTTTAATATAACCACATAACCTCCTATTATATTCACTTGGAAAATAAACATGTTCGTCAGGAAGATCAATTTTGTGAGAGTGTTATATGTTTATATTAAAATACAAGGGGTCTTGTGCTATATTGAAAGTACAGGCGCTTATGTTCACAAAGTTTAAAGTTTAAACCACAGTAGATACTAGGGTAAATTCTACTTTTCCCGCTTGTACTTAGGCTCGATATCACTTTACCCCCATTCTACTTTCAATTGCATCGATTTGCCCCATGTACTTGAAAAAAATGTCTCAATGTGCCATCGCCGTTAGTTTTAAGATCTTTGACTTTAATACTGTTTGATCTAAGTCTGAAAATTACAAAAAAACCACCCATCCCATTGTAATAATTATTAAAAAAAAAAAAATTGTGGCTGGCGTCGTGGACTACGCTTTCTCGTTGGCTTGAATTTTTTATTATGTTTTATTTTTTATTAGGGCCATATTGAGACAATATTTTCAACAAGTGGAAAAGTAGCGTTTACGTTTAATTATATGACAACAAATGTCATTCTCATTCCATTATAATTTACTTGTTTTGTTATTGAAAATTAATTAATATTATTCTAGTTGGGTTAAGTTTTGGACTTCTTAACCTCCCAATCTAAGGAAAATTGACTGGTAGATGGTAGGGTCAAAAATTGTCGGACCGTGACATGGAGCTATCACCGTAATCCACTTTGTTCGAATCAAAATCCAAATCTAATTCGTATGATATCCTAAACCTATTACATCTACTTAAGGGGCCACATGGAGCTATCTCCGTAGTCAACCTCTCTGGAATCAATATCCGAATCTGATTCGTATCTCATCCTACACCTATTACATGGAGTCGATGTTTGTAGGAAAGTACATGTATTGATGTCTTGGATTTGCTAGATGATTACAAATGAAATTCCTACTCCTATTTATACTAGTCCACCTCTTTAATGGACGGTGGAGATCTATTTGATCTAATGGTTATGAGTGGTTCTCTAGAACACTCCAAATAATTCCTACAAAATATCTACAAATTGAGCATTCTAAAAAGTTTTCTAGAATCTCTACCAATCTCTATATACACTTGGACCAACTTGAGACTACCCTATTTGGGCTAACTTTTGGACTTCTTAACCTCCCAACCCAAGAGAAATTGGCAAAGGATTGGGCCAAATCTGCCGAGCCGTGACATGGAGCTAGACACGGCCCAGAACCGGCCCGTTGACGAACCGGAACGGTGAACCGACCCCTGTCCCTCGAGTCGGGCCCAATTCTAGAAATAGGTGAATCGTAAACCGCCGGGCCGGCACGACGATTCACCCGGATTTATTAAAAAAAAAAAAAAAGCTGAAAAAGGCTTGAAAAAGTTGAACCACCGTTATTTGCTATTTTTTGAATCCCCCATTTTTTCCTATAAATACCATCACACCGCATTTTTTCCTATAAAATTAAGTTCAAGTCCTTTTATTTATTTCCTTTTGTTTTTTTCCTATTTAAAAGTAATTATTTTAATTTATTTATCCATCAAGTATTTTCAATATATATATATAAATTTCTGGGACGGCCCGGATAGGCCCAGAACCGGAGTGAACCGGCGGGTCGGCCCGACTCGCCGAACCGTGTGTAGTACATGCCGGTTCCGGTTCCGAAAAAAGTGAACCGCGAACCGCAGTGAACCGGCCCATGACCGTATCTACATAGGGCTATCTCTGTAGTCAATCTCTCTGGAACCAGAATCCGAATCTGATTCGTATCTAATCCTAGACCTATTACATTTGAGGAGCCGAGAGCACTCCATATTAAACATATAAAAATGTATATTATTCAACACACACACGGAATTGAGTGGAACTTCACCGACCGATGCATTCAGAAGATGAAGGATGAGTTTGATAATTGCGAGGCCAAAATCTCTCTTAAAGAGGGATAAACCCGAGGCATATGCACTACAAGAAAGTTCGCATTTGGCTACAACGAATTTCGTTGAGAAAAGTATATAATTTTGTTGCTAATTCCATTCGCAACGAAAATAAGTCGTTGCTAGCTTCGTTGTCTTTTATTTGTTACGGAAAGTTTGGGGCAACGAATTAAAAGTTGTTGCCAATACATTTAGTTTGCGCAACGAATTTATGTCGTTGGCAACTATTTTTCGTTGCCTATACATTTAGAATGCACAATGAATATATTTTGTTGGCAATTATATATCGTTGCCAATGTATTATGTATACATAACGAATTTATTTTCGTCGCCAATAGTATACACAACGAATTTATTTTCGTTGCCAACGAATTTATTTCATTGCAAAATTATGGTCCGGATTTTTATCGAAGCCGGACCCACGTCCGCCAACCCGACCCACATCCATTGGACCACCGAGCCAAGCCGGACCCACATCCATTGGACCACCGAGCTGCTTCGGAATATGAATAGTTGGGTCGAACTCACGACCGGCCGGACTGATAAATGTTAAATATATGAAAATATGACAATGGTAGAAATTGAACCCTGGTTGATTTGAAGTTAGAGCCCCTTCAAACCGCTGGGCAACATTATATTCTGCAAATTGGCTGAAAATAAATTTATAAAAACTAAATAGACAAGGAAAAATGTTTAATATAGTTATATAAATAAATAATATTTTTTATCATATTTTATTATATATCATCATCATAATAATAATAATAATAATAATAATAATAATAATAATAATAATAATAATAATAATAATAATAATAAATTCAATAAATTAAAATCAAGAAAAAATAGTTGGTTTGTAAATTGGCAACGATTATATTTTGTTGCCAAATCACTTGGAACATTAACAAACGATTATATTTTGTTGCCAAATTACTTGGAGCATTTACAACAAAATATTTCGTTGTCTTTTATCACTTATTGGCAACAAAATAAATTTGTTGTCGTTGTATATGTATTTACTACAATTTTATATCGTACCAAAAAAAAAACACTATTTTGCAACAAATGAAGTTGTTGTCTTACATTAAATTCGCTGCGAAATATATATGATACTATTCACAACAATAGTTTTCGTTGTCTATGAGATTCAAAGGCAACAAAAATTTCTTGTTACAAAACGGTTATTTTTTAGCCACAAATACTATATTTCGTTGCTAAAATATAATTATTGGCAACGAAATTAATTTCGTCCACAAAGAAATTATATTGTTGCCTATTTTACATTTTCTTGTAGTGATGCTTGGACCCAAACCATGGCTTCAGCCGCTCGTTAAAAAAGTTATCCTTACCAGTAACGAACAGAAGATATAATGCGCTGCCGCCAACCTGAAACTTGAAAGATATCAAAAAAAATTTAATGGATGTATACATACATATAGATTCACCATAGACAAGACACATAAAGGAGTTAATATAAGTTACCACGAGAACGCTTTCTTTTAGTTGTGATGTATAAAATGCTACTTTTAATTTGAATTTTGTTTGGGGTATTCATATACTATTATTAAGCCTGATTCATGCAGCAACCGTGTTTTGGGTCTGAATATAATGAAGGGTAAATATCACTTAGCCCCTTCTGGTTTGATGTTTGTGCACATGGACCCCTAATACTTTTAATATAAACACATGACCCCCTTTTGTAGTTTGAATTTTGTACGCATGACCCCGTTGTATTTTTAATATAAGTACATAAACCGCCTATTGTACTTTACTTGGTAAATAATCATGCTCGTTAGGAAGATAATGTTTTTGAAAGTATTAGGGCTTATGCGTTTATATTAAAGTACAAGGGGTCATGTGCTATATTGAAAAATGCTATTTATCCCGTGAAGAAACACATGTATAAATACATTCTCAGCCCATTAAGGCCCAATTGGTCCATTGATAGCCCATTGACTTTTGACCTTTATTAATCCAGATTCTTAAACGCCGTCGTATGGGGTTGTACATGTAGATAGTTAAGTACCTATTTAATTAAGGGTCTATTAGATATAACCCCCTTAAACATTCAAATAATAGGGGTAGACTCAAACTTAAATTTGCCATTTTGATAAAAACCCAAACTTTTCTAAATTACATAATTACCCTCAATCAAATCCCACAAATCCCGTTACTTTACCTTTTGAAATAATATCAAATCTCTCCCTATTTTCCCGTTAAAACACTATCACCACAAACCCACTATCAAAAAAACTGCAAAACCTCCCAAAACCAGAAATTTGCACGGTCGTGGATCGGCGATTTTTCTGCACTCCGACCAAGCCTCCGTAGGTACGTCGTCGCCACTCGCTGAATCGCTATCATCCATCGATTTGTTGATATGTTTTGGCTAAATCGACTATCACGTTTGTGTAATTGCAGATCTGTTATAATCGCATACCGAATTCGAGCACTAAATCAGTGATATTGCAACAATTGATGGGCAGGACATCCACCAGAAGTGATATCGTCGTTGGCCGCCGTCGCCGTCGCCGTCACTGCTCCTATCTAGGGTTACTCAAATCTATGATTACTCAAATTTAGGGTTTTGATAATTGTTCGGCCCATAGTTGATTAACGAGATGCATAGTCGAATTACATCTGTATTAGTATACTATCCCATATCATTTAATAGACTATCCCACTGGTATAATTTTACTATGGATCTCGTTAATCGACTATGGGCCGAAGAATCATCAAAACCCTAGATTTGAGAAGTGACGGCGGCAGATTTGTGTTTTAAAATTAATAGACTATCTCATATCTTTTAATAGACTATCCCATGTATCTAATTCGACTATGGGTTTAGTTAATTGACTATTGAAAAAATAATAATATATATGAAAACTGAATAATATGTTTGTTTGAAATACTAATCAATTAGGGTAATTTTTCTTATTATATGAAAACGATTAGGGTGAATAATAATATATATGAAAAAATAATAATATATATGGAAACTGAATAATATGTTTGTTTGAAATACTAATCAATTAGGGTAATTTTCCTTATATCATGTAATAGACTATCTTATTGATCTAATTCGACTATGGATCTATGAATCCCGTATTATTCAACCACATAGTATATTAATATTTTCAATATAGCACATTAATCTGCTATGATAGTATATTACGGTTATAGTAGTGATATGAAATTGTGTTACAAACAATATACCACTGAAATGACAAGAACATTGAGAACAACACCAACGTAAAGTATTCCAACATAACCAATAAAATAGTACATTAATAATCTCATAATTTCAATCTAGGGTTTTGATAAAATACATAAAACACATCATAACACAATCAAACCAATATGTCGAGTTAAAAAACTCTAGTACATTAATATTCTCATAATAGTATAATAAAATGATAATGGTAGTATCATACGGTATTCATAATAGTATACTACTGTATTACAACGGTTTAACACTTAACCGAAGTTACCGAGCCATTACATCGTAAACACCTCTTTATAGCAACCAACCCACCAAACCTCAACAAAATCCGTACGAAATTCGCCATCGAAAAAACCTAAAATCATGAAACAAAATTAAAAATGCATAATACTAAAAAATGATTAAATAGACTGCAAATACATTTGAATGATAATACATTAATATCATCAAAAATAAACTTAAAATGCAAAATCCATACGCTAAATTAAAAAAGACTACGAACTATATTTTAATGTACTACCCAGCACACTTAAATCGGCTGTTATAAACAAATAAACCAACTATCGATCGGGATAAAAAACATGAACTCGACCACAGCGGACAATTATTCCGATTATTGCATAAACCAACTACGAAACTCATATAAAACAACTCTGGTCCGATCTGCGTGAACCATCCTCTTCTAACTCTGTCAATCCTCTTCCAAACAAACATCATCCGCAAAAAATAACGATGTATATATGACGACGTAATTTTGTTAAAAAACATTCTACTTAATAGAATCAATTATCAACACAACTCTTAAAAATGTCTAACCACCGTACACGACAATCCTGTACATACAGCGAAAATAAAAGCGAAAAAGACGCATTCATACCCGCTTGACGGTGAAGAAATCTTCAAAGGCGATTAAAACGATGGAACGCTGGATAAATCTTCAAAAAAAATCTGTACACGATTTGATAGACACGATTTGATAGAACGGCCAATGATCTCACGTAAATTTATTCCGTGATTTTAGAATCACGTATCAGCAAATCTCATATCACGTAGTTAAGGAAATAAATGCCGTTCAAAAATAAAACAGGGGTATTAAAGGGAAATTATATAATATATTTTGCCAAATTGGCAAATTTGGGTGTATCTCAAAAAGGGAAAAATTAAATGGATCTACCTCATTAGAAAATATGAACAAGGGGGTTATCCCTAATAAACCCTTTAATTAATTATAGTTTCCTTATAATTTACTTATTTTGTTTGTGAAAATTAATATGAGTATCAAGGGTAATATTGGTAAACGAGTAGTTAATGTATCATTAGTTATCAAATGTACAGTAATATGAAAAAAAAAAAAAAAAAAACATATTTCTTTGATAATGATGTTGAAATGGATGAAATAAACCAAAATTAATTTTACATGAAAATTTTGTTCTGGTAATGTATTTATGGAGCTCCCCATTTTCTGCAAAAAAAGGTCTGTAGTTTTCTTCTGGTGTATGCTAATTTCTTATCACCCATTAATGCTAACGTGTACCGTGTACGTATCTGCTTAAAAATCCCAGGAAATACGAATTCCCTGACAAAATATTTGAAAATATACAATTTCTTTTTTTTTTTTTTTAGTCACGCGTTGCGTCTGTTCAAGTTCCACTACCCTGTCTGAAAACTGAAGATAGAGAGAGAGAGAGAAAATGGAGAAGAAGAGAGGTAGACCACCGAAAGTGAAGGAGGGCAGACCGATAAAAGTCAGACAAGTTAATAATGAAGAAGAAGAACAGTTACAATTACAAAGCAGCCGCAAGAATGGTGAAACACTGACCTACGGCGGCGCGTCTTCTTCACCGGTACTACTTTTCTCTCTCTCTCTCTCTCTCTCTCTCTCTCTCTCTACCCCCACTGTCTGGGATCTTGGGTTCAGCCCTTGTATTTCAGTGTTACACTACAAAAGGTTCAATTGTTTTTATCTCTCTCTCAGATATGTTGTGTTTGCATGTGTGTGTGTTTTTATTTTCAATTTTTTGGGTTATATATATATATATATATATATATATATGGTGAATTGCTTTCATGATGAGTTCATTCTATATCAACTATGTTCACTTGCTTTGTTAGGGTTACCAAACTCGATATTCGAAGGCACTTGCAGAAAAAGAAGCAAATCCTTCTCAAAATCCCACTTTATTGCTGGTGAAGCAAATTCTCTTTCATGAGAACGGGTTCGGAGCGAAAAGACCCGATCCAGTCAGCAACGACGTCCCGGAGGAAGCCCCGTTGTTTATTTCGGAATCTCCGGTTCGAGCTGATGAGGTACATCAACTTTGTAGTTCAATTTTGCTTTGCCCTGTTCTTGTAGTACACTACTTACTATCTTCATCATTATTAATTGGAATGGCCTTTCCGATTCCGATGCGAAATTCTCGATTTTGGAACTATATTTTCATTCCGAACTCCAATACGATTCATAATTTTGTTTTTGGATCGGTTTTGGAATTTAGATGAGATTCCGATTGTCGGTCCGATTTTAATTTCCGAAAATTCAGAACAAGTTTTTCCCTATCCAATTTCCGGAATTCCGAATTTCAATTTTCCCGAATACTTTTGAAACGGAATTGGAATTAATTTTACACTTTTGAAAAAAAATGGATTTTTTCGAAAGGGCTAATTCTGATCCGAAAAGTCCGATTTCCACCCCCAGCTATTAAGAAACAAAGTAATCATATGGATTTTAAAGATTAACAAAGCATGTTGATTCATTTTTTTCATTTTCTTTTTTGCGATTCAGGAGTTCCGTTCTCAACAAGAGAATATTTGTTCCGACAGAACTACAAATGTTAATGTACTCGATTTGAAGAAATTTACTTTAGATCTCCTTGCCCAAACTGATGAAGAACCCGAACTCAATGCTAATAATGCAGTCTCGAATATCTTTGTGGATAATAATAATAATAATAATCCCGAAAAAAATCAATTTGTCGATTTCGACGAGTACAAAGTGAAGGAGGACATGATCCCACTTCTAAAAGCTATTTTCGCTAAATACGGCGACATTGTCAAAGAAAGCACTTTTTCGAAAGAATCACGCAATTGCCTCTTGGAGCTGGTTTGCACCATTTACGAGAGGCTAAAAGCTTCGAAGCTAATGCAGCTAAAGCCATTGGAGATGGAATCTATTTCAGGTCAAATTGGAGATCTCGAGATTGTGAAGGTGAAAGTCGGGTGGCTTCGTAAAAGGCTCGACTTGATAGTCAAGGCAAGGGAGCTTTGTGAGGGTGCTTCGAGTCTTGAAGAAGCTGAATCGAGAGTCATGTTGGCTGTTGAAGAAAAGCTGAAAGCCGTGGAAAGTTTCGAGAAAAAGGTGGCAGCTGACGTGGCGGGTGTCGAGAATTTGCAGAGGAGGATACGGTATGGGAAGGATGAGGTGGCGGTGCTCGATAAGATTATCGACTTGTTCGATGGGTCTTTGGTTGATGGAATTGTTTAGTAGTAGTGTTGTTAACTCTTTCGACTTCTTTTGGTTTAGAATTTTGAAGTCGATGAGAAGATTAGCAGTGTAGAAATATAATTTAGTGCAAGTTTTCGGGAGATGCGTACTTTTGGTATTAATGCACTCGGTATTTATTTCGTCGTATATTTTTTTATTTTGTCGTATATATTTTGGGACTGTGCGCGACGCTCTCGATGAACTCATCCGAGATAATATATAACCCCAAAATTTCCGGTAAGGATTTGGAGTTTTTAAAAAAGAAATTGAAGAGGTTTGTCGGGATGCGAGGTGTTTGTCCGGGGGATTCGGTCTTCTTGGACAAAGGATATCACAGTTATTTTATAGAGTTACTCAATTTGTCATATAGATACGACTTGGAGATTCGCGGGTTTCTACGGTGAGCAGAATGCTCGATTTAGATACAAGTCTTGGAGGCTTTTGAGACTCGTATATACTCAGTCAAACAAACCTTGGATATATGTGCGCACGAGATTTCACTTCTCTTCTTTCCATAACCGAGAAAAGTGGGGGAAAACAACGGTAGCATATACCGATATTAATGATTTGAGCGAATGCTTAAGGGAATCCGTATTGTTCGATCTCGGTTTCATAGGTTACTAATTGACTTGGTCGCATAATAGAAAACATCCGTTTTCAATCATAGAACGCATTAATAGGGCATGCGCGACGAATGAGTGGCGAAGCCTCGTTCCGAAATTCAGAGGTAGTTCATCTTGAGACACTTACTCGGACCACGTCCTAATCCGAATTGATAACAAGAATAGTTCCTCGATAAAGTAGAAATGATGTGGCGTCAAAGGTCTAAAACTGACCACTGAATGCAGGAGATGATATTATATGTAGATCAGCAGTGTAAATTAAAAGTACATGGTGTATTATTTTCAGCGGGTGTAGATTCTACAAAATTAGGGTTCAACGCTGCAATTAATCTTGAAACGACTATAAACAAACAATTAGACCATGTTTGGACATGAAAAAAATTGTTATATGCATGTTTCGGTAATAATATTTAATAATAAGATTCTTGGAACATATAATAATTAGTTGGGTTTTGTTTGTCTAATTGTTCATCAACCAAACACGCCATAGTATATAAATCCCATAATTATGCAAGGGAGACAACTCCCATCACGTGTGCCCTATATTCATATCTAAAACTTAATTCACTTGTCTTATTTCAGGAAACATATGCCCGGTTGGGAAGAGACATTTACTTGTTACATAAATTAACCATATTCAATACTATATATTATTAAAATTACAAAAAAAAAAAAAAAAAACAAACAAAAAAATTCCTCATTTAATAAAAAAATAATAAATTTATATACGAGAAAATCGAGATGATTTAATCCATAGTTAAAGACATAAAACAACAGAATCTCTTGTTTGGAAAAAAAAAAATTAATAATAAATATAATCAAGAAAATAATCATTTGGTGGGGGTATATATATGTATATATGATATATCAACAAATATTATAAATAAATTATATTGTAAGCCATGTGGTCTGATTAATAAGATCAATTATATTATAATTAAAAGTTTATATATATCGATCATAAGATCAATTCTTGAAATATATTGTTGTTAGTTGTTACCGTTATAGTTCTCAACTGTCGTCATAATTGAGATTTTATATCCTATTTGTCTGTGTTTTTTTCAAGAATATTATATGTGCACTGTTTAGAGATCCTAATTTAAATTAAAATAGTAATAAATAAAATTAGATGATCACATTTGATTTGATACATGTTTGAGGTTTTTTCTTTTTATTTTTTAATTTTATATTTTATTTTGATGTTTATAAATATATATGTACAACTGTGTGTGTGTGTGTGTGTGTGTGTGTCCAGTTGGTCAGTAATTGAACGCGTAAAATAAAGAAAAATAGGTGCCCAAAATTGAAAGTCCATTGGGAATTTAAATGGGCCGGGCCCACTGCCCTTTTTGTTCCTTGTTGGTCAGACATTTTGAAGTGAACTCTCTGACTAATTCACTGCATCCAGGCTTTTACCAGCTACGTACCTCACCTTCAACTTAATTAATTAATTCACCATTTTTTTTTCATTATGCTCAATTATAAGTTTAATTTTATTCAAATTCATTTCAGTCAATGCTGACATAATTAAAATAAATAAATTTGTTTCAGCTAAAATTCATCTTAATTTTTTGATGGGTGGGCTAACTAGTATAAATTGGGGTATACTAATTAAATAAACGAAAATGCTATTATATATATGGTGTGAATTTTTTTTTTCTTTTAAATTGAAAATGAGTTAGAGTTCATCCTTGTGCAAGAATATATTTGCCGACAACAGTTCATTAAATTAATTATAACTAGTATTTTTCTACATACGATAGACGGAGGAAAAAAATATCAGGAAAACAATAATCGTGAAAATAAAAAGCGGATAAAAAAAAGAGAAAAAAGTAAGATGGAGTGTAATATAGAAAACGAAATTTGTTTCTAAACCAATATTACAAAAACACCATTAGGGTTACCTTTAAGTTGCCTAACGTTAATTCATTTAATTGTTTTGTCAGCAATTGTTCACGCGAGGAAGGTCTGAGTATGAACAGCTCACAATCGAATGTAGTGGGTGCTGGTGTTTGCTGAATACACTATAAGTTAGGGTTTTCGATTTTCTTGACGTCATCGTTGTTTTTATGACAACTGATGACGTCAGAGATCTTACTAGTACTGGTATCAATGCGAAGGTCACAAATCCGATTACCAACTGAAGCAAATAGCAATTGCTTTAGATAAACCGAGGTTACGAGTTCGAGGGTTGAACTATAAGGAAAAGAATTGAAAATATTTATAGAATTTGACAAATTAAATTAGTAAACCAAAAAAAGATTCCACTAAGCAAACCAAACATGGCATAAATAAATTTTATCCGTTCCTCAAACATCATTAAACACTTTTCGCTCCTTGTTTCCTGCATGGACTAAAAGACGTACAAAACAAATTAAAGCATACATTAATTAATTGTGCTCACCATTAATTTAATAATAATTAATTAGTGATCCATCACCCACTACAATTAATCAATTAATAATAATAATACATTAATTTTTATTTTCTTGAAAATTAAATATTTAAGTTTGATGAACGAACCTCAATCAAGCATACCACATGCAATGTTCCCGCAAGAAGCAGATCCAACGGTCAAGATCAAACCCTCGAAACCCATCATAAAATAATAGCCCTCCGATCGAAAAACCCATATCTAACTTTAATCTTGCCGGGCCATTCTAGTGTTTTTTTTTAAAGCATACACTCCCCCACCATTGTTTCTCATGTGACCGACCATTAAGCTTTGCTTGACCTGGCATTGCCTTCTCCTTCTCTATACATACATATATATATACACATATATATTCGATCGAAGGTAACAGAAGAAAAAGTAAGTAAAAATATCTAAAATACCCTTGATTTAGAAAAAGAATGGCGAAAAATGGTTTAGCATTGGAGACTGAGCTGAGGCTGGGGCTTCCCGGCGGTGGTGGTGGTGAGAAGAAGAGGGTGTTTTCTGATATGATCTTCGGTGGGGAGGAGGAGAAGGCGGCGGTGGCGGTGGTGGGGTGGCCGCCGGTTAGGGCGTACAGGAGGAAGATTGGTGGTGGTGGGGTGGGGAAGATGTACGTGAAGGTTAGCATGGACGGCGCACCTTTTCTGCGCAAGATAGACTTGACCAATCACAAGTGTTACTCTGATCTTTTCGTTTCAATTGAACAACTCTTTGGCTGCTTTGGAATTGGTAAATTGATTCACTAATTAATTATATAAATTTTGTTTGATTTAGTTAATTAATTAGATTGGTCATCGTCCTTGAATTTTTATTTATTTGTTATTATTTAATTTGGTTTGGGTGATTAGTGATTAGTGATTAGACCCTTGCCATGCAAAATTAAGACATTGTCTAGTTTTAATTTAAAACAAAAAAATAGTTTGGAAGGGAAATCAAACCTTAAAAAAAATTGTATTTATCAGAATAAATTGTTTTTTATAAAATAATTAATTAATTAATTTTGATATTTGAAATGTGAATAGAGGAAGCATTGAAAGATTCAGAGAATTCAGAGTACTCTCCAATCTATGAAGACAAAGATGGAGATTGGATGCTTCTTGGAGATGTTCCTTGGGAGTAAGTTTTTTTTTTCTAATTAAATTTACATTTTTATTTATTTATTCTTTATTTTCTAATTACCCGATTTACATCGTCTTTTAAATTATAATTAATAAAAAAATATATATTTTCTCTCTCTCTCTCTCTCTCTCTCTCTCTCTCTCTCTCTCTCTCTCTCTCTCTCTCTCTCTCTCTCTCTCTCTCTCTCTCTCTCTATATATATATATATATATATATATATATATATATATATGTATTTGCAATTTTTTTTAATTAACTAGTAACAAATTGGAGTTATAATAAATATTATCATTTTTAAGAGAGTTACATTTTTAATACAAGAATAAAATAATATATGTAGTAATTCACTAGTTTAATTTGTTGATATGTTGTGAAAATAAAAGAAAAGATTAATGTTTTAAAAAACCGGACCAGACTTTGACCCATACAGGCTCACCTCCAATTGAAACGTAAATCAAGTCTAATTTTCTTTTACACACCACACACCGACACAACGTAAATCAAGTCGTTTTATCCATTTATTTATTTATTTTTTAAATGCACCACTTTGGTTAAAAAAATCCGATTTTCTAGCGGGATCTGATTTTACGGTTCAACTGGGCAACTCGGACCGCTTAACACGGTTTAACCGGCCAGTCATGTCCGGGTTTCAAAACACTCGAAAAAATAAAACACATGATTTAGTTAAATCAAATGTTGGATTGGATCGACCCGGTTCAACTTTTGCCCGGCCAGATCGACCATTTAAACTATAAAATAAATTCAAAATATAAATTAAAACGTGAAATTTGTTCTTCATTTTTTTTTATTTAATTTCTTTTTCTTTCTTATTTTTATTTAAATCGTGGCCGACAAATGTGAAATTTGCTCATCATTAATATTGAATTCACAGACAGAAAATATGAGGCAGGCCACGTTTTTCCAGAGACAACCTCATTTCCACCGAACACAATCATCAAATTCCCCGAAATTTATTTAAAAAAAAAATCCATTTTTTTTTCAATTGCCTCAAAAAACATATATATAAATAAATACTATTTTGTAGTTTGTACTTTGTGCCAATATTGTCAGAATCAGATCAGATCGATCAACCGGTCCAACCGTGACCCAATCGTTAAAAACAAATTGAACAGATAAAATTGTGTCAATTCGATGAAATTGGATTTTACCTAATAAAAATGGATTTTTGTTTTTTAGTATTTTTATATTTTTATATTTTTATATTTAATTTTATTATCTTTACCTAATTAATATGTTGTTTTGCTTACGTGTAGGATGTTCGTAGATTCGTGCAAGAGGATGAGGATAATGAAAAGATCAGATGCAAATGGGCTTCAAGCAATAGACCTTCTCAAAGAGCTTGGCAAGAAGGACGAATCGTTCTGAAAATTAAAATAAGTTGTTTTAAGCTACGTAATAGTAAGGGCATATCTGTCATTTCACCACCTTCTCTATGCACAATTAGCTTGTGATATATTCTTTGTACCATTAATTTCATAATTTAGCAGTGAGATGTAACTAATTAATTGCAGACTTGAGACTTATTAGAGTTGGCTTTTAATTAAATATTAATATATATATTTTTTTATGAATTAATTTAATTTGCGTTTTCGTTTTCGCAATTAGTAATTAATTAGTGATTAAGTTTATCAACAACACTAATATCTTGAGGTCGAATTCTATTAGAACGATTGTACGTTCTTGATCACCCACGACCGGAACTAATTAAGTTCATCATACATGGTCTAGTGAACAAAAACATCGAGGCATTATCGAACGATGAATTATTACTTTAAAACAATAAAACCATATAATTAATTTGACGAAACATGTAACGAGGACGAGTTCGTTGAATTCGAATCCCGAAGTTCGTTAACTTAGTTCTATTGACATAAATTAATTAAACCCGGTATACAATAATTCTAAGCTTTGAAAAGTGTAAACAATTAGCAAATAGTAATTAAGAATAAATTAATAAATTAATTACATAATTAATGAAGGTAGTGTCCCCTTGTCATGTACTAATCTTTGCATAATTCTGTTATGTACATGCATGTCAGGGGGCAAACACGGAATTCCAGGTTTAGTATGTCCAAACAAGACTTAGTATTTAGATACATAAAATATGTATTAATTATATATATATATATATATATAGTACTAAATAAATATATTTTAGTCGCAGCTTGTCCGAAACTACTTTGCCACATACAACTAACCCGCGTGTGAAATACTATACACTGAGTATATATTTTGGGACTATTAGTGAGAATCCCCTTTACCTTTATTATTTTAATAATGATGGATCTAGCTCATTTTTCTTTATTAGTGAGAGACTCATCCTTTTTTTATTCTCAAATTTACCCTTCCTCTATTCACTACCTATTAATTATTATACACTACTTTGATACACTTTTACTTTTTTATTATTTTGTATTTTAATTTTAATTTTCGTTTTTTTATTTATTTCTTATTTTAAAAAATATATATTTAAAAAAATATTTTTTTAACTTTTTTATTATATTTTTAAAAAATATTTTTTTACTATATTTTTTTGTCTTCACTTAAAACAACTATATTTCAATAAAACAACTATTATTAAAACAACTGTTACTAAAACAATATGATTAAAACAACTATATATCTCCAACAACTCTCATTTATCAAAATCAACTATTTGTTAAATCAACTATTACATTCAACTAAAAAGTAATAAAAACAACTATATTGCTGACGAAAACAACTATATTGCTGACGAAAACAACTATATTGTTGTACGAAAACAACTATATTGCTGTACGAAAACAACTATATTGTTGTAAACAACTATTAAATTGTCGAAACAACTATTAAATTGTCGAAATCGACTGCAAAAAGTCGAAACTAACTACAATTTATAGAGATCAACTAGAAAAGAAAACACCCCAATTGCAACAAAAACTACTATATAGTCGAGCAGTTACATCTAGAAAAACACGACCTTCCCCCAATCCATGGGCAAAAATCCTTCAACTAAGAAAAAAATCAATTGAACCACCACAAAATGAATAAACTCTGCAAAAAGCTTCCGCCTCGAATCCCATATTCTCTTTATGAAAGGTCCGAATTTCCTCCCCTCGATTTTGTAGTTGGCGCTGAAAAATGAATAGGCATAAATTTATGAGTAAGCTAGTAAATTGTCGGATTATGAAAATTAAATAAAATCGACTATAGAGCATAAACAATAAATCAATATACTCTCTTATGCTAATCAACTAAGAAACAGAAAATTCCATGAAAAAAATACTAAAGCAGCAATAAACTTCACTAATACAATTACAAAACAAAACTCTGTCAATTTACTAAAGCAACAATAAAATTCCCAAATTAAACTACACACAAAAATCTATCAATATACTGAAACAATAATAAAACTCCAACTACAATCATGTACACATACAGCATAAAAATCACCAACCTTGACAAACAACATAAAACAAAATTGAATCAAAACGGCAATTAACTCACCAGAGATAATTGATTTACTGTCGATGAAGTCGTACTGCCTCTCCAGATCATCGAGAATTGTAGCGGCGGCGGGATCACAGATCCGGCGTCGGAGACGAGCGATGACGATAGAGAGGGATCTACAACCAGATTTGTCGCACGGTTTCGATGTTGTAGTGGCGACGACGCTGTGAAATCGGAGATGGTGGCGGCGGTGGCGACGGCTGAATCTGTGGAAGATGGGGATATGCGTGAAGAGAGAGAAAAGAGAGGCTAAGAGAGAGTGAGAAATAAATAATAGGTTGAAACGTAGAAATTAATTAGGTTAGTTTGAATAGGTGTGGGGTAATATGGGCATAACAATTAATAATTTAATAAAATATTAGATTTAATTATGATATAGGGGGTTATTACTAATAAAGTAAAAGGGGGTGAATCCCCTTTAATATATCCTAATGTATTGGGGGATTTTCACTAATAATCCCATATATTTTATCATTTATAAGTACACAAATGCACACACTCAAATTAGTATGATAGGTGTCGTTTTTCACCTTGGCCAAAATCTTAAGAATCCCAATAAATATGTCTTGATTTTAGGAAAATAGATATTGATAGACCAAAATACCCTTGTTTATTAATTAATGCAGAAAGAGTGCTATAGAGTTAATAAGAGTAAAATTGAAAAATAAGCAGTAATTAATACAACATTGGAATTGTAAAGTGACACATAACATGGAACAAAAAAAAATTATCAAAAGAGACAGATATTATAGAACAGATGAAGTATTTGTCTATACAATGTCTCACTTCACAAAATTAACATTGGGGGTTTAATTGTTATAAAACTGCATTTTTAGTCATCTCTATCAAATTAATCGCATGGAGTGAAGTGCTACTAATTCAACGAAACAATAACATTCAACTATGGTCTATGAGCTTCAATTTTTATAGCGAATTTAAGTAAATATGATATTCAAAATCCCCGAAATTTCAAGAAGCACAATCGAATTTCAGTCCAATTTTACTAAAATTCTTAATATATATATATATATATATATATATATATATATATATATATATATATATATATATATATATATATATCAAACACTTATTTTTTGGAGCTTTTAAGATCTTTTAGGAAACAATTAGGAAACATCTACCAAACACTTTCAAAAAGTTTTTAAGTTCCTAAACAAATAAAAGACCAATTAAGGTAATTATTTTGTACATTAATTAAGGTTAGTAGAGTTGTAGTTGGATTCTATCTCTTCAAACTAAATTGTGAAATAATTCGTGCAAACCGTATATACTACATATATATATATATACCCTATTGAACTCCATCTGCCCTACATTAATTCTCTCGATCAAACCCTAATTATCTCAATCAAACCCTAATTATCTCGATCAAACCCTAAGATTCAGAATCAAGAAAAGATGATGATGTTTGAAGCTCAATCATTCTACATACCGAAAGATAACCCATTGAAGCCATACGGTGAGGACGCTCACTTTATAAACAAGGCGGCGCAGGTGATCGGAGTTGCCGACGGTGTTGGCGGCTGGGCCAAGAAGGGGATCGACGCCGGCGAATACGCACGCGAGTTGATGAGGCATGCAGAAAACGCCGTCTACGACCGCCGCCCCGGCACGACGTTCCCCTCGACGATCCTTCAAGAAGCCGCCCACCGAACGGAGGCGCGGGGCTCTTCCACCGCGTGCATCGTATCCCTCACCGGAGATCTTCTCAGGGCGGCAAACGTGGGCGACTCGGGATTCGTCGTCATAAGGAAGGGCAAGACTTGTTTCAGATCGCCGGTGCAGCAGCACGCGTTCAACCACCCGTACCAGCTCGGGAATTCCGCCGCATGCGATCCGCCGGAGAAGGCGGACGATGTGTCGTTGAGGGTGGAGGTCGGCGACGTGGTGGTGGTGGCGACCGACGGGCTTTTTGACAATTTGCATCCGAAGGAAATCGAGGAGATTGTGGACGCGTGCATGGATTGGAGTCGTCTGCCGGAGGACCTCGCTAGGACGGCCTACCTAAAAGCCGGGGGTTTCGGCCACCGCCCCCGAGGCCCGTTTGCGGTGGAGGCACGGGCCGAACTCTTAGACCTTGCCAAGAAAACATGCAAAGGGAAATACCGTGACGATTTTAAATACGCCGAACACAAATCCAAATACGGTCGTAATATTACCACCGGAGGCAAGAAAGACGACATCACTGTCGTCGTCGCACACATTGTGCCCTCGCATTTTAATAATCTAAGTAATTTGTGTTAGCAATACTATTTAATTTCTTCTTGCCGGATTTTTTTTTCTGATGATTGACAATTAATGTGTACGTTCGAAATAAATTTGAGTGAATTTTAATTTCTTCATAGGGCTGTTGATTTTAGTTATCTAAAGTGATATAGATATTAATCTAATTAATTCTAGAATGTGGTGTTGACATTATATATTCATGATCAAACATGACTTGCTATAGCTAACAAATAGATAGCGATTAAATTACAGCCATCCTTGAGATAAAGTTAAATTACGAAATCCCCTTATATTTGGGTAATACAAACAGCTCCTTAACTATGAATCTTCTTACACGTCTACCCTTGCGATGTCAAATTTAGTGGAATCTTATAGATTATGTGGAATATACTCTAGTTTGTATCTGTTTTATCCCATTCGAGCTCCACATCTTGAAACAAGATTATCATAAAATGTGTCTATTGGCCTGTAAGTATTATTGTGGTGTATCAGAAGTTGCATTTTTGAGCAAAACGAGTACAAACTAGAGAACATTCCACGAAATCTAGAAGATTCTGTTGAATTTGCCATCGTAACGGTGGACAGATACCCAATCATGAGGGGTTTCTTCGTAATTTGAAATCACCTTAGGGGGATGACCGTAATTTACCAATTTGGCCAAATCGTGACTCATAGGGTATTTTGTATAATTATGAGTACCCTAAGGGTTTTTCCTAAATTAAACCAAAATTCAGGGGTATATTGGTAATTTGACACACCAAAAAAACCCAAAAAGGGATAAATTGACCTAAATTGTAAAATTGGATAAACAGCCCATTGAATTGAATGATGAAATCAACGGCAATTCAATCACTCTGAAGAAAACAGAGAGCACCTAAATTTTACCGTTAACCCACCGACACCCTTTGTGGTAGAAAATCGCTATCTCCAGATCATCTCTTCTCCCTCCATTATTCTACTAAAAGACCTGCTCTCTCAAATTCATTGAAATTTATGCAAAAAAAAATAAATAAAGAAAGAAATCCCCAATTTTTTGTTTTTACTCTTCCGATCTCTTCTGGGTACATTTCAAGAAAACAAAAACATAAGAAAGGCGCGATCTTGATTTCGATTTCTTTGAATTAACCCTTGTTCTGCATTTTTTCCAATTTTCGGCGCAGGTGAAAGGAAAAAAAGAAAAAAGGAATTCCGACCATGTCAAACGGCGTCGTTTCGAGCAATCCGGATCCCATTTCGACCGATTCGCTGAAGGTGTTCATAGGTTACGATCCGAAGGAGGATCTCGCGTACGAGGTGTGCAACTACTCGCTATCGAAAAGGGCTTCGATCCCGATTCAGGTTTCCGCCATCAAGCAAGGCGAGCTCCGGCAGAAGGGGGTTTACTGGCGGGAAAGGGGCAAATTGGAGAGCACCGAATTCTCCTTCTCCCGTTTCTTGACCCCGTATTTGGCCGACTACAAAGGCTGGGCAATGTTCGTCGACTGCGACTTCCTCTACCTGGACGACATCAAGAAACTGGCCGATTTGGTCGACGACAAGTACGCGGTCATGTGCGTGCAGCACGACTACACGCCTAAAGAGACGACGAAGATGGACGGTGCGGTCCAGACCGTGTACCCTAGAAAGAATTGGTCTTCGATGGTTTTGTACAATTGCGGGCACCCCAAGAATCGGGTTCTTACGCCGGAGGTTGTTAACAAGGAGACGGGGGCTTTTCTGCATAGGTTTCAGTGGCTGGACGACGATGAAATCGGTGAGATTCCGTTTGTGTGGAATTTTCTCGTGGGACATAATAAGGTTGTTGATGGGGACGAGAGCACTTTCCCCAAGGCGATTCATTATACGCTCGGTGGGCCGTGGTTTGAGCAGTATAAGGATTGCGAGTTTGGCGATCTTTGGTTGAGTGAGTTGGATGAGTATCGGAAAGATTCTTTGAAGAAGGCGGAATCTTAGATTCGATTGGTATTCGATGTGCCGTTTTTATTGATAACGGTCGTGTGTTGTTCCACATTTATTTCGTGTTATTTTTTTTTTCTAATTAGTGTTTTCGCATTGTTTGTTTGTGATAGTTTCGATTAATCGAGAATTCTTGGGATTGGATTATTGGGTATTTGTATTTTGGTGAAAGAAGTTCGGTGTTAGTGCGATTTGCTTGTTCTTGAGCGAATCTTGTTTGTAAGCAAAAAAATTGTTCGTCTGAAAGTTAAACTCTGGTTATACGACAAAGTTTGTTAGTTTGGACGATTTTTCTGTTGCTGTTCGATTGGCTTCCTTTGGTACCGATCTTTGTTTCTTCTCGGGTTTCGATTTTCTTTATTTTTTTGTGCTCAAGTTTGCTTGCAATATTATACGCAGCAATAAATGACATGAATGCTGATCACTATAGTTATTATGACATGCTTCTTTAAATTTTCTCATAGATCAGAGAGAGAGAGAGAGAGAGAGAGAGAGAGAGAGAGAGAGAGTAATGTGATCATAATGTGAGAGGTGGTAGCTGTAACTCTGTAACTGTAGAATTGATTGAAAAAGGCAAATTATTGGTATAGATCTGCTAACTATAACCAACAATAATAGCACAACATTATTCATCAGCATGCATTAAATATGTCAATAAAACTACATATATATCCTAACAACACCACCAAGAACAAGAACAATAACAACATTTTTCTTGTCTTTTATTAAAATCGAAGAAGAAGAAGAAGAAGAAGAAGAAATGCAACCGCAGGCAGCACCAGCCTATCAAGGCATGTCTTACTCCGATCATGTCCAAAAACGTCGTCAAGATAAAGGATGCTTCTATGCCTGGTTTGTCTTTCTTTCTTTTTTTTTTTTTTTTTTTTTTTTTTTTTTTTGCGCTGAATTGAATTGAATAAAAAGAAATACGTGAATTACGGCCAACCCCTGAGGAAAGGTTAAATAACGAAAAAACCCTTAATGTTTGGGTAATTACAACCACCTCCCTCAACTATGAATCTTTTTGCACGTTCACCCTTGCGGTGTCAAATTTAGTAGAATCTTCTAGATTATGTGGAATATTCTCTAGTTTACCCCATTCGAGCTCCATATTTTCAAACAAGATGATCGTAAGATGTGTCTCTTGGCTTGCAAATATCAGATTTTGGTGCATCAGAAACTGAATTTTTGCACAAATCGAGTACAACCTAGAGAACATTCCATGGAATCTAGAAGATTCTGTTCAATTTTGACACCATAACAATGGACTTGTGAAAAGATTCATAGTTGAGGAATCGTTGTAATTATCCAAACATAAGTGGGTTTTTCGTAAATTTACCTAACGAAATATAACAGGGCATGTTTGTTTTGTGGTACAGCTTCTTTACATTGTGTTGCTGTTGGTGTTGTGGAGAGACTTGTGAGTGCTGTTTGGACGCCATTTGCTGTTGCTGCATATAAGCAAAAATTAAAAAAATTAATAAATAATATTTTATTGTCAAAACTTCTTATTTTCTATGTACGAGTTTATTATGTGTACTGATATTTAATTTAATCTCAATAATTTGAATAAATTTAATCAAATACTTCTCGTCACGCAATCAATATCTTTTTATTTATTCTTTTTTTTTTTTATTGTGAAAGATTATTATTTTAGTACAGAAGTTAATCATTTCAAGTTATATCCAAATTTGCTGCTAAATTGTTGAATGTAGCTTTCATGTCACTTTCATAACGCAATTCACATGTCAATTTTAAATGATGGAAATTTATAATTATAGTTAGATGTCATAATTTATTAATACATACATTGTGCTGTAATTTAAACCAGAAAAAGGGAAAGAAAAAAAAAAAAACAGAAATTTAATAATAAATTTAAATAAAAAAAGAATTAAATTGACAGAGATTTTCTGGGAAAACAAGTGTAACTTCAATTTGCTAAAAATCAAACTGGTGAATCCCAAAAAATCAGAAGCAGATATTAACAGATAGAGAAGCTCCACCTGCCAAACGAAAAATCGAACAAAATTAAATAAATGTGCGATAATAGTAATATGATTTTCGAGAATTCTTCGTCTAGAAGCGAAGTATATATCAGTTCAAGCTCTATATAAACCAAACACCCCACTCTAATTATCCATCCTCAAATCTCAATAATATAAAAATAAATAAATAAATATCAAAACCAAAAAGACCATGGATGCCCCTGGATATCAAGAAATGTCCTACACCGATCATGTTCGAAGAAGACACGAGGAGAAAGGATGCCTCTATGCATGGTGATTACTGTTTACTCGAATTTACCGATCAATATGCGATTTTGTTATTTATTTTTTATTTTTTATTTACAAAGGGCATTTTCGACATTTTTTTTGGTTGCAGTTTATTCACGATGTGTTGCTGTTTCTGTTGTTTCGAGACTTGTGAGTGCTGTTTGGACATTTGCTGCTGCAACTGTGCTTAAACTTCTTGCCAAGAAATCTCGATTTCTTTTTTGTTTTTTGCAAAGAATAACGAGACTGAGCTTAACTTTGATATATACGATTGATATATATTATATGTTAAGAAATGCCTTGTATTTAATTTGAAGTGCCTAGTATTGTTGTAGTAACGATTTCTTGAAATCATCTGAATTTCGACATTATTGGCGAAAATATGAAATAACTTATATGCATGCATAATTAAGAGTGGAATTTACGGAAAAAAGAAACACCTGAAAAGAGGCCGTGGTCTAACTTCCGAGAATAGGGTTTCTCCCCTCGTCGATTTCCACAACTAGTAAATGGTTTGGGTCAGATCCCTTTGGTCCTTCCGCATAAAGTGTCGGAAGATATGCTTTGTATGCTGGCAAATATCGCGAAACGAAATCCAAAACCTGTAATTACAATTACCAAGATAGTTAGTTACCTTTGTGCAATTTTTTTCAGTTGATAATAAAGATGAATTAATAATATTACTACTTCGATAATTACCTCTTCATCAGACAATCCTGTCTTTCCATCAGCCCTCATAGCAATCTCTGCCTGAAGATCACATAATCAGTCATGGACCGGGTCGGGCCCACGTAGTGAAAATATTGCTCTTACGACAGACTTTTTTTTTAATTATATATACATATATATATTTTTTTATTATTATTACCTGCAATCGCCACTGGTAGACACAACTGGGGTCTTGAATCTTGATTACGATCCACGATTTGATGAACTTGTCCCATGCATCGTAATAAGCTTCTAAGTTTTTATTGATGATCTCCAGCTGTAAGATAAATCACAACCGAAAAAATATTTCACAATAAGAAAGAGGAGAGAGAGAGTGAAGAAATTCACAAATCGGATTTTCGAACCTGTGGATCTACTGCTTTCACAACTTCAACTGGAACGGGCTTAAAACCAAGCATCCAACCCTCGAATAGAACCGCCTATATAGTGCGAAAAAAGAAAATTCCATGATTATCTTAACATTATAAAAAAAAAAAAAAAAAATCACTTACGACTAGAGGGCCTTCGGCCTCGGGCCATTTTGACGGGTCAGCTCTGTCACCACGACCGCTATATGCCGACTAAAAGAAAGAAACATAGTATAAGTGTCTTCACATATGAAACATTGTAAGAATAAGAATAAGAATATTACGATCGTTCTTGTGTACTTACCTTGTCATATCGGGGAAGCTTCATTTTCATGCCTGTATTTCGACATTAAAATTATACATATTATGCCAATATAACACAATCAAAGCATTGAAGATTGATCGAAATAACTGCATTAGGCTTGTTTCTGTTACCTTCTTTGGTCAATTTGTTTAGTTCTGTCAACGTCTCAATGGACAATGAAAGATCGTGGCTTCCAGCATTTCCACGGTACTGAAGGTAAAAATGTATATGTTTTCTTAATCGCACAACAATATATAAAAGGTTTTCGGTTTCGAATTTTTGGGGTTTCGGGGTTTCGGGTTTCGGTTTAATAATACTAAAACAAAAATAAAAATGCGTAATTTCGAGAGAAGTTCAAACTACCTCTAGAAGTGCATTTCCAGGATTGCTTTCTCTTAGCTTGGCCTAAAATGGACAGTACAAAAAAGAAATTCTTGTAATTCATTCGATACGTAAATAGCAGAGTTCAATTTCAGACAAGAAGAAAGATTCACCTGATTCTCTGCCGTCAGGTAAAAATCATCGATCGACACAGTCGCAGTCTTCCTGAAAACTTAAATCATCTGTTTTTACCATCTTTTAATTCACCCATAATTTCGTACTTTCGAACAAATATTAATTTACCATTTTAGTAATCTACCTCCCAGAGATACTAAAAAGGAAATCCAGAGCAAATACAAGAGTCGTTTTCCCACACCCTTGTGGCGCACTGAAACCAATCTGCATTCGAAGAACAACAAATTTACGAATACGCTCCCATCACCAAAAATTTCAGCACTCATTCGATCACAAAAAAAAAAAAAAATTAAAAAAAGATATACCACTAAAGGGGGAACGTCATCTTTGTCTTTAAACTGAGAATTATGACGAGAGATTTCCTGTTCGCACCACATGAAGACAGGTATGTAGTAATGGTAGATACGGATTTTTTGAGGCTCGGTGAGAAAGAGTTCGTCGAGCTGAAACAATCTGCAGAGGTGGGACCCACACAGTACCCACTCGTTGATTGATTCGCCCACCTTTTCCGGATTCAGGCCTACTTTGTCTATAAGTGGGCCCGCACATATAAATTCGTAAAGATCCTCTACAGAAGAAACTTGTGCCGATGTTGTAGGGAACACCGAATGCAATGGACCTTCACTTTGCCCATGACAATCAAATTTGTTGTAAATCGATGGTTCGTTTCTTATCCATGAAACTCCACTACCTGTAATGAAAACCAACAGTTAGTACAAGTCCTTCGAAAATCCACTACAAATTTTTTTTTTTTTTTGGATAATATCTCAAATGCCAAGTGTCGTATATTAGTACGAGCAACATCAAAAGATAATCGTCCATTCTTTAAGTAAATTAAATATTTGGTGATTATGGCGACCGATATCGACATAAATAAGCTGCTTTTCAGTGAGAAATGGCTTTCTATATTTGCTTTATATTTTCTGTCTTAAATTAGCCACCAGAAACTTCTTTATGGTTCAGATATATAGACAATTTGCAGAATTCAATAAATACACAATATTTATTTATTTATTATTATTATTATTTTTTTTTTTTGCATAAACCTAACAATTAGGTACTTCACAGAACATAATCTTCAGTCTATTTATAATGCACTAATCATTTTTTATTTCACCAGCTTAAATTTACAAAGAAAAAAAAAAAGAGACAAACCCTTAATCAGAAATACAACAAAAAATCATCACTCCAGAAATAAAAATTGAGCACAAAATTTAAAGAATCATTGCATAATTCATAATTACCCATGATTTTACCTGATGAATTTAAGGAGTTAGGGTTCATCTGGGGCTGGGGCTGAATCGAGTACAGAATTGATTGAGCTCTCTCTGCTTTACGCTTACGAACTGCTGCGGAAATTGGGGAAAATCGACTGCATTTCGAAATTTTTTGGGGCAAAAAATGCCAATTTCTTTCGTCATTATTAAAATAATTGGAAGTCGAAGGTAAGGAGGACGGTGACGTAATCAACGATGAGCTGATTGGCGGGGATAAACCAGTCAACACCGCCATTGTTATCTCCTCTGAAATTCCAGTATTTTACTATTTTTAATGATAACTTCGAAAAATTGCGATCAGTTTGGCTTGGTTCTCATTCCAGCAATTGCCACGTAGGATGCTGGGGGGGGGGGGGGGGGGGGGTGGGGGTTGGGGTAGGGTGGGGTGGGGTGGCTTGCACAAAGTCAAATCTGTTTAATACTATTTTCTATTTTAGGTATTAAACAGTTTCAATTCTCTTTTTTTTTTAGAAAACATAAAATATTTGTTGTTAGCGATATCGCACGAACACGGGAATGCGTACACGGTGAAATCGAGAAATGGATATGGAGAAATACCAATTTTCAAAAAGTTGGATATTGAAATGTGGAGAAACGTGTCAATGTTAAAAATATAGGGGTGCTTTCATAATTTTAAAAAAATTATCGAGTCTATATTTAAAACGAGTTTTAGATTTTTTTTGGGATGTAAATGCTTTTTTTATTTTTTTCTACTAATGCTAGAAACGTCTTTGAAACTATAATATTTACGAAAACATCTCCGAAAAGTATTCAACAAATGTTATGGCGTTTCAGTTTCCAAAACGTAGAAACGCGCGCGTCTAGCAATTTCCGTGGATCATAGGTTGTACATTCGTTGGATCCAAATTCTATTGATAACATATCAGGGAAGGCCCAACCCAAAACTCATCTAATTGGGTAGGGTCTAGATTTAAGAATATAAACCCATATTTCGACCCATAATAAAATAATGGGCTCAACATTAATATTTTGAATCTTTGTTTTCATTTTTCTTTAAATGAACTACATAAAAAGATTAAAAAAAATAAAAAATGAAATAAAAAATAGAACGTTGATCAAATGATGAGGATGAATTAAATTCAAATAAAAGGGTTGGAAATTGAATTTAAAGAATTGCCTTTTCCTTTTAAAATTTTTTCTTTTTCCCTTTTTTATTCTAAAAGATATTCTACTTCTATTTTCGTTATTATTTGAAAATGAAAAAGCGTGGACACAAGCTTTGAGCACGATTTATGCGTTTATGACCGGGGCACAAATTTGAAATTGGGCCTACGTAATAGCCAATATAAGAGTGTGTCTATGTGCGTGGGACAACAGTGTGTATATATGTTTTAAAGGTGCATATGTGCGTCTGAAAAGTGTGTTGGAGTGTGTGTCTCAGTGTATTTGAGTGTGTGTGAAAAATGTGTGCAAGTGCGTGTCAAATGTATTTGAGTGTGTGTTGGAGTGTATTTGAGTGTGTGTGAAAAATGTGTGCAAGTGCGTGTCAAAAGTGTATGTACGTTTGTGTGTGTATGCGCGTGTAGTGTGTGTGAGCGTGAATATATACAATACAAGTATATATTACTCGTTGCAAAATGCATGTGTGAGGATATGTTAGAGAAGAATTAGAACTACAAGTACCAAGTACCAAATAATAAAAAGTTCTCTAATGTAAATTCTCATAACTCTGAGGACCGAACTCTAATTATCAATTCTTCTCTTTTCGTTTCAGTCGACCATTTAAACGCCGTCGTTTCAGTCCACCAGCTTCAAATTCCCACAGCGTTTCTTCGTTTCGGTTGCATTTCATTTCACCAACAATTCGCCCTTCTTCTTCTTCCTTGAGCTTCGATTTTCCCCAATTCAGTTTGTCCGAAACCCTAATTAGAGCAAACGCCTGTTCAGTTCGTTTTATATAGAGACACATCGTGTTGTATGTATCTATAAACAATGGTGGGCGCTTCTCTGGCTGGTCTGCAAGATCATCTCAAGTTAGCGAGAGAGTACGCAGTCGAAGGGCTCTACGATACTTCCGTTATCTTCTTCGATGGCGCCATTGCTCAGATCAACAAGTAATTATTCTTTGATCCCCGTTTCATTTTTTGTCATTACATCTTGCAATTACTTGATATTTTGAACCTAATCGAAGGCGTAATTAATTCAAAATCGCGAATTGGGGAAATCTGCACTCTGGAGTGTCGAATTTTGAATATTAATTTTATTTTAATTTTCATAGGCATTTGAATACTGTTGACGATCCTATGCTCCGTACGAAATGGATGAATGTAAAGAAAGCAATTTCAGAAGAAACAGAGGTGGTGAAGCAGTTGGATGCCGAAAAAAGGTCATTCAAGGAGGCTTCTCTAGGCAGACGCCCTAATTCCCCTCCTATTTCGACTAAATCGTCTTTCGTATTTCAACCGTTGGATGAGTACCCTACTTCATCTGGTGCCTCAATGGACGACCCGGATGTGTGGAGGCCGCCCACCCGAGATCCAGCGGGTCGGCGACCCACGAGACCCGGTCAAGTGGGCACGAGGAAAGCACCACAAGATGCGACGTGGGCCCGTGGAGCTTCAACAAGACCAACGGGTCGTGGAGGAAGGACAGCTGGCAGTGCCGGTGGCGGTGGCTCTAGTAAGGCAAACACTGGAGTTCGGTCTTCGACTACTACTTCTACTGCTGCAAAGAAAGGATCTGGAAAGAACACCGCTGGAAAAGCAGATTCTGTTGTAAGTTTTAACGCTTAGAATATTCGGTTGTTATTTTGGTTGTTTAATTAATTTAAGTGATCGACTAATTGCAGTAATAGTTCCCCTTTCTTCTTTTGTGTGCAACTGGTGTATACTTGCTACTGATTTGAGTGTTATTGTGGTTGCTAAATGGGTAACTAAATTGAATAATTTGTGGTTCGATTGAAAAGGAAATATATCACTGCTATTATAAACAGAGGTTTGAGCGTTTTAGTTTACGATGGCAATTGTTACATGTTTTCCTTTTCTATGCACTTTCAGTAAGTGATATGAGTATAATGTTAGAAGAAAGCAAGAGACCATAATCACGCGCGCGTACTCTGTTTCGATAATTTCTTTTGTGGACACTAAATTAGTTTATTGACTGTTGTACACTTATGTCAGGGAATATCATTTGTTCTGTTTAATTATATGCTTCTATTTGTACGCCCTAAGACGATGATAGCTCAGGTCTATATCTTTGAAGTTCTATGCCTTTAGTAGTTGATGGCAGTTCTGTTAATCTACATGCCAAGGGTTGTCATAGCAATTTTTGTCAAATGACAACCTTGAAGACTCTCTAGGACTTTGGTTTCTGACCTCGCGGTTTCTTGTCATTCACATTTTATGAAACATATTTTGTCTGTTCCATAAATCTTTGCGGTAATTTATGTAACTTTGTGTGATGGAACAAGTTCTCCGTTGTCTAATTTAAAGCTTCCAGTTGACTACATAGATAATAGATATACGCTTCAGTTCTAACTGGAACATTTTATTGTGACAGCCACATAGTTTGACGGGAGTTGAATATTGTTTAATCCATATTACTTGTAGAGGGCATTATAAACCTTTCTTGCTTCACAATTTTGACTTCTTGTGGAGTATATCCGATTGTTATGGTTTTACTATTGTTCCTATTTTCATATCTATTTATATATTTTGAGTTTCTTAATGAATTTGTTGCAACATTTCAGAATGGTGACTTTGAGGAAGGGAAGCCCAAAAAGGTGCAATATGAAGGGCCCGATGCAGACTTGGCAGCTATGCTCGAAAGGGATGTTTTGGACTCGAGTCCTGGTGTAAGATGGGATGATGTGGCTGGTTTAAGTGAAGCAAAAAGACTTCTCGAGGAAGCTGTTGTTCTTCCATTATGGATGCCCGAATATTTCCAGGTATCAGATATCTCTCAAAAATGAATGATTTCTTACTAGTCTAATGCTAGTTGGTCTAAATTAGATCTTACTGTAATACACGTACTTCAAACGAAATCTTGAAAACATGTATTTGCTTGTAGGGAATCCGTAGGCCATGGAAAGGTGTCCTCATGTTTGGCCCCCCAGGTACTGGAAAGACACTTCTCGCTAAAGCCGTTGCAACTGAATGTGGGACCACATTTTTTAATGTTTCTTCTGCCACTTTGGCTTCAAAATGGCGTGGAGAAAGTGAAAGAATGGTTAGATGCTTATTTGATCTCGCTCGAGCTCATGCTCCCAGCACAATATTCATCGATGAAATCGATTCTCTTTGCAATTCTCGCGGGTAAGGAATTTAATTATTTTTTGTACAAATTTTGTAATTGGCCAATTCATATTTTTTTGCTAATTTTGTCCGACTCTGCGTTTTTTTTAGGGCTTCTGGAGAACATGAGTCGTCGAGGAGGGTAAAATCGGAACTTCTAGTTCAGGTTGATGGGGTGAATGCTTCTTCGACCAATGAAGATGGTACGCGCAAGCTTGTGATGGTTTTGGCGGCCACGAATTTTCCTTGGGATATAGATGAGGCTTTGAGGTTTGGTCCTTTGTTTATTTGCGTTCTTATAGTTTTTTTATATTGTCTTCAAATTCTAACTTATGTATTTGATTTATTCACGATAAATGTACGTAGGAGGCGGCTGGAGAAAAGAATTTACATACCTTTACCGAATTTCGAGAGTCGTAAGGAGCTTGTACGAATAAATGTGAAAACTGTGGAGGTAATAACTTACTGCTTTTTCCGGTCTGTGTGTGTGTGCGTGCGTGTGTGTGTGTGTGGTGTGTGCGTGTATGACTTAATTTCCCCATCGACCAATACTTTGCATGTCTTCTGGTGAAAATTGCCGACAATTGAGAAATATTTAGCATATGATGCATCATAGCATATATCATATATCGTGTATAAAATCGGTAATGGGGAACACAAGTATTTATAGATTTGGGTCCCTAACATTTTTCGACTTTTTCTTCACTGTCAGTATTTAAACAAACTAACGGTTACCATTATTTTGGAAGTCGTGCATTACTTATATGCTATATTTTCTTGCTAGAATTCGTATTACTTCTTACTACAAATCAGTTCTTACTTCTTACATTAGGAAACAAAGATTTGATGAACAAACTTATTCTGTTTGTAAGTATTTAATTAAATTTTCTTTTTAATAATGTCTACTCTCATTATTGTCCACATGTCTTTTTATGTGATGCTATTAATCGACGTTTTATTAGTGGAATTGATTGCCATCTTATCCAATTAAGGCCCCGTTTGGAAACGTTGATTGGAATTGTCAAGATTGATTAAACTCGTTAGAATTACATTGTCCCATGTGATCAATCACCTTGATTATATTTTCATGCCTTTCCTTTTTGTGGGTACAATATAACAGGTAGCTGCAGATGTGGACATTGACGAGGTGGCGCGTAAGACAGAGGGGTACAGTGGAGACGACCTGACGAATGTTTGTAGAGATGCTTCGTTAAACGGCATGAGGCGAAAGATTGCAGGGAAGACACGCGATGAAATCAAGAATATGCCTAAAGACGAGATTTCGAACGATCCTATTGCAATGTGCGACTTTCTAGAAGCTATTGCTAAGGTTCAGCCCAGTGTTTCTGCTTCCGATATCGAAAGGCACGAGAAATGGTTCTCCGAATTCGGGTCCGCCTGAGAATTTTTTTTTTCTTTTTTTTTTTTTCGGGTTTTCGAAATGGAAATTGATGGTGTTGTGTTTGTTTGTATTTGTAAGGGTAACTTTGTATTCTATCTATTACAGATTTTTTTTTTTTTTTTTTTTTTTATGATTATTTTGAAGATATTTTATTTATTATTCTTACTTTCATGCATGCATGCATGCATGTGATTTGTACACTGCAAAAACACACACACCCGTGTGGGTGTGTGTGTGTTTTGATGGTGATTTTGCTACACTTTTAAAACGTGATTATTTGAGATTCAGCTTCTTAGATACGACAACGAATTTGAAATTATTCTTTTTATTTTTTATTTTTTTATTTTTATGCTATAATAGCTGAACTTCGCTATATATAGAATTTAGCATATACTTATTCTGTGTAAGTACTATTTTACACATGTATGTGTGTGTGATTGTGTGAAGATTTACGATGAGATACTATTCCCTTTAATTCCCTTTAATTCCCTCGATGTAGCATAGATAAAACCCATATTTGCATTATTGAAAGAATCGATTTTTTATAAGCTTTCTGGATTTTTCATCTCAATGTGCCATTGTTTTCTCCGCCTAGTAACCATCTTTAATTTATTCATATATTACAATCATATTGTAAGAAAAAATAAAATATACGTACTATCCTATGTAAATATCTGCATATCCTTAATTTGTTTTATTTGTTTAATTAGAGTAAGATTGAGATTAAATCTACTCACATAACTTTAATTTTTCAATTAGTGAATCAAAGCCAATTTATACTTTTATATATATATATATATATTTACATATATATGTTTGATTCTCTTTCACCAAATTAAAAGAAAAATGGGAGACATTTTCTTGAACTTCACTCCCACTTCTTATTTCCTTGTTCCTCTCTTCTTCTTCCTCCTCCTCGGCCATGTTCCGATCCATGCACAAGGTACTAATTGTTCTTCATTTTATGTGATTTAAAATAATACCTATCCGCAAAGTCAACATAGGGGCCGGGGCAGGGGCGGACCCAGGGGGGTTTTCTTGGGGGCTGAAATATAGGGGTAATTTAAGAAAGGAATTTTTTTTTGTTTTTAGGACTAAAGTGTACAAAATTAAAAGTTTGGGGGGGCGAAAGTGCATTAACTAATACATAAATACCAAAAAAAAAAAAAAAACTTTAAATTTTTTCTTGGGGGGGCGGGGGCCACCCCAGCCACAAGCTTGGGTACGCCCCTGGGCCGGGGGGCCTGCTCCCACATCGTTCAACATTTCTCAAATCTCTATTAATTGATATATAAATATAAAGTTTTTGTGTACTATGCATTAACGTTGTTAACGGGCCTCCCTCAGATTTTTTTTAATGCATTCGGTGCCACCGAACTTAAAATTCTGATTCCACTGATGATCTGACAAATTTGAAGTTTCAGTTTGATTCGTTTAATTACAAATGAAAATAAAATGTTATTTGATAATATTTATGAATGAATGAATGGATACTAATACAAGGTTATTTTTAATTAATTAATATAAATATGCAGATGATGTTTGTGCAAATGTGGATTGTGTGAGGGGCAAATGTGTACAATCTAGTGGCTCAATTTTTGGGTATGATTGTGAGTGCTTCTCTGGATGGAAGAAAGTTGAATTAGGTCCATTGGTTATCCCTGCTTGTGTTCTTCCAAATTGTAAGTCTCCATCTATTTAATTTCTGATTTTTTTTTCTTGAATTTTATGAAATGAATTAATGGAATAATTTTTTTGCTTCCTAAAATAATTGATTTAAATAAAATAAAAAAATCAATTTCGATCCGGTCTGTCTAATTTATACCCTTTGTCAATACTACGACAATGGTATTTTCTCGTACAACTCCGAATAATCATATATACAAACCTAATAGGCGAGGATAAATTATTTGCAGGCACTCTAGATTTGCAATGTGAGGCACCACCGCCTCCTCTCCCGCGATCTTTCAATCTTTCAAACCGTAAACAAACTTTAATTTCTAATTATAACTTACAATAAAATATATAAATAAGTAATTGGGACCGAAAATGAAGATTATATTCAAAAAAAATAATTACTTTCTTTCGATAGCTTGCAATTTTGTATGGTGCGGTGATGGGAGCTGCGTCGTAAACGGGACGGGGCATTATTGTCAATGTAACCAAGGGTCTTCCAATTTATTGAGCAACATTTCATTAGTTTGCTTAAAGCAATGTAAGTATTAGCAATATATATCATTTTCATAGGTAATAGATATAAATATATAACATATATTAATAAAATAAAATATTACTTTTTGTTCGAGAAACTAATTTTATCTTCAATTATTGGTTTATTTAATAACAGGTAGCTTTGGAGCAGACTGTAGTGCACTTGGCTTTGGTCCGCCTGTAATTACAGAACCACCAAATGGTATGTTAGCACCGTCGCCACCATCACTAACACCACCGCCGCCACCTTTGCCGCCCACAAAGGGTAGGTGGCTTCGAGGGGCTCTCTAATTCTTACATCATTCAATTAAAATTGCCAAAACATTAAATACAAAACAAATATTTATCATTTTCTACTAAGGTGTAGTAATAACTAAATAATCGAATGCATTTAAATTCCTTCGTATTAACTAGTGGTCTAAGCATCGCAACATATTTTTTTTAACGTATCTGTGATATCGAATACGAATGTTCTAAGTCGCATTAAAACGTTGCATTGTTAATCTCTTCATCGTTTATTTTTTCTTCTAGAAGGATCCGGAGAGAGCTCAAACGGTCGGAGGAATCGCGGAGATGCCAATATGGCTTTGTTAACTGCATCCATTTTGGTGTTAGCACTGTAATTTCCACTTTGTATTTCATTGAGAGTTTTTAATATATTATATATATATATATACTATTGATGAATATGTTGGTAAAATTGATCATGATCATTAAATAACTATTTTTTTTTATTTAGTTTATCATTTTGTGAAATAAAATCATTATTTACACTTAGGACAAGATAACATGTTGATAGACCAGAGGTGAGGCCCCCTTACCTAACCAAATAACCATGTTTATAATTAGGGGCCGGGGAACAACATTGAAAAAATCAAGCTTTGATTCTTTAATTTTTTTATTTTTTATGCTGTCGAGACTCGAATTTTCTAGGACCCATAGTATCGAGAAATAACCAATCTATATTCTATAGCAATAAAAAATATAAAAGAAAATACGACCCTAATTATTAAACTCAAAACAACTCAATTTTGATTGTCAAAAAAATTAGAATAAAAAGAAAACAAATATGAACGCATGTGCTAACTGGGACTCGATCTAACGACCGCTAAGAAAGAATGCAAGTATTCTGCCATTTAAGGAAAGCATAAACTTATATTTACTTTGTACATATAACTTATTATTCAGTTTATAAAAATTGCAGGCTCCAAAAGTGTTCGATTTTTCGGAGTTCCAAGGCAACAGCCTCTCCAGCCTGTGCCTTGGGCCGGGCCTTCACCTTAACGGAGCATAGAACTCCCCCATGTTTCACAATAATCGAGACATAATATTTTTGTTTCATATTATCTGTCACTTAAAATTTCATTGATGCATTAAATGTATTTTGTTTTATACTATTTTACAATTAATAAATGTTGTCCCAAACAAAAATCGAAGCACAATCATATGGTATACTTCGCCTATATATTTCCTTATTCCCTATAAAATAATATTTGCTATGAGAAAAATATATACGTAATTTCTAATGTACATTTTCTGTACATATCCTAATTAATTAACTTTTTTGTGTTTATGATCTGTCAAATTATGATTCTGGCTTACTAGGAATTTTTTTTTTTTTTTACTATTTTTTTTGCTAATTTATTAATATGTTTCATATTGTATTAACTATTAAATATGTTTTGATTTAAGTTCTTGAAATGTCCAAAAACAGGCCAAAACCTTCTCCTGTCTGCAAAATCGAATCATCAATCTATGTGGGACAAAAGTTTATAATAATTATTATTATAATTATCGATAATTACTACAACAAAAGCATATGGTTGTGGTGCTATACAAATATGTCCTTCTTCACTAGAGCAAATTAAAATTAAAATTAAAATAAATTAAATTATGAGAAGCTACAATTTGAAGTACTTTGCTCCCACTCCATTCCTTTTTCATCTCCTCTTCTTCTTCGCCGTACTTCTCGTTCGTCTTCCGATCCATGCACAAGGTTTCTTTCGATCACTTTTATTTTCACACACACACATATATATATATATATATATATATATATATATATATATATATATATATATATATATATATATATATATATATATATATTATTGGATACTCGAGAAATTTGGTTTGTGCGTCCTTTTATTAATTTTTTTTAATTTTTTAATTTTTTAATTTTTGGTTACATATGTAGGTGATGTTTGTGCAAACGTGAATTGTGTGAGTGGAAAATGTGTACCGTATAACGGTTCGATTCTAGGGTTTGATTGTGATTGCTACCCCGGTTGGAAGAAACCGGAATTTTGGAATATTACTTTTCCCTCTTGTATCCTTCCAAATTGTAAGTCTCTACATTTATATATATGTATGTTTACTTAATCAAATGAATCAATTATTTTTTAAAAAATAGAAAAAATTGAAAATTCGAACTCAAGCGTTAAATTCATTATATTGCAGGCACTCTAAACTTTGAATGTGGAAATGCAGCAACACCTCTTCCTCCACCACCGCCGATCAACCCCTTTGACCGTAAAACAAAAAATAAATATTATAATTTTTTTTATGAACTATAATTAATGACAATTAAATAACCGATTAAAATTCGAGACGAATAAAATGTATATAAACAAAATTTGCTTATTTTGACAGCTTGCAATCTTGTATGGTGCGGTGAGGGGAGCTGCGTCGTAAACGGGACGGGGCATTATTGTCAATGTAACCAAGGATCTTCCAATTTATTTAGTAACACTTCCTTACCTTGTGTCAAGCAATGTAAGAATTCTTTATCCCAATTTACAAACTCATCAATGAATAATACTTATATAAAATATTTCAATTTTATTTTAGAAAATTTTATGTGCTTTGATTAAGTGAATTATAATACCTATATAAAAATAAGGGTAAATTCCACTTTACCCCTTGTACTCTGCCCAAGAACCGCTTTACCCCCTCGTACTCTTAATTTCGTCGATTTACCCCATTGTACTTGTACAATTTCCCAATACAACCCTCTTCGTCAACTTTTTTCGATTTTGACTCTGACGCCATTTGGTCAGGAGTCAAAATATTGACGTAAATATTGAATTTTTTCGATTTTGACTCTCGAGATTAGAAAAGAGAAAGTTTCACACATTCATATATTTTTTTCTTTGCACTGGGTGAAATCGATCAATTTTTGGGTCTTGATTTTTACTAAGTTAGGGGTTCAATTTGGGGATATCTTGGAAGGGGAAGTGGTGGGAGAAGAAGAAATGACAATATTGACGGAGGAGAAACGACGCGTTATAGGCAGTGGCAATTTTGTAATTTACATAGTTGACCAAATGGCGTTAGAGTCAAAATCGACAAAAAGTGAAGGAAAGGGCTGTATTGGGAAATTGTACAAGTACAAGGGGATAAATCGATAAAATTAAGAGTACGAGGGGGTAAAGTAACTCTCAGGCAGAGTACGAGGGGGTAAAGTGGAATTTACCCTAAAAATAATAGTTAGCTGTCAAAGGTGTCTAGAGGTTCATTGCGAGTTTCTCGATGAACCCGAGATTAGAGCTCATTTATTTTCGTAATTGTTTGGCTTGTAAGATATCTTTGAACTAAACAAATCAAATAAAGTTCAATTATTTAAATTAATTACGACTCATTTTACTGATTTATTTATATATTCGACAGGTTCGTTTGGAGCAGACTGTAGTGGACTTGGGCTTGGTCCACATACACCACCACCACCGCCACCAACAAATGGTACGTTAGCGCAACCAAAAAAATCATCGTCGCCACCAAAGGGTAGGCGGCTTCGAGGGTTTTCATTTGCTTTTTCTCATTTAATATCTGCAAATAATTTTATTTTTTATATTTTCGGAAATTTTATTGGTAGTTCTTCGAAAATATTCATAAGCTCTATTTGTTAAAACTCGAACTCATTATATTCATATATAAAAAAAAGTAATAAATACACACACACACACACACACACTTATAACATACAATATTTGAAAGACAATAAATTATAATAAATATCTTTAGTATTTAATTGAAATTTAAATACATAACAATTTCTTATTTATTTCTTGTTGTTTTGAAAGGATTGGGAAAGATTTCGACGAACTTGAAGAGTTGTGATGGTTCGAATTTGGTTTTCTTATCCGGAATCATTTTGGCTTTAGTCGTGTAGTGCAACAATTATATCTATAGATTTAACATATAATTGATTCATGTCATTTGAAGTTGTGTAAAAACAATTGAAATTCATAAATATTAATGTTATTTTTCTGAATGTGTTCGATGAATTTTTAAACGACACTTAATTTAAAACAGATGTTCGGTAATACTTTCTCAATTTTTTACATCAAGTGTCAGATATAAATGATAGGCCCATCTCCCAATTTATTTATTAAAATAAAAAATTAAATTCTCTTGAAATTGGAGCAAATTTAATAAATAGTGGATTTTTGTAACATACATGTATACTCCAAAATATGTAGTCACACTCACTTTGTTTGAGCAACATGTGAATCTTATCCAACTGCTTTAGCTGAGGGACATTTTTCCATGCGGTCACGCACACCAAAGTAACCAATGGACGCAGAGATATATCATATATGCATCATGTATATTGTATTTAAAAAATCCATTTTTCCTATGTTTAATTTGTATAAATGTTGTGAATTCTAGTATGGTTTGATTGGTTAACTAAATTTTTTTTGGGGTTTAAAGTTTGATTTAGCATATTTGACGAATTGAACTAAAAATTTGATTTTTTTGAAAAATTTAGGTGCTCTGAAAATTTAATTGAAAAATTACAATTTTTACCCCTCAAGTTTGTACCAACTTTATATTTGGTCCCTATGTTCACAAAAAAACACATTTAGTTCCCCATGTTTCACTAATTCAATATTCTTAGTCTATCCTGTCAATTTTCCGTTAGTACTAACGGTTTCAAGCATGTGTCCATCACTGCCTTAATTGACAGACCATCAGTAAATGGACGAAAATGACAACATGTGGGACAAATGTGTTTTTTTTAACATGGTGGACCAAATGTAAAATTGGTGCAAACTCGAGGGATGAAAACTGTAATTTTCAATTAAATTTTTAGTACCTAAATTTTCAAAAAACCAACATTTGTAGTCATATTCGTCAATTTTCTGTTAGTACTTGCTGATTCAAGTATGTGCCCATCAGCGTCTTAACTCACAGACTAGCGGTAAATTGACGAAAATGATCAAAAATATTAAATTGTTGAAACATGAGGGACCAAATATATTTGTTGTGAACATGGGGGACCAAATGTGGAATTAGTGCAAACTTGAGGGTGAAACTATAATTTTCCATAATTTTTTTAGAGCACCTAATTTTAATTTCTATTTGGTCCATTGATACAAATGAATAGTAAGAAGAGTCCCTCCGCCATGAAACATTTTATAATTTACTTATTTGTTTCATTATAATTTATAATTCCCTTGGAAATGAGTTCAAGTAGAAACAAATTTCGCCGATCATTCACAAGTCACAACAATATATATATATATATATATATATATATATATATATATATATATATATATATATATATATATATATATATATATATATATATATATCACAATAATATTGAAACTTCAATTAAATTGTATTTCTCAATTTATTTTATTTTATTTTTTGAATCAATATTATTTTTGTTGATTTAATTATGAAAAAAATGATTTAAAAAAAAATGTAGAAATAGAAAATACAACAGTAACCCTTCGTTTACCCTTTGGGATAGCTAAGCCTAATAGGTTAAACCCTAGTTTCAAATGTACCCCACTGAATGGGGAAAAATACAATAAAAGATGATATATATAATATAATTCCAACTGGGTCCAAAAGTTAAATTTTGGCCTATTATCGCAATATATTTAATTTTTAATTTTTAATTTTTTTGTTTTTTGTTTTTTTTTCATTGAATTGTATTAGCTTGACGGAATTTAATTCGGAAATAGTGCAATTTTGACGACTATGCTATCTATATCTATTGGTATTCATCCTGGAAATTAAATTAATTAAATTAATCAGAATCAACAATATTTATACATTTACGTATGTTCCAAATTATTACGTATACAATGACATATATTCATCAACATATAAAAGAATAAGTGGCATATATATAGAGAAGCATATCCAAATTGTTTAGATATACTCGTACTTATTAAAGTTAGAAGTATAAATCTTTTTAATTAATAATAATGTTACAATTCGACTTCGAAGTCGAACACAGCTCTATTTCATTTTGTCTACAGTAGAAAAAAATATTTAAAACAATATATTTCTTTTTTGGGAATAATTAATTGTTACATATAGAAATGACGATTCCAAAATATCTTAAAATGATCAATGATTCAAAATATAATATTTATTTTTAGGTAAATTGTTTTGCCTATTGTGAAGTGTATATTTATACACTTAATTGTACCTTTTAATTGGAGCTTTTGATGTGTTTTTACGATAATTGGTGCTTAATATGGTTATTAATTGTATTTTAGGTGCAAATTGAAGAATTGGCAACTTTTGGGGTGAAAACTGCAAATTCAGAGAAAAAGTGGGCCAAAAGTGAAAAAATCAGATTTCTGAAGAATTAAAAGACCGCACGGCCGTGCGGATTTTAGTTCAAAATCTCACACGGCCGTCCGGGTGGACGTGAAGGCGCAGTGAAGGAACTTTAATTACACAAGGAAACCCGCCCTATTATATTTTTGCACCCTATTTAAAGGCCAAGAGCACACAATTAGATCTATCTTTTTCCTTTTTATCGTTTATCTTAGTTTTTATTCTTCATCTTTCTACACGCGATCAAGGAGCACAAGAACGAAGACGAAGACTTGACGAATCTTCATCCTAATTCTCCTCTTTGATTTTTATTTATAGCTTTTATGATTTTTCATATTTTTATTATGCTTTTCGTTACGAACATGAGTAGCTAAGTTTTTATTCTAGGATTTTATTGGAACCCTATGTGGTAATTCGAACCTATTTTTCTACTTTTATGCAAGTTTAATTCTTCGATTATTTCCTCTATCTTGATCTTATTTAGCGCATGAACGTAGCTAATTTATGTTGCTATTTGTTATTGTTAGAATTGATTGACAGATCGTTTTAATAATTAGAACAGGGATAGAAGAGCCTTCGAGTAGTTTTTCACCGAATGCGTGTGTTGATTGCATGTATTATCGTAGACATACAGATAATACCTTAGGTAGCCGTTTACGAGACTTGTTAGTTAATGCTTTATTTGTACTAGGTTTGCATAGACATATAGTGAATCTTTTATGAATAATAGGCTTATAACGCAGCGACAGCTGGTTATGAGTAATTTCGTGTCTTGGGTTAATAATCGGGAATCGTAACTTGCATGATAGGAGATTAATTGGGTGAAGAATTATCGCATAGGGGGAAGATAAAATCCTAGATCCGTTTTATATTGATATTTTCTCGTAATTACTTGCTTTCTTAATTAGTTTAATTTATTTAGTTAATTAAATTGATAACCCTGCGTAGGCTGGATAAAAATTGTAATTGTTAAGATTTGGTACTTAGAATTAAATAATTTGCGTATTCCCTGTGGGATCGACATCCGACTCTCACGAGTCTACTTTACTACTTGTTTGTGATACGTGCACTTGCGTGTGGGTATTTAGCACCCAACACCTATTTAAATAATTTTTGTACTTTAATTTACTATCTTTTTTTTTCTTTTCTTTTTTCCTTTTTTTTTTATGAGTTGGTTTTTCGTAATAGTATAAATTGTGGGTAATTACGTCCACCCCTGGGTTAAGGTAAATTACGATAATCCCCTTCTATTTGGGTAATTACAACCACCCCTTACTATAAATTTTCTTGCACATCCACCGTCGTAGTGTCAAATTTAGTGGAATCTTCTAGATTATTTGGAATATTCTCCAATTTGTACCCGTATTACCCCATTTGAGGTCCACATTTTGAAACTAGATGCCTCTCTTGCTTTGGAAATATCACATTGTTGTGTATCTGCATATTTGCATAAAACGAGTACAAATTGGAGAACATTCTACGGAATTCGAAAGATTCTGTTGAATTTGACACCACGAGGATGAACGTGTAAGAAGGTTCATAGTTGAGGAGGGTGGTTGTAATTACCCGAACAAGTAGGGATTTTTCGTAATTTGACCTGACCTCAAGGGGGTGGACGTAATTTACGCAATAAATTAACTCCCAAGAGTTTTCTCTATATTTTCTTGAGGACTCCAATTTTTTCTTGCTCTTTTAAACTTTCGTGCTCGGTGAATAAACTTATATAATTAATTAATTTCAAATAAATTATATAATTATATAATTATATATATGGATTGGACCAAATAAAAAATAACTGAAAGTATTAATTTTCCTTCGTGATGAAGCTTATATTATATAAAGATGGTGATATCTCCTCTGACAAAGGTTAAGGCAGCAATCAAACGTAGAATACAAACATGCAAATTATGACAGTAACCCTTCGTTTTCCCAACAGGTGAAATTAAAACCTATATTAATATTGAAATAAAATACACTACAATAAATTATTAAAATATATAAAACCATGCATACATGTATATAATTCCAACTGAGGCAAAAGTGAAATTTTGGCCTATTATATTATTGCCATTTTGTATAATAATTAAATTAAGTTTTTTCGATTTCTTTTTTCTTTAGCCCGACAAAATTCACGTCGAAAATCGTGTAGTGTGCACGGCTAATCTGTTTCGTTCCCGAGTATTTCATTTTTCCTTCGCTCTATGCTATACCATTGGTTTAATTTTCATACTGCAGACTGAAAATTGAAATATTTATACATTTATAATATATATATATATGTGACAATATGTTAAAACAAATTACGTAGACAATGACATATATTCAACATATAAGTACAGAAACAAGAAATGGCATGTTCTGCATCTAGATATACAGATAAGGATATTTTGAATTACAAAAATCTGAAATTAAAATTCATAATATTTAATAAATTTATCTTGTTTTGAATATTTAATTTCATTGGTTTTGTGATGATTTCTAGAATAAGAAACTACTAGTTTCCTTAAAAAGAACATGGGTTTAAGTTGCAGGTTTAACAAATTGAATTAAGTCGATCAATTCTTGTTCAAGATGAGTACTATAGCTATGGGATTCCAAGGTATATTGTTTGCCTTGTATACGACGTATATATACGGTGAGGGACATCGGTACGTAATTGTTACACACATATACATGTGGATGTGTGTAAAAAATGAATAGTTATATAACACTGAGTCTGAAATACACAAGTATGGTGAAATATAATTGACCATCATGGTCCTTCCATATATATTTTTATAATTATTATTTAGGGTTACTTTTACTTTTGGACCCCGGTTAGATAGTGAAATTAAAGAGTCCTCCCCTCTTAGTTAAAAAATTGCCCAAACCTCCCCTTTTAGAAGATTACGCTTACCACAGACTAACGGAGCGTGTGAAACATAAATTTACCGTTACATTGACCATTTTTTTTAAAAATGCGGTACTATAGGGAAAAAATGAGTCAAGTATGGAACGACAAATATACCATTTCTGGTTTGAAGCATTGCAATCGTGACAAGGAGTTCTTGATATGAATTATCTGGGGAACTTGGATTTGTAGAGATGGGGGAAAACCTCCTCCTAAAAGGTCCTCTTTCAGGCAGTGACAAATTCATGATTTTTTGTAAGGATGTTCGAACTGGTTGACTAAATGTTTACAGAGTTGGAGGGCAGCGCCCCCATTTTTTTTATATAATAATAATATACACAGATAACAATTAAAAAATATGTAAAACATCAAATTTAAAAGGATCATTTGTAAATTATGAAATAATTTAGATAATATTTAGAGAGAATATTATTAAAAATATTAAAAGAGTGGTAAATAATTAACGTAGAACCCCACGCTTGCATAGTCTGAGTATCGAACCTGCAACCTTTAGGGTGTACTTTAAGCATCTTTACCATTTGAGATATAGCAACAATAAGTTGAAAAATGTCTTCGTTTACAATATATACGTAAAGTACTTGATATAAGATTTTAACACCCCTATATATTTATTTTATTACTTTGACACCCCTCTAACTTAAATAAATTAAGGGCATTTCATTCCGTCCAAATATAGTGAGTATAGTCAACTTTGATCAAACGAGCAAAATAAGAAGTTAACCTATTTTTTGATGACATCATCAATTTCCGTCCAAAATATGGATGGAGGGGCCAACTGAGTAAGAAGAACCGTCTAAAAGGGGAGATTTGAGCAATTTTTAGACTAACAAGGGGGTGTGTCTGCAATTTCACTATTCAAAAGGGGTCCAAGAGAAATTAACCCTATATATATCCATAATTAATTCACACCTAGACCAGCTAGGATATATATATAATTATTTGGTTGTGAATAAATTATGGGATTGATTGGATTTTCCATCAAATTATTGGCTGCAGGTTCATAATATATAATATATATCCTAATTGTTAGAATTTATTTCGTGCAGATATAAATTATTTGTGTCAGATTCAGTTTTTCGTTACTGTTGCGTGAAGTGTTGCAACAGTTCGTGAAACAGTTTGTAAAAACAGAAATAAACGAGACACAAATTTAATGTGGTTCGGATACAACTGTACCCTACATCCACTGGGACCTGCAAATAAAATTTACTAATTTTTAGTTTTACGAATACAATAATAGGACTTAATCAAAATACAAAGACTCCCTCTTTGTTGACGCCGTTCTTGTATACTACGCTGAATTATAAATCTTCAATTTGCAGCACGTCCCTTGCTCCGCACGGTTGAACTCCCTTCAACGCTGAATCCCTCAGTCGGCGGATCGATCTCCTCCCGAGATCTGTTTAAGCCCCTCTCCCGAAGAACCGATCTTCTTTTTATATAGAAGAAGCAAACTTGTGATACTCCTTGAATCTTGATGTCTTCACCACAAAGCCTTGAAGCCGATATATTTTCTATGAAAATCACGTATCACGATGGAACAATCAAAACGAGAGGAAAAATATTTTTTGTGAAAAACTTCTCTCGATAAAATAGACGTTCCTAGAGCAGCAATCAAAAGAGCAGAAAAATATAATTTTCTCTCCAAAAAGGCGTGAACAACAAAACGTTGATACTCCTGTAATTATATTCCTGAATAGAAGAGCCCTACAAAATTGGAGCCCATTAGGTTAGTGAGAATCTTACGTGAGGAAACAAAATTATGTAGTAAGGAAAGTCTTTGTCCAAGAAATTCCTTGCTAACATATGACTTATATAATTAAATAAATTAATGACAAAATAAGAGTTTAAAGCATTAAGGAAACTTCCCTAGCTTTAGATAGCGTTTTTCACACGTGTTGAAAAACCAAAATTAGAATCCTCTCGGATTCTAACAATCTCCCCCTTTGTCATCTATTTATTATAATCAAGTCCTCCCCCTTCGTCAAATACCTGAAAATAAAACAATTAGATGATAGACGTAAGCAATAAAACTCAGGATCATCCTCAGTATTAAAGGAACAGCTCATCATCATCTCTTTCAGCAACGAGAGTGACATCAACTGCTGCAATAGTAAGTGCCACAGTTTCAGCAACTGTTCCAGCAGTAGTGGCTTCGGCAGGTGGTTCACAACAAAGTTAACTCCCCCTGCATGTGTATCTCCCCCTGTGAATGATCCTTAGGCAGCTCCTCTTGCAAATGCATTCATTCTTCCCCTTTGCTTACTTGGCTTGGTAGGCTTGGAGATCGGTGGAACGCGACGTGGTAAATCATCCACGTGATAAGAGACTCAACAAATAACGTCGGCATTATAGCTCCTCCTTTTATATTCTTGTGAAGACCTAAACCAATTAATGACAATAAACATCTCCATAGAATTTCACTTGGTGTTGTGGACTTAGAATCCCACGAGATTCTAACACTCTCCCCCTTTGGCATTGATTGGTCAGAACATTTACTCCCCCTAAATATATGATAACTGCATGAACAAGGGTTAGCAAATTCAGAATAACATCTGCACATATAAACTGTTGCAACAGTTTATCAAACAGTTCAGCATATAGTGTAAACCGTAAATAAACCATAGTTCCATAATAAAAGCAGATAATTCGTTCAGATAAGCACGAGATAAAAGGATATGCAGTAGCAGAAACAACTTCTCTGCACAATGCTTATTAGTTGTCCTATATTTCTGCCCAGCAACTGTCTCATGCACTGTTTCAACAGTTGTCTGAACTCCCCCTGCACTGTTCCAGCAACTGTCTGATGCACTGTCGCAACAGTTGTGGAACTCCCCCTGTGTTCATGCCATCGTTACTGTTCTTTTCTCCCCCTTTCTGGGCAATCACCATGCAAAGATAACTCAACATGGACTAACGATCTTGATGAGTCAAGCAAGCTGTTCAAACACTTAACAAAAAGATCAAAACGAAGAGAGAATCTTGGAACTAAGTGAGAAGAATCACTATACATAACGTGCACAGAAAATCACAAACTCACAAACTCAATACCACACGATAATTGCAATGCATAAATCAAAGGATGGTGATATCAAATCCAACATTAAATAGCAAAGACTACAGACTTTGCCAAACTTCATAAGAAACGTGGAAATGTGAGGAGTAAGCCCAATCGATCCGGTTGCAACAAAAAATAAAATTTAACCGGCACATAAACAAAAATCCCGTCTCTCTCTCTCTCTCTCTCTCTTTTTTTTTTTTTTTTTTTTTTTTTTTTTTTTTTTTTATTAAATAATGCCTAATGCAGTACAAAAAGTAAACATGAGAAATAGACATGAGTGAAGAGACATATGTGAATAGGATACTGCATGGACAAACAAAATATATGGGATTTATCTTCACATTCACGATAAGCGCAATCCCCAAAAATCCGACTGCCAATGCAACCAACAAACTTAATAATCCCAAGTCAAACACAAAGATGCTCTTATTAGGTAGCGTACACACACGTCTAATGGTAGCTTTTTCCCATGAAAAACAGAGCAATTAAAAAGGAACGAGATTATGCTGGTCGTGCAATGTGTAGTCCCCTGGGCTTTCTAATTGAGCTTTGTAGTAAGTGTTCGGTCAAGTGGTTTACTGGCTCGACTCAACTAGGCTTCGAACTATTCACTGACCATATATATAATTTATATTGGTCGTGCAATGTGTAGTCCCCTGGGCTTTCTAATTGAGCCTTGTAGCGAGCTTTCGGCCACGTGATTTACTGACTCGACTCAAAAAGGCTTCGAACTATTCACTGACCAAATGGTTGTAGATATACATATTAGTAACAGTAGTTCAAGAGTAGCTTTCACTCATTAAAAGAGGCAGCTTTTCCCTATAAAAACATCCAACCATGACAAGACTATTCAGAGAAATAAATAAGTTGGAGCCTTTTAAGTAATCATTTTGGGAATTTGTGAAGTTCTACCCCACAAAATTTAGAAATACACGTTGTATCAAATTCACATTTGTCTCAATCATATGCAGTATGCTTAATGCAGATCCTATATGAGATGCAAAACATATGAAGTGTCCTACCACTAAAAGTTGCAAGTCTGGACACACAGACTGTTGCAACAGTTCATGCAACTGCATCAGATTAAACAACATAAATTCCCAGCGATTTTCGCAAGGAATCAAATCTCTGTGCATCAAGGGTTTTTGCAAAAGCATCAGTTAATTCATTCTCCGTTGCAGCATAATCAATTGAGACAACCCCCTTTTCGACCAAGCCCCTTATGAAACAATGACAGATATCAGTAAGCTTAGTTCTCGAATGCTGAATTGGATTCATAAACTTATTTTTCGCATTCAAATTATCACAATTCAGATTACCAAGTTTTTTATTCCCAAAACTAGCTTTGTCACCAGAACTGTTGGAACAGTTAGTACTATCATCACATGAGTTTAAAGAAGTAATGGCAGATAAACAATTAAGATCAGACTTCTTTACCCAGATTTTTTGTTGAGTTTTATTCACTAAATCAACCTTTATCTTGGGTTTTTGAGACGACACAGAAGTGTGATCAATTTTAGCGGAAAGTGGTGAGCGGGCCATTATTCTTTTAACTAATTTCAAGTACTTAAAACACCTAGGTCGTATATGACCAGGAGCATGACAAAAATGACAGGTAGGGACAAAACGTTTTCTTTGAGATGACTGAGTTGATGCAACTGTCGCAACAGTTTGTGAAACAGTGGATTGTTTAACAAAATTGATTTTTCTTTTTGGATCTTCTTTCTGTTTCAATGCATCATTAGATAGCTGATTACCCCCTATACCTATACGACAGTAGTTCGGCTGATTTTTGTTCAAAATTTCATTCAAAGTTACTCTACCAGTATTAAACTTAGAAATAACATCTTGGGTTTGAGCAAATTTAGCCTGCAAGCTATCTATTTCTCTACTAGAAGAAATAACATTTTGTTCAAGAGTAGAAATTCTTACCTTTAACACTTTATTTTCCTCTATGAGAACATGCTTATCATTTTCAAGGCGCTTATTTACCTCAGATACTTCAAGCCACTTCCGGTACATTTTTTCATATACATCTTTCACCTCTTCGAGGGTTGGCTCTTCATCATCACTACTGCTCTCAGATTCACCTGCAAAATTAAATGATGAAGTCAGACTATTGTCCTTATTTAAAGATAATTCATCATACCTGAAATCTGTCGGACAGACTGTTGCAACAGTTCGTCCCTCGGTTCTGCTCATCGAAGTAGTACCACTGAATGCCATAAATTTAGTGGTTTGATCTCCTTTGCTGTTCTCATCCTCATCACTGTCCTCTTTATCACTCCAAACAGTGGTGAGTGACATCTTGTTTTTCTTCAAAGTGTTCGCACACTCGGCCTGAATATGTCCAAAACCCCCACACTCTCGACATTGCTTTCTCCTAGACTTTGCATCACCAAAATAACCATTATTAGAAAACTTTTTAAAGTTGTTAGGGTTAACAGACTTACCTGATTGAGAGGAATTTTCTCTATTTTCAATTTTTTGACGCAGGCTTTCGAGGTTATTTGACATAATTGCTAAGGATTCTTCAACATCAATGTCACACTCATGAAATGTTTGGCCTTGTGAGATGCCATGGGAAGCTTCAGCTTGGAATGCCACATTCTTCACCTTTTTCTTTTCTCGAATATTTGCTCTAAAATTCATTTCTTGGGTTTGTAGTTTACCCATGAGTTCATCTAGCTTTAGCGTATTGATATCTCTCACTTCTTCGATTGCTGCAACTCTGTAAGCGAATCTTTCTGGTAATGAACGTAGTGCCTTTCTTACCAACTTTGTTTCCGAGTATTGTTCACCTAATGCATACGATTCATTTGAAATATCACACAACTTAGCGTGGAAATCAGCAATCGTCTCGTCCTCCTCCATATGAAGACTCTCAAATCTCGTGGCTAACATCTGCAGCTTAGATGTTTTAACAGTTGATGTGCCTTCATACGTCACTTGTAGGATCTCCCATGCCCTTTTTGCTGATTCACACGATGCTATCAGTTTGAACTGATTGTCACCAACGCCACTAAAAATTGAGTTTATCGCCCTTGAGTTGTAATTGGCAAGTAATATCTCTTCATTAGTCCATGCTTCTTCTGGTTTTACCGTTTGCATACCATCCGTTCCTTTAGCCATGGGCGGGGTCCAACCAGTCACGATAGCACGCCACGCTCGTTCATCAACGGACTTGATGAACATCTTCATCTTCGATTTCCAGTAAGAGTAATTTGATCCATCCAAGAGAGGTGGTCGTACTGTAGACGCTCCTTCACGATGAAACATATCTGCACAAAACAAATTAAAAAATTAAATCCCAAAATCTCACTAAGTGTATCTAGTGACAGGCTCTTGATGCCAATTGTTAGAATTTATTTCGTGCAGATATAAATTATTTGTGTCAGATTCAGTTTTTCGTTACTGTTGCGTGAAGTGTTGCAACAGTTCGTGAAACAGTTTGTAAAAACAGAAATAAACGAGACACAAATTTAATGTGGTTCGGATACAACTGTACCCTACATCCACTGGGACCTGCAAATAAAATTTACTAATTTTTAGTTTTACGAATACAATAATAGGACTTAATCAAAATACAAAGACTCCCTCTTTGTTGACGCCGTTCTTGTATACTACGCTGAATTATAAATCTTCAATTTGCAGCACGTCCCTTGCTCCGCACGGTTGAACTCCCTTCAACGCTGAATCCCTCAGTCGGCGGATCGATCTCCTCCCGAGATCTGTTTAAGCCCCTCTCCCGAAGAACCGATCTTCTTTTTATATAGAAGAAGCAAACTTGTGATACTCCTTGAATCTTGATGTCTTCACCACAAAGCCTTGAAGCCGATATATTTTCTATGAAAATCACGTATCACGATGGAACAATCAAAACGAGAGGAAAAATATTTTTTGTGAAAAACTTCTCTCGATAAAATAGACGTTCCTAGAGCAGCAATCAAAAGAGCAGAAAAATATAATTTTCTCTCCAAAAAGGCGTGAACAACAAAACGTTGATACTCCTGTAATTATATTCCTGAATAGAAGAGCCCTACAAAATTGGAGCCCATTAGGTTAGTGAGAATCTTACGTGAGGAAACAAAATTATGTAGTAAGGAAAGTCTTTGTCCAAGAAATTCCTTGCTAACATATGACTTATATAATTAAATAAATTAATGACAAAATAAGAGTTTAAAGCATTAAGGAAACTTCCCTAGCTTTAGATAGCGTTTTTCACACGTGTTGAAAAACCAAAATTAGAATCCTCTCGGATTCTAACACTAATAATAATAATAATAATAATTAATCTGAATTTGTCTATAATGAAATGCCAGTTTCCATGTGATGTAGTGATTGGCTCTACAGACGATGTTTACTGTATTTTTTGGACCTTGTCTCACGATATTTATTTCAATAATTAGGATTCTAAAATGAGTGGTTCAGTAATAATTAGAATTATTTATTTATTTATTTTTATTTATTATTTATTTGGAATTTTATATGTCTTTTTCCCACGACCTTTCATCCTTCCAATTTTCAAGGATTTGCTCTGAATATGAAACTCACCATGTTATCTTATGCAGGTATTGTAAATGGTGCATCAAAACACTACAATTTTTTTAATAATTTGCACACACATATATATATATATATAATTAAATATCTTATCCATACAAAAATACAAATGCTATTTTAGTATACATTCTCCTATTTTAGTATTTTAGATAACTGAATTATTTGTCAATTATTACATTCCATCCACAATAGAAAACAAGTTTTATGGGTTATTAAAATTTAAAATACGAATCAAATGATGTTTGAGGGGTACATGTTACAAATGAAACTTGAAGGGAGGCATATGGAAAAATTAATTAGTAGAAGGGCGACAAATGAAATTAAATATTCTAGAATTAATATATGACAACACCACCTTAATATTTTCAACGTGTTACAGGATTTTTCATTGAAATATAATTGACTAGCTAGCCAAAAGTGAACCATATAAACTTGAAGGAAATTAAATTGTTGACTACTCATCAAAGTGTTCTAAAATCAGAAATTTTTCTAATTTTGTTTTGTTACATTACATCAAGATTTTAGGTATGTCCTATATTTGTCGATTTAGCTATTTTCTAATACTAGGATGATTTGAGATGACACATTGGCTATGATGTATCATAAATTGTTTTTATTCGATTTTGCTCGATCATATAACAGCAGTGGCGGATCCAGCATACGGTATATTATTTTAATTTTATATGTATATTATTGTGATGTCCAAAATTTCAAAAATTTCCTCTAAATTGAAAAAAAATCTCGAATTCTTAGCCCACGAAATTGGACAGAATCAGGGCTTGTTTGTCTTAACTTATTTCAAACAGCTGATAAACCCTTACGTTTGATAAGTTGTCTTAATAGGTGATAAGTTGTTACGTCTTATTTTTATAATAAATGTTTAAAGTGTTCGAATAATGAGCTCATAAGTTATTCTTACGCTAGAATTCGTAAGATGTTTTTTTTAAAATACCAAACACTTTGAAAGAGCTTATAAGCTCTTAAATATCTTATAAGCTCCTTTTGGAATGTAAAAAAAAAGTTTAAAATATAGTGCATGAAAATCATGATGTACAAACTGAAAGGACTAAATTTGAATTATGGCAAACTCACATGCCCAAATTGTAAATTTTCCCATTACTTTCCAATACCTACCAACCGTATTCAACGACCAACCCACAGCAACCCTCTTTTTTGAGAAAAACAAATTTTCTTTTATATGCCGACATTTTTTTTGATACTCTTTCTTACACTGATATTATTAATTACACTGAAAAAATCAGTCATTAAAATTAATTAATGAGGAGTCCTCTTACTTTGATTCATTAATGATAAAGCCCAAAATTAACTGATTCGGCCAATTGCAATTAGGCCTCGTTCGATTACGACTCTCAGTTTATATCGACTAAATAGTAAGAATTAGTATGATGTTCAGATAATTGATATCATTAACAAAACTTAAAGCTCACAATTAAATGATTCGGAATGCCGAAATATGTCTGCATATATACTTTTCGTGTTTGCAAATTTTCACTACATCAATAAAACATTTACTTAAAAAAATGTTACATTTAGTATCAAATTCGAACAAAATAATATCAAATATTACGAACATATATATCATCAACTAAATAATTGATAAAAATTGTATAAAAATCAAATAATTTAATGACTTTACTAATGGTACGCGATAATTCAAAAAAATAATCATTATAGTTAATAATTAAATTATATTAGTGTTTAGTACTGTTAATCCACATCGAGCAAATTACCTTCTCTTTTCTTCATCTCTGGGTTCTGCCGACAACCATTGACCAATCACATAATTTTCGAATTTTTTTATTACTTTCAAGTAGACCTATATAAACAATTAGTAACTAATATAATTCTATTTTGAAACTTGCATGAAATCTAAGTTATATTTTTTTTCATTAATTTTAATATTATGATTAAATATTTTCTTGGTCTGTTCATTTCTTTCTATGATAATTTGTTTTTCGAATGAATTATTGCAAAAAACCTAATAAGAATTTGAATTGACAATTGTGGTTCCACACTATCGCGACAGAAAAAATAACAATGGCACTAATTTATTTATTTTTAATTATTATTTATTATGTTTTAAAAGTTGGAAATAGTGAAGATTTCTAAATTTAGATAATTGTTGGGCCCCACCCAATACTTTACCTGAAATAACGGTCAAATTAGGTCATAATTTTTCCACACTATAATTTCCAAAAGAATTCTCATAGATCATCATCATTCACATGTGTATATCATTTTTGTTTCCAATGCCATTGAAATTTAAATATTTTAGGTCACACTAAAATAGGTTCTTGACTTTTTCCAAGAAAAGGGACAGCCGATATCGGTTGGAGCAAGTGAGCTTGTCGGTCGCTAGATCGAGCTTATCACATATGATTCGTCTAGTGTGGTTTACATCTCTTGTATGATTAAGATATTATACGAGCGTATTGATCGGCTTATACAATCCACCTCTTTAGTTGGCTACAGATTATATTCCTTCGTTAAAAAATCGATTTAATTTGTTTTCGTACAGTTTAGTTGGTGGAGTGAAGAGATTACGCTGTTTTGACAATCCGAATTCGATCCGAATGCAGAATCAAATAAAGTTAAAGATACTAAAAGAACTCACTAATTAAACTAAAATAAATAAAAAATAAAAATAATAATATTAATAAAAAACATGTTAGTGCCACGTGAAGGGCATATGCATACATAATGATAAAAATTATGCATGTGTATGTGTACTTATTAGCACATGTCCATGTATGGTATGTGCTTGGCATGCCAAAATGTTTACATGAGGTTCTAATTTGTTTCCATTCTATTACATTTGTATGTGGTTACCATTACCACCACATAATTAAATTATTAGTATTATTAATAACTAGATAAAAAAAAAGTGAAAACAAACAAAAAGAAATTTTGGCGATAAGGAAATTCCAAAATAGATAAATAAATAAATAAAAATCTTATCTTATTTTGTATGTGTGGAGATAAGTAGAAGAGGCAATGTGTAGTGGGTAATGGATTCATATTTTCCCCAAATCCGATTAAGATCCGAATGAAGATCCGAATACGTGATGGGTATTTAATATCCGAATCGGGTTAATGAAAGTTGATGATTAGGGGTGTGCCCACTTGCTTCTATGGAGACAAAACCCTCAAATCTAACCGCACAAATCGAAAGTGACTTTGCTATTTATCACCTAATTTAGCTAAATAACAAACACAAATATCATGGAAATCAAAATAAATAAATAAATAAAATTGAAGAAACCTTTAGCCTTGGAACTTATTTTGTGTCTAAATGACAACAATGCCCTTCCATATGTGTTACGTTCTTGAAAAAAAGGGTAAATTACAACCACCCATGTTTGGATAATTACAACCACCCCATTAACTCCTCAAATTTAGTGGAATCTTCGAGATTATATGGAATATTATCACTTTTGTACCCATTTTATCCCATTCGAACTCTACATTTGAAGCAAGATGATCATAATATGTGTTTTTTGGCTTGTATATATCAGATTGTGGTGCATCAGAAACTGTATTTTTACACAAAACGAGTACAAACTAGAGCACATTTCACGAAATCTAGATGATTATGTTGAATTTTACATCATAAGGGTGGAAGTGTAAGAAAAAAACATAGTTGAGGAGGGTAGATGTAATTATCCAAACAAGAGAGTTTTTTTTTTTGTAAATTGACCATACCTCAGGGGGGTGTTTGTAATTTACCCTGAAAAAAATGGTTATCAGTATAAGCAGTGGCGAAGCCACCCTTTGGCAAAGATGGGCTCCAGCCCACTGTGGGTTCAAAAACATTTCTTCTAAATACTATAGCTATATGTAATTAGTCCATCAAAATAATTTAATTTAGCCCACCCAAGTAATTTAAGTTAGCCCACCCATCAAAAATTATGTGTTCTTAGTTAGAGTTTATAAATTTTGTGCTACTTTGTACGAATGAATTAAAATTTTGTGCCGCGTAAATATTAAGTCCACCCTGTCTCGAATTCCTGACTCCGCTACTAGGTATAAGGTTTTATTGACTATATAGTAGGAACTAGTATTTAACATATGTTCGGTTGGCAAGATTTACGTTTCTTTAAACGAGCTACTGCAATCAAAGTCCGCTATTAAATGCTACTATTACATTAATTTAGTACCGCCCTCCCTTGAGATTAATTTAATATGGGGTGACTAAATAAGTAAAAAATATTTTATTCTCCAAACTACATGTTAATTTTATTAAATAAAATATTTTATTGGCAAATCACATATATAATACCAGAGTTTAACAGCTAGTTTATTACAAGATATGATACGATGAACCGAATGTCTTACTAACTAAATAACTAACTAGTTAGCAGAGATTTAATTCAGCGTCGTCAAATCCAATCTAATCTAATATAGATTAATGAACGAGTCCTTATTTAATAAATTTACATGCATGTTTCAACATAAGGTTGTGAGCGAGTCACGTAATCGTAGCCATATATATTGTTCTAAATTCAAGAGGTAGGTTCATCAACAACCGAAAGGGCAAGGGCAAATTAGACTTTCCATAAAAAATAAAATAAAAAGGATTTATTTAGTGTTGTCTTATAGTGAGGAGGATTAGGACCAAAGTAGGGAAGACCTTCGATTGAGATGTTTTTCTACTTGAGGACAAAGACAAGGGGCACATGGAGAAAGTTAGGGTCTTTTCTTCATCTATGTGGAGGGCAATATGGTCATTTCCTTATTCTTGTATTTTCGATTGTCCAAACTCCTAAAATACATAACTTCCATTTAATTTCTTCGTCCCCAATAAACCTCACTCCACTAAACCCAAAGGACAAAAACTTTAAAAAAAAAAAAAAAAAAAAAAAAATTGAGGAAAGAAAACACACAAACACACACTAAATTAATAAATTAAATAAAAAAGAAAAAGAAAAAGAAAAAAAAACCCAATACCTTAGTGAGTGGTCACCATCCCCTTCATTTCTATATAAACACAATAGACACACCTTCATTTTCTTACAACACAAAGATTTTCCTTATTACATAAAACATACCCCTACTACTACTACTACTACTACTTCTATTACTAGTACGAGGACTAAATAAACCTAAAGTTCCCACACATACTTCCTTTCTCCCCATATATATAAAGAAAAAAAAGCGAAAAAAAAAAAAAAAACATGCCGTCAAGAGTCGTACCCTCCGATTCATTTCGAGCGAATCCAACCAACCACCATAAGTTTCTAGACCTAAGCTCCGTCAAGGAGTTGCCGGAAAGCCATGCATGGACATCGCAGAACAACGACTACCCCTTCTCCGGCGGCGGGGCCGCCGACGGTAGTTCCGAAACCGTCCCTATCGTCGACCTAAATAGCGGAAACGCCACCGAGCTCATAGGCCATGCATGCAAGACATGGGGTGTGTTCCAAGTCGTTAACCACGGTATTCCCAATAACTTGCTCGAGGAAATCGAGGCCGCGGGGAGTAGCCTCTTCTCCCTCCCCATGCACCAGAAACTCCGGGCAGCTCGGGCAGCCGACGGGGTTTCGGGCTACGGCGTGGCCCGAATCTCCTCCTTCTTCTCCAAGCGCATGTGGTCCGAAGGGTTCACCATTGTCGGTTCGCCCCTCGAAAACGCCCGCAAAATTTGGCCCGATGATTATAATAAATTCTGGTAATTTTTTTTTTCTTCTTTCCTTTCATACAATATTAGCAAATTAATCAGCAATACAATCACACACATTACACTTTACACTGTGTGAGAGAGAAAATTTCTTGATTCTCATTTTTTGTTTCCTTTCTCTCTCTACAGCCAGACAATAGAAGACTACGAGAAAGAAATGAAGAAGCTAGCGGGCCGGCTGATGTGGCTCATGCTGGGCTCATTAGGCATAACAAAAGAAGAAGAAGAAGTCAAATGGGCCGACCCGAAAGAAGAATCCGAATCCGGATCCGGGTGCGCGGCTGCCCTGCAGATGAATTCGTACCCGGCCTGCCCGGATCCGGATCGGGCGATGGGTCTGGCTGCGCACACAGACTCCACTATCCTCACCGTGCTCCACCAGAGCAACATAAGCGGGCTGCAGGTGCTGCGTGAGGGCGGCAACAGGTGGGTTACGGTGGAGCCTCACCCGGGTGCGCTGGTGGTCCACGTGGGAGACCTCATGCACATACTATCGAACGGGTCGTACCCGAGTGTGCTACACCGGGCCGTGGTGAACCGGACCCGGCACAGGCTGTCGGTGGCGTACCTATACGGGCCGCCGCCGGGGGTGAAGATAAGCCCGCTTTCGAAACTGGTGGATCAATACAACCCGCCAATGTACAGGCCCGTAACCTGGAGCGAGTATCTCGGGACGAAGGCGAAGCATTTCGACAAGGCGCTGACGTCAGTGCGTCTGTGTGCGCCACGTGTTGGGTTTGTCGATACCAACGACCATAGTAGTGTACGTGTTGGTTAATTTAATTTAATTTAATTAGAGATATGATTAATTTTTTAATTACTTATTTAATTAGTTATGTAATTTGATATATAATAATTAATTAATTAATCATAATCATAATTTTAAAATGCACCATTTTTCTTTTCCAATCCCTCTCCACTTTTTTGTTTTTTATTACAATTTTTTTTTTCCGGCTTTGACCTGGAAAAATTACTGGACGAAATAAACCTGAGGGAATATCCGGTTATTTAATTAATCATGACACGTTTGTCCGAACCAAATGAGACATAAATGTATTAAAATACTCCCTCTGTTTTCAATTTCAAAATAAGTATCGTTTAAGTTTACTGCACACCAAATAATAAAGTTAATAAATATACTCTTGATTTTAGAGAACATAATTCATATTTGACAAAATTAACCCTTTTGTGATTTTGAATCTGTCTTTATTACTTCATTAACTGTAGGATAAAATTGAACAAAAAATATTGTCCTATCTTGAAATTCTAAAGTGACATTAAATATGAAAAATAAAATTATGGTTCAAACTGCAGTTTAAAAGAAACGGATGGAGTAATTGCATGGAAAATGAACAAGTATTCTCCTTTTTGTTTATTACTTTAACAGCTTAAGTTATTTTTTTAGTTTTTATTTAAATATTTGTTTTACTAGGACATTTAAAATATGTTATAAAATAAGTTGAATGTTAAAGTTTATTTGCAAACGTTAAAATTTATAAATTAGCTGCATAAAGTCGATTTTATACCACATGAGCAAACACTCAATTTTTTATTTTTTTTTACTATAAGACAATTATTATTCACAATTTTTTAACAACATCTATTTAATTAGAAAGAAAAAAAAGAAAATTCGAACGCAATTCGAGCACCACATATTTAATAAAATGGTAATTAATTGACTGCGTGTTCAGAATGAATTCAGAGAAATAAAATTTCGAGTCAAATTATATATAGGAAGTGGGGGTATGCAAACAAAAAAACTCCTTGTTGGTTTTCTTTTGTCTTTGTGCAAAGAAATTAAAATAAAAAAATAAAAAAATAAAAAAAAGCGGATTCGAAAAATCTATATAAGCAAAAGACAGAGAAACCGACATGTACAATTCACCGGATTTAAAGGAAATCTTTCCTTGTAAGAATAAGACAGTGATGAGGATAAAAATGGTTAAATCATTGGGTCATGTACTGTAAATTTATCACTGTCGACAAAATTTAAATATATATTTTTATATATTAATATATATAATACCAATTTTGCTTGCATCTATACTCATACACAACTAAAATAACTCTTTCAATACCAACAAAAATTCTCATTACAACTTGTCCTCTACTCTATTGTGATGTATTTATTTATTTATTTATTGTGAATTTTCACCTATCTCTTGATGTAATTTTGGTTTTCTGGAACCATGTACCATTTGAATAAGAAAAACAAAAAGGGGGTAAATTGTCATAGTGTGTAAACTATGTATAGACAAGAATGATGTTCCTACCTAGGGTGGAAAATTGGAACGGGATTTTTGAATTTCGTCGATTTCGATCTGAAATATTCAGATATTTCTTTTTTCGTCCCTAATTCCGATCAGATTAATTTGATTTTCACCCCAATTCCTACCAATACTAGTAGAAAAATGGCTTTTTACTAACCGTAGCAAAAACGTATCAAATTCGTAGTAAAAAGGCTTTTGCTACGCATTTGTGATACGATATATATTTAATATATCGTATATTTATTCGTTAGTTATTATTTTATTATTTAATATATTATTTAATTATTAGTTAGTTAGTATTTTATTATTAATTAATTAGAATAGTTTATTTATAATGAATATAGCCTGCGTCTGTTTAGGGTTATCATATATATTAAGTATTTTATTAGTTAGGTCATTATCTTTCCTAGTTAGATTAGGATTCTAGGGTTTTATTATCTTTAAATAGTCGTCTTGTGCTAGGGTTTTATAAAAAAAGAGAAAAATATTAAAGAATAGATCTTACGTTTCGTAGGAAATATTTATGATACTCGAGAGATCGTATCAATTGGTATCAGAGCGAAGTTGCGATTAACACCAACGCTTCGTTAGCAAGGCAGAGATTATATCAAAGCTACGCTGGAGCAAAGTTGAGATTACATCAACACTTTGTGAAATTATGACGTCCGAGAGAAGACGGTTGGAGCGATTGGAAAAATCCGTCGAGAAGTTACGGATTGGTATCCAAAAATTGCTCGAACAAAGTCAAGGACGGCGTCAACGCCATCATAAAAGCCGAAGGGACCGCCGCCCATCACCGCCGCTGCCGCTGCCGAGCCTATCGCCGGAGAAAGAGGAAGAGGACGACGATGAATTTTTCGAAGAACCCCAATTGTTTGAGAGTTCACCGAAAGAAGAAGAATCGGAATCAACTGAGATAAAGTGGGACGACGAGCCGAAAGAAGAATTATCGGATTCACTTGAGGTAATTTGGGACGAAGACGAGGAATTAACAAGGGAGGAGAACGAAGAGCTACGATGGATATTGGGAGATTTCAATGATCTTCAAAACAAAGAAGACGAAGGAGTATTGACGATTTTCAAGGAGATTAAGAAATCTAACATTGCTATTGAGAAGATTGAGGTATCACTAAAAGTGTCAAATATTTCCTCGATGATGTTTAATGAATTGTTTGACCATAACAAACAATACGTTAAAGAGTCAACGATGGTGGAGACATGTGATGAAGTAGTCGATCAATTGATTGAGATTCGTGTTCTCAGCATCCTACATGAGAACAAATTATTTTTGAAGAAATTGGATGGCATCAAGCATAGATGGAAGCGCAAAAAAGAGAGAGCTGCAAATATTCGAACCTTGAGGACAAGGTTCATTTCAAGAGGGGTGGTTTGATACGATATATATTTAATATATCGTATATTTATTCGTTAGTTATTATTTTATTATTTAATATATTATTTAATTATTAGTTAGTTAGTATTTTATTATTAATTAATTAGAATAGTTTATTTATAATGAATATAGCCTGCGTCTGTTTAGGGTTATCATATATATTAAGTATTTTATTAGTTAGGTCATTATCTTTCCTAGTTAGATTAGGATTCTAGGGTTTTATTATCTTTAAATAGTCGTCTTGTGCTAGGGTTTTATAAAAAAAGAGAAAAATATTAAAGAATAGATCTTACGTTTCGTAGGAAATATTTATGATACTCGAGAGATCGCATCAATTTGCTACAAATTTGCCCCGTAGCATATACGGACATGACAAAAATTTTGCTACGGTAAATGGACGTACCAAATATTTTTTTGCTACGGTAAATCCTAGTATTTACTGTTTACTACGACTTCAAAATTGTCTCGTAGTAAAAAATACCATTTCTTACGGCTTTTTACCGTAGCCAAAAAATTCGTAGTACATGGCAATTTTTTTACTAGTGCAGAAAAGAAGAAATATAATGGTTCAATTTTCCTTTTAACCCTAAAAAGAAAAGACATATTTTTTTTCAAATTCCTAGGGCGACAATTTTTTTTATTAATAATAATAAGAATAAGAATAATAATTATAGTGGGAAAATTACAGTATTCGTCCCTCAAGTTTGCACTGATTTCACATTTGGTCCCCATGTTCACAAAAGAAATATTTAGTCCCTCATGGTTGAATAATTTAACACTTTTGGTCATTTCCGTCAATTTACCGCTAGTGCGTTAGTTAAGGAAGTGACGGGCACACGCTTGATTCCGTTAGTTTTAACAAAAAATTGACGGAAATGACTAAACTGATGAATTTTTGAAACATAAGCGACCAAATATGTTTTTTGTGAACAAATGGGACCAAATATGAAATTGGTGCAAACTTGAAGGATGAAAACTGTATTTTTCCCCAACAAAGAGGAAAAATACAATTTTCATCCCCCAATTTTGCATCAATTTCACATTTGGTCCCTCATGTTCACTAAAAACATGTTTGGTCCCCCATGTTTTAAAAATTCAACATTTTTAGTCATTTCCTTCAAATTTCCGTTAAAACTAATGGAATCAAACATGTGTCCATCACTTTGTAGCTGACTGAACGGTAAATTGACGAAAATGACCAAAATGTCAAATTATTAAAACATGAAGAACCAAATGTGAAATCGTTCCAAACTTAAGGGATGAAAACTGTAATTTTTCCATATATATATAAATATATATTCTTTTTGAGATCCTTTTAATTAAACCTCGGCTACAACACAAAAAACATGTGTACATAGATTATAAAGTGCTTAAATGTTGTTAACCAAATTACTAAGCAAGGCAAGACAAAGGTTTATTGCCTTTTTCTTTTTTCTTTTTTTAGTCGGCCTAATTAGAATGTCTTTATAATCACTGTCTTAATACTTTAAACATAATTTATTTATTTGTCACTTGTGTTTAGTACAAAAATGCTTTATTGCAATTAGACAAAGTGCAGCTGTCACATTTCAATAATGACTAAAATCTAGTAATAATGAAAACAAATAAAATTTTTAATAAAATTGAAAACATAAAGTATAGCTAATTAGCCTCCCTATTTCCTTCTGTCTGATCTTCTTTGGCAATTTCACTTTATTTATCTTATTTTCTAAATTAGTCCACTTGTGAAATTCATTCTACTTTTGACCTTCAAAACCAGCAATATATATTATATACGTCCTTTTTACTAGGGATGTGATGGCAAAAAGGTAAATTATCAGTGGAGAAATTTAACACGAAAAAAGGGGTGCAAAACAACAAATTTCTATACATCAATGTTGTCAGAACCGAACCGGACCGCTTGGTCGAACTGGTTCGACTGTGACCAGACGATGAGCCAGTCCGGTCTAACCTCTACAATTGAATTTTTTTAAATCAGGGTCAAATGACCAAAACCCTGTGGACCCGGTAAAATTCGGGAACTGACGGACCGGTCAAAGAACCCAATTTTCGGCTAAAACAACTCAAACCACCGACGGAGTTGGTTTATTCGGTGGTCGAATAGGAGTGGTGGATTGTCGGATCCGGAGAAAAAAGAATGAGAGAATATAAAGGGAAAGCAAAAGATATATAGTAAAAAATGGAATGATGCGAATGAAAGTGAAAAACCCAGTTAACTTGATTGGTCGGCCGATTCCATAGCCGGCTCAATTCTGACAACATGTACAAAACTAACTTGTTCACATTATGCAATTTATTAACCCTTTATTTATTTTTTCCTTCATTAATTAATTAAAAACTTCCTTTCCAACAAGTTAGCTTGTTATGGGGTGCAATTGCCCCACAACGAAGGTTCGGGTTAGGCCGAGTCACCAAAAAAAAGAAAATAAATATATATATGTATATATATAAAATTACTAAAATGCCCTTCAAAAACTAAAAAACAAATAAATTATGAAGACTTATTACATTTGATATATGGTTCTATCATAAGTCACTGCTTTACCTATAAGGTAAAAGACGACCTAGCATCTACCACTACAAGACAACATGTTTTCGTAGATCATATATATATAAATAATTGATCTCTTCAATAATTCATGTTATAATTAATTTTACATCCTCTGATCATTTCCACATGAACTTGCTTTTCGACAAACAATCGAATATTATATACGTGGCGCTTTTTTTATTAATCGTATCTGTTATCGGAAAAAAAAAAACGAATTTCCAAACCCTAATTATTATAGACATTTAAAATGAGGATTAATTCCACTGTCTTAATTTTATTGTTTCCCAAATTTGAATAGTGATAAAACAATACTCCCACTGAGGAGACAAATAGGGATTGAAAAGTGGCACTTAATTTAAAGAGATAACCCTATCTGTGGGGGGTAAAATAGGAAAATTTTAAAATATACAGAAACATGTTTTTTTTAGTAAGGTGCTTAAAGTCAAGAATACACTCTATTATAAACTCTTTCAATTCTTCCACAATTAGTACTGACAAATTTATTTGTATGTATATATATATATATATCATGGGTAATGCCGACGAAATAGTAGAAGAAGAATCATCAGGTATTTTCAAGAAACTTTGGAATTCAAATTGAGTAATGATTGAATATAATATGAGAGGTGCGTTTGATGCTACGTGGTACAATTTTCACCGTACCTCCGCCTTTTGGGCCTGTCGGAGTGAAAGCCCGATGGGTTGTATTGGGTCAAGGGTTCACCTAAATGGGGTAAGAGCTAACTTGCCTGAAAGAGTTGCGAATGATCAAACAAGCTGAGATAACTTCTATAAATAGACAAAATAGACAAATAAATATTGTAAATCAAAATCGTAGATTGAACAACCATATAATAAATCACGGACAAATATTGCGACCGTAAATTAAGGAAAACGACATAAATTATTGATTCTCTATATAAGTAATCAGGATTATGTTCGAAGACAATAAGAAAACATACTTGATAGTTTCTCTCGAAGTCTCTCTCTCTCTCTATGTCATTTTATCGTCATGTTCATCACCACCGGTCTTAAGATCCAGTGATCGGTAACAACTAGGTTTATATATGAGGCGGACCCATTATACTTTATTTGTAGATGGACCCGCCCATGAATTCGGATATTTGTAGGCAGACTTATTATACAAGGTAACTATAATAAATAAGAATAATAATAATATACGTAATATATATAATATATACGCTAATATCGGACCTAGAGGTTTACCGGTTGTATTTGATCCGTTGTGTCCAAAAATGTATACTTCAAACGGTAAGTTGGTAACCAGTCTAGAGTGTAGCCTCTCGACTACTGGTGAACAAATGGCCTACCCGCCCCGCCCCCAGCCAATGAAAGAAGGCCCATCCGGCCCGGGGGCTCAGCCCACCCGGTCCACTGCTTTCATGGACCGGCCCGCCCGGCCCATAGAAGGAAACCATGGGTCCAGCCCCGCCCCTTAGCCCATTTTACCCTATTTTAACGGGCCCGACAGGCCCGTGACCTAAAAAAAACACCATATAATTATATAGAATGAGTTTACTATTGATTGAATGATTGACATTTTGTTCGGCACTAAAATATATTTCAGCTTAGAAATTTGTTGTGTAAATAAAGGCTGGGCCTGATTTCCAACCGTTCTGATTTCTGGTGGGGATATAAGTTGCGGCTACAATCAATTAAACTGTTTACGTTGGGCCCGAATTCCAAAACTAATAATACGGGCCGCAATAGATGTTAATGAATTTTTTTTTTCGTTTCGACCCATCTCGTCATCTATATATGTTTTCTTCTTTCGAATAAATACATTTATAGAATGATTTAATATAGTTTTGCATACCTAAAGTATAATCTATATAGCGATTACCCTCTAAAGTATCGTTTATAATCAGTAAATTCTGCTACTATATATTGCACTTCAACTAACCATGTGCAATAATCTTGACCTAAAAAGTGTTGACACGAGAAATCGAACTTGAGTCATTAGAGGCCGCACATGTTATTTGCCGTGGTTGTCTCACATTGCAAATTAACAGACTACTTATTTGAATATTCCTATTTCTTTATTTATTGACTAATTTATGACTATAATAAATATCTTTCAATCAAACAGATAAAAACAAAACGACAAGAAAACAATACGTCAATTCATCACACTTGATGATAATACAATTGGACTTACAGCTGTACAATAATTGGCCGAATTCAAAATAATAAATATCATGTAATAAAACAATTAGGAAAACACCAAGAAAATAAAAGACGAAAGGAACGTGACTACGCCAATTTTTACAATCACCTCCCTCAGGTAAAGTTTAATTACAAAAACTCCTCGTTCTTTTTGAAAAATTACATTCAGACCCCTGCAGTTTGTAAGTTTCTTACACATCCACCACCCTACAAAACGGCGTCAATGTAATAAATATACAAATTGCAGTGGAATGGATGCAATTATTGAAAAATGAGGGATTTTTTGTAATTAAAACTTACTTGAAGGGGGTGTTTGTAATTTACCCGAAATTCAAATAGCACCTAATTTTATTCATACATAGAAATAAATTATAGCTAGTTTTAGTTTGTCATGCTCCACAATAAGCCTTTAGACTAACCGGAGTAGCAATAACACCGGCTTTAATCTGAAAATCAAGAAACCCAAAATACTCATAGGGCTTAAATAGTAAAGGGTGCTTCTCTTCATCCACCATCTCTTCGGGCGTCTTAATTATGTACCCCGGTTTCGGAATCGAAAATAACCCGATCGAATATCTAGCTTCATCTCCCGCCATTATCACCCTGTGATGTGGCGGATGCAACCGCCCATTTGTCCATGCCTGCCGGCACGGACAAATCGGCTCATTAATTATCATTAAATTATAAATTATTAAAGAAAAATTATAAGGAAATTGTAGTAATTATTACATGGAGAGATTCACCGATCATGACAACGAAAGAATTGGGCGAGGGCCGGCTATTAGGAGCGATCCATTGTCCGGTTTTCGTTTGTATTTCGAGCCCGTTTACCTCGTTTTGGTACAATATGGTGACCATGTTCTTGTCTGTGTGGGATGGTAATCCGAGCTGATCATGATTCTCGCCGTGGCTTTTAGGGGCATAATCGTACTTTTGTACTCGAATAATGTAATTCGTCGAATTCATGTGCTCGTCCATGTATTTTTCGAGTCCCAAGCTCTCCACAACCATTCTCCTCACAATCTTGTCCAATTCCGATAATTTCTCGGAGTACGATTCTACAATCTCGCTGTCGGTATATGTAAAATAAGAAAAAATGCAAACTACTCCTCCGCCTCAAATTTTTTGGCTCTTTCGAATAATTTTTTGTCCCAAATTATTTGTTACTTCAAAATTCCAATGATGCATTAATTATTTTTTTTTAAATTTTTTTCATTAGTCACTCTTAATTAATTGAAATACAATTGATTAGTTCAGAAACAACTAATGACAAGGATATTTTAGTAGTTTTCGATATTTTTTTCTTAATTTAATCAATGCATTTCTATTGATTTTCTTAATTTGTGCACAACAGCTTAAACTAACATTTAATTTGGAACAGAGTACTAAATTATGAGCACGTGATAATAAAAAAAATGATCAAGAAACATACATACATAAATAACTAAGATGCATTATAATATTAAAAGAAAAGTATGTTAGTATACCTGAAAGTTGGATTTCCTTGGGCCCACATGAGGTTAGTGAAGGTTTCGATACTTCCGGGGGCGAGGGCGTTGTCGATTCCCAAGCTTTCGTAGAGTGGAAACATGGCATCTTGGCCAAGGTAGGCATGGTAGGGTTTGTTGGAGGTGTTGAGGAGTTTGTTCTCTAGAGGGAGATCGAATAGTTGTTTTAGTACATCGAATATCGATTTCCGGAGATGAAGAGGAATTTCGTCGAATTTGGCCTCGAAGCAACCGTATTCTTCGAGGGCTTTTCGGACTTGGATTTTCGTGGATTCCCATGTTTGGGTTTCTTGTTTGAGGTTGGAGAAATCTATGAGAGGGAGCTTCGACATTGTTTCGGTAGCCATTTGTTTTGATCTCTCTCTCTCTCTCTCTCTCTCTCTCTCTCAAATGAAGTAGAAACTGCTATTAGTGGTTCGGATTTTCAAGTTTCTATTTTGATATATGTAGAGCATGAATTGTCTTTTGCATCAACCATCGAATTAGTGGCTCATTATACACGTGTATAAATGAATTACAACTTTGCTTACATTTGATATGTATGTGACAATGGTGTCCAATCTCTTACGGTTCCCGACTCGATTCAACTATTCTTTTTCGAGTTTTCAACTTTACAATTTGAATTAATTTTAAGTTAAATTCGATTTCACGTAATTTTATCGATTTTCTTTTGATGAGTTAGTCAAAGCCGACAAAGTCCGTATGAGTTGATCGTGCGATACACTCGCCACAAATGCGACTGGGTGTCGATTTTTTGACTTGAAAAGGCTGTAATACCCTTTAAATAGAAATTTTGTAAATAAGCCCCAAAATAAAATTTTCAATTCAATCCCTTCCATTTTCAAAAGGCCCTCTTCTTCCTTAAGTCAGAGGCTGATTTGCAAATTTCTATAAATACACTGAACATAGTTGAGTCGCCGCTCTCCTTCCGACGAATACCTCTCCTGCCTCACCTCCATCCATACCCTCAGCCTCCGCTTTAATCATATCCGCCTTCCACCCAACCACTCCAACATTTTTTCCGATGAAATATAGGGTGGTTGGCAATATAGGGATTTTTATATTTTTTAATATACAGAGACTTTTTTGGCAATTAAAGAATACACAAGGGTGGTTGGTGCTAAAAGCTCGTTTTACGGTTTAACCATTGCTATGTAATTTTTATTGTTTGAAGTGTTCTTTTACAACTGACAACTCTTCATGGTCTAACAGCCCTTCCTATGCGAATATCAGATTTCTTGAAATACTCATTTCTAGTACAAATTTGAAGGGATTGAATTTAAAAAAAAAAAAGTTATTAATGAAAGTATATATCATATCTTATATATAAAAGAAAGAAACGCTAGGGCAACCCTAAGAAACCCTAATGTCATATTTGTAATTTTTTTTCAATTTTTATCAAATTTTTATCTCCTTAATATTATTTTCGAATTTTATCATATTTGTATCCCCTAAATATTATTTTTTATTTTTATCAGATTTTTGTCTCCTAAATATTATTTTTTATTTTTATCAAATTTTTATCTCCTAAATATTATTATAAATAATATTTTTTTAATTTTATCAATTTTATATCTCCTAACTATAATTTTAAATATAATTTTCAACTTTTAGCAGATTTTTATCTCCTAAATATAATTTTCGAATTTTATCAAAGTTATATCTCCTAAATAATATTTTAAATATTTTTTTCGAGTTTTATCATGTTTTTATTAGTTTTTTATCTCCTAAATATTAATTTTGTTTTTTTATCAGATTATTGTCTCCTAAACATTATTTTCGATTTTTATCAAATTTAATCTCCTAAATATTATTTTAAATAATAATTTTGATTTTAATCATATTTTATCTCCTAAATATTATTCTAATTATTATTTTCGTATTTTATCAACTTTTATCTCATTAACATTATTTGAAATATTATTTTCGATTTTTATCAAATTTTTATCTCCTAACTATTATTAAATTTTTGTTTTCGATTTTTATCAGATTTTTATCTCCTAAATATTATTTTTTGATTTTTTATCAAATTTTTATCTCCTAAATATTATTATCGATTTTCATCATTTTTTTATCTCCTAGATATCTTATATATAAAAGAAAGAAACGCTAGGGCAACCCTAAGAAACCCTAATGTCATATTTGTAATTTTTTTTTCAATTTTTATCAAATTTTTATCTCCTTAATATTATTTTCGAATTTTATCATATTTGTATCCCCTAAATATTATTTTTTATTTTTATCAGATTTTTGTCTCCTAAATATTATTTTTTATTTTTATCAAATTTTTATCTCCTAAATATTATTATAAATAATATTTTTTTAATTTTATCAATTTTATATCTCCTAACTATAATTTTAAATATAATTTTCAACTTTTAGCAGATTTTTATCTCCGAAATATAATTTTCGAATTTTATCAAAGTTATATCTCCTAAATAATATTTTAAATATTTTTTTCGAGTTTTATCATGTTTTTATTAGTTTTTTTATCTCCTAAATATTAATTTTGTTTTTTTATCAGATTATTGTCTCCTAAACATTATTTTCGATTTTTATCAAATTTAATCTCCTAAATATTATTTTAAATAATAATTTTGATTTTAATCATATTTTATCTCCTAAATATTATTCTAATTATTATTTTCGTATTTTATCAACTTTTATCTCATTAACATTATTTGAAATATTATTTTCGATTTTTATCAAATTTTTATCTCCTAACTATTATTAAATTTTTGTTTTCGATTTTTATCAGATTTTTATCTCCTAAATATTATTTTTTGATTTTTTATCAAATTTTTATCTCCTAAATATTATTATCGATTTTCATCATTTTTTTATCTCCTAGATATCTTATATATAAAAGAAAGAAACGCTAGGGCAACCCTAAGAAACCCTAATGTCATATTTGTAATTTTTTTTCAATTTTTATCAAATTTTTATCTCCTTAATATTATTTTCGAATTTTATCATATTTGTATCCCCTAAATATTATTTTTTATTTTTATCAGATTTTTGTCTCCTAAATATTATTTTTTATTTTTATCAAATTTTTATCTCCTAAATATTATTATAAATAATATTTTTTTAATTTTATCAATTTTATATCTCCTAACTATAATTTTAAATATAATTTTCAACTTTTAGCAGATTTTTATCTCCGAAATATAATTTTCGAATTTTATCAAAGTTATATCTCCTAAATAATATTTTAAATATTTTTTTCGAGTTTTATCATGTTTTTATTAGTTTTTTTATCTCCTAAATATTAATTTTGTTTTTTTATCAGATTATTGTCTCCTAAACATTATTTTCGATTTTTATCAAATTTAATCTCCTAAATATTATTTTAAATAATAATTTTGATTTTAATCATATTTTATCTCCTAAATATTATTCTAATTATTATTTTCGTATTTTATCAACTTTTATCTCATTAACATTATTTGAAATATTATTTTCGATTTTTATCAAATTTTTATCTCCTAACTATTATTAAATTTTTGTTTTCGATTTTTATCAGATTTTTATCTCCTAAATATTATTTTTTGATTTTTTATCAAATTTTTATCTCCTAAATATTATTATCGATTTTCATCATTTTTTTATCTCCTAGATATCTTATATATAAAAGAAAGAAACGCTAGGGCAACCCTAAGAAACCCTAATGTCATATTTGTAAATTTTTTTCAATTTTTATCAAATTTTTATCTCCTTAATATTATTTTCGAATTTTATCATATTTGTATCCTCTAAATATTATTTTTTATTTTTATCAGATTTTTGTCTCCTAAATATTATTTTTTATTTTTATCAAATTTTTATCTCCTAAATATTATTATAAATAATATTTTTTTAATTTTATCAATTTTATATCTCCTAACTATAATTTTAAATATAATTTTCAACTTTTAGCAGATTTTTATCTCCGAAATATAATTTTCGAATTTTATCAAAGTTATATCTCCTAAATAATATTTTAAATATTTTTTTCGAGTTTTATCATGTTTTTATTAGTTTTTTTATCTCCTAAATATTAATTTTGTTTTTTTATCAGATTATTGTCTCCTAAACATTATTTTCGATTTTTATCAAATTTAATCTCCTAAATATTATTTTAAATAATAATTTTGATTTTAATCATATTTTATCTCCTAAATATTATTCTAATTATTATTTTCGTATTTTATCAACTTTTATCTCATTAACATTATTTGAAATATTATTTTCGATTTTTATCAAATTTTTATCTTCTAACTATTATTTTAAATTTTATTTTCGATTTTTATCAGATTTTTATCTTTTAAATATTATTTTTTGATTTTTTTATCAAATTTTTATCTCCTAAATATTATTTGAAATATTATTATCGATTTTCATCAAATTCTCCCAGATATTATTTATAATAATCTGATTTTCGATTTTTACAGAAAATGGTAAATAAATCTGATTTTCATCCCTAGCGAATTTTGTGACATCGTTTTACATAATGTCTACAACATTTGAATTTTATTTCTTCCCTACCTAAGGCTTCTTTTGTTGGTAACCCGACTTTAGATTTTGTTTTTTATCTTCTTCATCCTATTGACTGTGTGGCAATTAGTTTACATCTTTTTCCATCATGGCTTATCGGTAATTTCATTTTGTTAAATTATGTGTTTCATTAATTTATACCAAAGTTTTCAAAATTTATGTATAACAATTATTTCATTTTATATGTTATTGAACATGTTATTGTAATGGATGATTTGAGAGAATTAACCAAAAATAGGCGGAGCCACAAGCTATTGGAAGTCGACCTTCAAGACTTATTGTTTGTATGCGATATTTAATTTATTGTTTATATTTATTTTTGTTTGTTAATTTTCCAATTGTTAATTCCAGTGGCAAAACAGCCTGAAAATGAGGCAGTGGAGAAGGGCTTAGTTCCGATGCAAGATGTATAGATGGCCTTTTATGTTGTCGATAGTTTAGTTTTGATTATGTTAACTAAGTTATTAAATCTAATTACTTTTAAGCTCAACATAAAAGACATAGTTGATGATTTTTTTCCTGGTTCAAATTTTCAATCTACTGGTATTAGCTGATTCAATTCATTTGGAAAATTATTCAATAGTAAAGTTATTTCCTTTTTTTTGTGTGTAGTATACTTAATGATGTTCCAGTGTAATAGAATTTTGATCATACGATACATCAAACGTTTGTTTATATTCTTACAACATCAAAACAATGCAATTTGTTGTCCCGTGCATCGCACGGGTACAATTACTAGTCTTTAAGAAATTGAATTCCCTCCATCCCATAACCCGCCCTCCATCCGGGCCGGGTCCTATATATCATGACCCGTGACCTGATTAGTTCGACCTGGAAACCGGCTTGTTCGGACCCATGGTATGTTAAAGGTTTGAGAAAATTACAGTTTCACCCCTCAAGTTTGTACTGATTTCACATTTGGCCATCTATGTTCACAAAAAAATGCATTTGGTCCCTCATGTTTCAACAATTGAACACTTTTGGTCATTTTCGCTAATTTACCGTTACTCCGTCAGTTAAGGCAGTGATGGGCAAACGTGTTTTTTGTTGAATTTTTGAAATATGAAGGCCAAATATGTTTTTTTAAACATGTGAACCAAATATGTAATTAGTACAAACTTGAGGGACAAAAAATGTATTTTTTCGAGCTGAAGTTTGATTCCGACAGGTGAAGATAAGCTACAGGTCTGCATAATTGATTGGATTCAATTTTACATTTCTCACGTTTTAAGAGGTTCTCTGATCAAATAGTTAAATAATAAGTTGTGTAAGAGTTTATAAGCTCTTTCAAAGAGTTTGATAATATTTAAAAAAAAATCTTGAAAATTAGAAAAATAAGAGCAAATAAAATGTTTTTTATAAAGTACTTCTATCTCACCTTTTCATTTAAGATCTTATAATACGTAAAAGTACGTAAAAATAGCTTATAAGTTCATTATCCAAATAATTTAAAATTCATTTGAAAAATAAGACGTAACAAGTTATCAGGCGTAAGTGCTTATCAGCTGTTTTAAAATAAGCTTAGCAAAACAGATCGATGAATCATTAGGTTCACTGAAGAAGTATCCAAACAATTTAAAAAATAATTTGAAAAATTAGACGTATCAGCTTATCAGCTCTTATAACAACTTATGAAACGTAACTCATAAGTACTTATCAACTGTTTTAAAATAAGTTTAGTGATAGAGATCGATGAATCATTAGATTCGCTGAAGAACAAAATAACAAGCATCCTTTGTTGAATAATCATGTAGAACAATATAATTGGGAAAACACCAAAAAAGAAAATAATAATATAAAATATAATAATAATTGAGTACGCGTGACGACAACTTTCGAAACAGTTCAAAAATTCACACGACAACTTTCAGATAATCATACATGGAAATTAATCAAATTAATGCAAAACAAAGTCCTCGATCTTGATCATAGTTACATAAAATTGCATACAAGTAATCATATTTTAGAGGTTTGATTATTAGGCTCCACAATAAGCCTTGAGATCAACCGGCGTAGCCAAACGACCCGCTTCCAAGTGAAAATCGAGAAATTGAAAATATTCGTACGGCTTAAATAGTAAAGGGTGCTCTTCATCCACCACTTCTTCAGGTGCCTTAATTATGTATCCCGATTTCGGAACCGAAAATAATCCGATCGAATATCGCTCTTTATCTCCGGCCATCATCACCCTGTGATGTGGTGAATGTAGCCACCCATTTGTCCATGCCTGCGCATATATGTATATATAATTATGTTTTAAGATCTCGTTTGATCGAGAAATTAAATTAGCTATGATAAACTAAATAATTGGTCATGACAAATGTTGCCTTTTAGGTAGATTATTTATTGGACCTGTCAAGATGCAATAATATAATTGAGTTTTCATTATATTATTTAATTTTATCTGACTGGTCTTATCTTAGCAACCAAACGAGGCCTTGACAGAAATATGTGTAAGGAAACTATATATAGTAAAAGGGGTATTTGCACTCGGCTCCCCTGTGAAATCTCTAATTGGCAAAAAACCCCCTCTGATAAAAAAATTAGCAAATACCCCCCTATGAAAGGAAGTCAATGACAATAAGGACCCTACGAGCGAATCGTGGGATACACTCGCGGTTCATGCAGCTGGGCGTGCGTTTTAGGACATTTTAGGACAAATTAAAGTTTTCTAAATTATCAATTCAGTCCCTCATATTTTATGAAATACCCTCTTCTTCACTACACCTAAAACCACCACTATAATGTCAAACCCCAGCTCTCCCATGGCCCATCTCCGCTTCGCAGACCCCTACCACTTCTTCTATCGTCTAGGACTGCCCCTTCCACTATATCCCCGTTCACCTCACCATAACTCTCGACAATACCCTATCACCGCCCGTAAATGCCACCACAAGAACAATGAGCCTCTCTTCGGGCAAACCAACACAATTTGGGCAATTACGAGACTTATCCCAAAAATTAAGTGCTCTGCCATTACAACCATGAGCCAAGAAGAGAACCGCCTTAGGCAAGTCTGGTATCTGCCATATCAAATCAGTCCCATTTCTTAATTCTACCGTCGGATTTAACTGAACCAAAGAGTCGAAGCTGTTCCATTATCAATATCAGAAGCGTAAATAAAGCTGGGAACCTGATATTTCTTGCACTCCTAGACTGCTTGAGTAATCTTTTTCCGCGTCCAAACATGGCTGAAGAAAATCGTAAAATGAATCGTGTTTAACCAAATTCCTTCACAACACCTGAGAATCCAAATTCCCAATAGATGGACACAAATCCGAACAAATCGAAGCAAAACTCGCCTCAATATCCTCCGGCGAAGGGCTTCGGAGATATTTAAATTGGATTTTTTGATTTTTATTTTTTGCCGACTTCTCAAGGAGAAATCAAAATCGACGCCGTCACGACGTGATACCGTTGGTGTAGTCGCCCCGGCGCATTGTTGACAGGTAGGAAGAGTTGGGGCAGGTGGGGTTGGGGGATGGATGTGGTGGTGCTTTGTCTGGTAAAGAATTTTAGGGGGAGGGGGGGCTTACGGGAAGAAGATGGTAGCTGACAAAGTTGAAGGGCTCTGGGGTAAGGTGTCGAGGAGAGGAATTTGAACGAGGGGTGGGCGGCGGTGATTCGAGACGGCGGCAGTGTAGAGGGAGAGAAATTTGAAGGAGTGGGTGGGTGTCGGAGGGCCAGACGGCGGCGGTGCTGACGGAAATGGGGAAGAAGGTGTAAACTTTGGAAATTACAATTTGGTCCTCTAAATTTAGGTTATTTATAATTAAATTAGTTTGATTTTTTTTTCTTTTTTGCTTTATTTTTTATTCAGGGCAATTCTGTCATTTCATGTAAGTCAACGAGCCAGTGCACACAAAGGGGCGGTGGGCTGACTAAAACACAACATAGGGGGTTATATGCTAATTTATTTTTCCGGGGGGGTTTTTTGCTTCCGAGAAATAACACAGGGGGGTCTATGCAATTAACTCTATAGTAAAAAAAAAGAAGGAATTTGGAAGAACTTACATGGAGAGATTCACCAATCATGACTACGAAGGAATTGGGCGAGAGTTGATCCTTAGTGATCCAATGTCCAGTTTTCGTCTGCATTTCGAGTCCGTTTACCTCGTTCTGAAACAATATGCTGACGATGTTCTTGTCTGTATGGGATGGGAATCCAAGCACATTATTATTGTTATTTTCATGGCTTTTAGGGGCATCGTACTTTTGAACTCGAATAACGTAATTCGTGGATTCCATATGCTCGTCCATGTATTTTTCGAGCCCGAAGCTCTCCACAACCATTCTCCTCACAATCTTGTCCAATTCCGACAATTTCTCCACATACGACTCCACAATTTGGCTGCAAATTATATAACCATGATCGATCAAAATCAAGAAAAACATTTAATGAGATGCATTAAAAAAATATAGATATAAATATATATACATATACCTAAAAGTGGGATTTCCATGGGCCCACATGAGATTGGAGAAAGTTTCAATGCTTTCGGGGGCGAGGGCGTTGTCGATTCCCATGCTTTCGTAAAGTGGAACCATGGCATCTTGGCCTAGGTAAGCATGGTATGGTTTGTTGGAAGTGTTGAGGAGTTTGTTCTCTAGAGGGAGATCGAATAGTTGTTTTAGTGCATCGAATATCGATTTCCGAAGATGAAGAGGAATTTCGTCGAATTTGGCCTCGAAGCAACCGTATTCTTCGAGGGCTTTTCTGACTCGGGTTTTCGTGGATTCCCATGCTTGTGGTTCTTGTTTGAGGTTGGAGAAATCTATTAGAGGGAGCTTCAATATGGTTCTATTAGCCATTTGTTTGGAATTAATATATCTTTACTTTCTCTCTCTAGAAAATGAAGTTGAAAATGGTATTTGGTATTTCTATAGAGCATGAGTTGTCTTTTGCTAGTTGATTTTGTTCAACTATTCAACTGTTTGAACTTTGAATCTTCCAATTTCCTTATCTACAATATGAGACTAATTTTACGGTAAATTGCAATTTACCCCCTCTACTAGTTCGGTCCCCACTTTACAGTTTACCCCTTGGATTCTTAATTGTTTCAGTATGGCCTCCTATACTCGTAAAATTGCTTCAATTGATGTGGTCTATGTCAATTTTGTTATTATTACATCCAAAACAAACCAAACTGTTCGGTGCGAATAGAGAATAAACTTAAATACCCTTACCTTTATGTTGAGAGATGGGCAAAAAGGTTTGGGGATAAACACTATATGTTTTGAGTATGGGTATTTTGGTAATTGTATTGTAAAATTAACGGCATTAAATTCTAGAAAATTATAAGTTGACCCGAATCATCTATCGAAACAATTTTACGAGTAGAAGTGAGCGTAATTATACAATTAAAAATACATTAGGGTGGTAAAATGGAATTTACCCTTTATTATATCCTTCGCATTCTTTTCAAGAAACTATAAAGAAGACATACTGATTTCACATTTAGTTCCCATGTTAAAAAAAACTCATTTGGTCCCTCATGTTCCAATAATTGAACACTTTTTGCTATTTCCGTTAATTTACGGTTAGTCCGTTAGTTAAGGTAGTGATGGGCACACACTTGATTCCATTAGTTTTAACGGGAGATTATTGACGGAAAAAACTAAAATTGTTGAATTTTTGAAACATAAGGGACTATATGTGTTTTTTGTGAACATGGGGGACCAAATGTGAAATCAGTGCAAATTTCAAGAGGTTTACAATTAGAGTCCACAATAAGCCTTTAAAGAATTTTGAGAAGCGAAACGGGATCTTGAGCGTAGCTAAATTCAAGAAACCGAGGAAGAAGAAATGGCTTGTAGAGTAAAGGGTGCTCTTCATCCACCGCCTCTTCCGGTGCCTTAATTAAGTAGTCCGATTTCGGAACGAAAAATAATCCGACCGAATATCTTGCCTTTTCTCCGGCCATCACCACCTTGTGACCGGCAGAGCGCAATCACCCATTTGTCCATGCCGGCACAAATTAGATAACTTGGCTAATTAAAGTATACTCTCTCTATTCCACAATATCAGCCGTTTTAACACTTTTGCACATGTATTAAGAAACTCAATAAATGTGACTTGAATTTAGGGAAATATACATTTTAGACTAAAATACCCCTGTCCACCAGTAAAAGAGAGAATATTGGAGACAGCTAATAAGGCTAGAATTAGAAAAATTACGTGATTAATGCAGTATTAAAATTCTAAAGTGACAATTAAAATGGAGCAAAAACAAAAAAAATCTCTGCTTACATGGAAAGCTTCACCAGCCATTACAATGCAAGAATTGGGTGTTGAGGGCTTAAAGGCGATCCACTCTCCATTTTCCGTCATCACTTCCAATCCATTAACCCCGTTCTCGTACAATATGGTAATGATATTCTTATCCGTATGTCGTGGCAAAGCAACCTCGGTTTCGTTTGTTTGAGGCGCATCGTACTTCTGATACCGAACGAGATAGTATGTCGAATCCATGTGCTCATCCATGTATTATTCGAGACCGACACTCTCCAACACCATTCTCCTCACATTTTTGTCCAATTCGAAAAGTTCCTCACATATCGATTCTACACTCTTGCTGAGAAAAAAAAAATTATGAAGAACAATTAAAAGTAAATCTAAAAATGGGATCAATGGATCACGAAATACTTCACAAGCGCACACACATTAAAAAACCTAATAAATATACTCATTTTTTATGGAAAACCCTTAATTGCCCTTCACAAAACTAATAAATGATTTTAATATCTAAATTAATGAGTTTGAACACAAATCAATGATAAAGGGCAAGATCGGGAAAACAAAATTAATTATGCCTTGAAATTCTAAAGTGACACTTAATATGAAACGGGACAGTATATATGTTATATACCTAAAAGTGGGATTTCCTTGGGTCCACATGAGGTTGGCGAAAGATTGGAGCTTTCCAGGGATAAGCGGATGATGAATTCCCAAGCTTTCGAATAGCGGATAATTCTTGTATTGTCCTCGGTAGCCGTCCGTGTGCTTATCGGACATGTTACGCTGTTTGGTCTCTAAAGGTAGATCAAAGAGTTGACTTAACCCATCAAATATTGATTTTCGGAGATTAAGAGGAATTTTTCGGTCGGGTAATATGGCCTCAAAGCAGCCATATTCTTCCAGGGCTTCGCGAACTTTGGCCTTCACGAATTCCCAGGTTTCTGTTTCTTGTTTAAGGTTGGAGAAATCTATTACAGGGAGCTTGATAATTTCGGAACCCATTTTTTTTTCTTTTATATATATTTTAAATATTAATATACACATATATTTATAGAGAATGAATATGAATTGCCTTTTTGTTACTTATGTAGTAGTAAGCTGCAGGCAGTGTCAACGTTTCTCAATTTCAATTGCACCAAATATTAGGCCGGGTTATATCTTTATTCAATTTTTAGCTACAACTAAAAGCCCTATTTATCTAACAATTTAATGTCTAAAGCTATTGTTAGGCAGAAATGAGAAGCGGTTTGTACACGCAACGTAATTTTACATCCATGCACGTTCACCGGTAGGCTGGTAATTTGACCTTAGCTGAGGGGGTTTCGTAATTTACCAAAACAAAATGATTCAATTTGTCTTTTTTTTTTTTTTTTTTTTTTTTTTTAACCTTTTTTTGTTGAACTTACGGGGTGTGGAATGATGAAGCTGGAGAAAAGAGTCCGTAGAGTGATAAAGAAACCGGCGATTATCGAATCATTCCGTAAAAGGTGAAGTACAACGGACTGAAGTACCTGATGAACATAAACAACAAGAATTGTGTCATTTTACATCAAAAAAAATCCAACACCAGTTGCACAAATTGCGATTGAGCCACACGATCTCGCGTCAGGTGGCATTGACTAAATTTCAGAGGGGGGTTCTTCCTATTTTATTTATCATAGGGGTTTTTTCATTATTTCGAGATTAAACTGGGGTAATTTTTGCAGTTTACTCTTGCAAATATAAACCAAAATCAAGATTAATAAGAGTAGTTATATTTCATGGTTCACCGAACAGAACGGGAACGCCCTCTCTGTTCCGGATTCCGTAACAAAACCGGTTCCATGGCAAAGAACGTACCCTTAAGTTAAATAGAAATACGAAAAATCGTAAATTACACAAACCCTCTGAGGTATGTCTAATTACCAAAAAAATTCCATTCTTTTATTTTTCTGGCAAAATGTTAAATCAGAAGCCCATTTTAAGTTACCGTTATTGCTGCAGAAAAAAAAAAGAAAAAAAAAGAGCCGTTGGTTGCAATAGATGGAGAGCTCCCTCCAAATTTTGATTCCCCATTTTTCGGACCCTATATTTGTCAAAGAGAGCGGACCCCAAAATGGGGCATGTTTTAATAACTCAGTTGGAAATTGGAATTAAAGAAAAATTTGATTTCTACCATCAAATTGGCGGTTATTGCATTTGGGTCCTTGTTTAGGGTCAATAACATTGTGGATGCTCTTAGACATCCGGTGATTATCACTAGGTGTAGCATCGCAATAGCCTGCTTCACGTGTACCGAGAAAAATGGTAGAGAAAAAGAAAGAAAGAAAGAAAAAAAAAAGAATGAAAATTATTTACAAGAAAGCCCATTATTTTTCATAATTATATCCACCTCCCTGCAATTTGTAGATTTCTTACATTAACACCCTTTTGTAGGGGTAAAGATGTAAAAAATTTACAAACTGCAAGGGCTGGATGTAATTCCTAACAAATAAGGGGTTGTAATTTACTCATATTATTATAACTTTTGCAATAGAAAGTTCAGAAATTCATGATAACACCTTATTAACAAAATACAAACATAAATGTTTACAAATCTCGGGTAATATAACGGAGAATCTCATGATGAAATTAAACATAAACGGACCATGCATAAACTGATATATATGCTTATTCGCGAATACGAAATACATTATTGTTTCGGAAACAAATTCTCGAGATTTTAATTCCTTATATTATCAGACAACGACCCCACAATGATCCTTTAGAGCGTTGGGAGAAGTTTTAGTGGCTTCAACGTAGTAAAAATTAAGAAATTGAACGTAATCGTAGGGCTTGTAGAGTAAAGGGTGCTCTTCATCCACCATCTCTTTTGGTGCCTTAACTATGTATCCCGATTTCGGAGAGGCAAATAGTCCGATCGAGTATCTAGCTTTGTCTCCGGTCATCATCACCCTGTGAAAAGGAGCATGCACCCGACCATTTGTCCACGCCTGCGCCAACATATATATATGTAACCTAAACCTTACAAAAAATAAATTAATTAACAGTAAATTGTGATGTGAAAAAAGAACTTACACGAAGAGATTCACCCGCCATGACAATAAAAGAATTAGGCGAGGTCTCAATCCAATTATCCCCATCTTTTGTCTGCATTTCCAACCCGGTGACGTCGTCTTGAAATAATATGGTGAGGGTATTCATATCTATGTGGGGTATGAGTCCAAGCTCAGTCTCGTTCGTTTTAGGACCATCGTATTTTTGAACTCGTACCACATAGTTAGTCGAATCAATATGCTCGTCCAAGTACTTTTTTATTCCAATATTCTCTAACACCATTGTCCTCACAATCTTGTTCAATTCGAGTAACTCCTCCGAAATCGATCTTATGCTCTCGCTTGTCAATAAACCAAGATAAAAAAATATCAAAAGAAAAAGAAAGAAAAAGGGCTAAATAGATACCGTACAAGATGTAATTGTTCAATTAATTAGTTATAGTATATTAACCAAACATGTTATTAAATTAGCCCCGACCGATTAGTTTGAACCGTACATCTGTACACAATCACACACACTCATAAGTGTGTGTGATAATATATGCTTGTACAAGCATAATATATGCTTGTATTATTAAGTAACCTTTAGAATTATTTTTGCTTCCTAAAGTAATTAAAAAAAAAATCAAGGGCATTGCCTCCGAACCCCAGCCCCCCAACAAAAACTCCGTGAATTGGGCCGTGTGTTATGTGCTTAGTGAGTAGTTATCTAATCACATAGAAGGTTCAAATCCACTTGATGTAAATAATCAGTTGTAACATCTAACTTACTGAATGTATTATGTAATTCGTTTTATGTAATTATTTAAGCGATCATGGAATATAGCACACTGCCACACACAATTAAATTAAACCAGCTAGAGCTAGTTATTGAATTAATAGGAGAAGGAAATAAAGTACAGTTAAACCTCTATAAATTAATACAGTCGGGACTAACAAAATTCTATTAATTTAGCGAAATATTAAATTATCGAACTAATAATTTAGTAGGTTATTACCGAATCTGAACCAGAAGAAACTATTATTTAAGCGAGATTATTAATTTTTCGAGGTTCAACTGTAGGTGGTTATTAATGGGATGATGATGAAGAAGCGTACCAAAAAGTCGGATTTCCGTTATCGGACCACATTAGTTCGGCAAAGGCTTCGATGTTTCCGGGTACTAAGGCATCGTTGATTGCTAAGCTTTCGTACAGCGGAACAACTGCATCTTGTCCAATGTAGCCATGGTAAGTTGTGTCCGACTTATTGAGTAGTTTGGTCTGTAGAGGGAGATCGAATAGTTGTTGAAGCACATTAACTAGTGAATATTTTCGGTTTGAAAAAATGGCCTCAAAGCAACCATATTCTGCTAGGGCTTCACTCACTTGGGTTTTCACTGATTCCCAGGTTTCTGTTTCTTGTTTAAGGTTGGAGAAATCTATTACAGGGAGCTTCATCCTACTTTCAGAACCCACTCTCTCTCTCTCTCTCTCTCTCTCTCTCTCTCTCTCGGAAATGATGGGGGGTTTTGTTTTGTAGTTTCCAAGTTTTGGTTGAGGTATTTATTGAAAAAATAATGAGGAAATTGCAGTTTTCATCCTTCAAGGTTGCACAAATTTCACAGTTGGTCTTCTATGTTCACAAAAAACACATTTAATCCCTCATGTTCCTACAATTTAATATTTTTGGTTATTTCCGTCAATTTACAGTTAGTCCGTTAGTTATGGCAGTGATGGAACACATACTTGATTCCATTAGTTTTACGGGAGCTTGACGGAAAGGACTAAAAATATTGAATTTGTGAACAATAAGGGACTAAATGTGTTTTTTGTGAACATGGGAGACCAAATGTGAAATCGGTGCAAACTTGAGGGATGAAAACTGTATTTTTCCCAAAGAAGAATTTATGAATTGTTAGCGTTTCAGCATATCTAAACTCGCTTATTTCACTTTGCACCCTTGAACTTAGGCTAAATAATGAAAAATACCCCACCTATCCGTAATAACCAAAATATCCCTCTGATTAACTGTTAATAAAGTTTTTTAACAGAAAATATGTACGGTCTATTATACCTTATGATAAATAGGTGAGAAATAAAAGAAAATATATCAAATTGTGTATAGTCTGTTGACTCTGTTCCCTGGAATTAAAAAAATTCCGTGAAAAGTCACATTATAAGGAAGTTGGTGTAGAACAATGACAAACTTTAGAGAATTTTTGGTAATTGCGAATAGGTGGATGTGTTTCCAACTATTTAGCCTAGGTCCAGGAGGGCTCTCGTAATCTACCCAAAATAAATTTGCACTATTCACGTGATCATTAATTTAATTTGAAGAAGTTGACTTTTCAGAAATTATTTGGGTTTTCTTATTTTATTGTTTTAGACGATTATTTATGGTCTCATATCACTGAAAAATTAAATGTTTTGTTATTTTTTAATATTATAACACCCCTTAGAAAGAGTATATTTTTTAGCAATTAATTGAATATCTTAATTGGTATAGGGTGGCTCATTAAATGGTTACATGATGTGGGCGGCGTGTGTTTTTTGGGGACAATTTGCAATTAAGTTAAGTTTATAAAATTTATCATAAATTATAATTTGGCCCTATTTGTTTTTTGGATTCAAATTGGCCTCTATTTTATGTAATTCTGATTTTATATTATTTTATTCAGGGGTAGACTTGTCCTCTTACCTTTCGTCAATGAATAAAATCACAATGGGTCAAGTGTGTTATTTTAAAAGAAAACCACAGGAAGGATTTTGCTAGTTTATTTATCATAGGGGGTTTTATACTATTTTGAGATTATACAGGGGTACTTATTGCAAATTACTCATTATTACAAATTAACCCATTAGTATTTTCACGCATGTCTCTGTTTGTTGGTTGCGATTGAGTTTCCGTATATTTATGTGCAATCTACGGTTTCCGGACTAATTGTTTATCCGACGATTGGATTCGAATGGACAACAACAAAATTCTTGTTGTTAATGTTCATCCAGGTACTTCATCTGTTGTACTTCACCTTTTACGGGATGATGTCGATTGCCGTGTAACCAAATCAAATTGAATCATTTTTTTTTGGTAAATTACGAAATCCCCTCAGGTAAGGTCAAATTACCAGCCTACCGGTGAATGAATGCGCATGGATGTAAAATTACGTTACGTGTACAAACCGCTTATCATTTCTGCCTAACAATAGCTTTAAACATTAAATTGTTAGAGAAGTAGGGCTTTTAGCTGTAGATAAAAATTGAATAAAGATATAGCCCGGCCTAATATTTGGTGCAATTGAAATTGAGAAACGTTGACACAGCCTGCTTAGGGAGAATTACATTTTTCACCCCTCATATTTGGCTCGATTCTACTTTCGGTCCTCTTGTTTCAAAGTGAACAAATTTCACCTTCAAGATTTAATTTTAAACACATTGGTCCCCTCCGTCACATGTCCATTTACATCTAACTGAAAATACCATTTTGGGGGCAAAATTGAAATTTAAAATTGTTTTAGGGCTAGAAATAAATTAAAAAATTTAAGTATTATTTATAATTATTTTTTTTAGTAATACTTAGTGTAACAAAAATAAATTGAATAAAATTTAATTTTCACAAAAAAAAGAAGAAAAAATACAAAATATATTAAATACGAATACTTATTGCAACTTACGCTTTGTAACTATGAAAGTTATTAGCTGAATTGTTGGTTAACGTTTCACTAATCACTAGATCTAATCTGAGTGATAATTTAATTCAAAATAAAATCATGTCTCTGTGAATTAAAGAATATGATTATTGATCGCGGAAGCAGGAGACTCGGTTAGTGTATCGGATACTTGACGGCCCCGTTAATTCAACTTTGACATAAATAAAAAAAAAATCATTATCCACGCGATCATTAATATAATTTGTAGGAGTTGATTTCCCGAACTACGTGATAAGCATTCATTTTTCACGGCAAGTATAGCACAGAAACACAAATGTAAGTTCAAATATTGCGACACGTAATACAATTTGCGGTCAAATTAAATTATATTCCACACTATTTTTGGATGGCTCCTTCCATTTTGGCGCCACCTTCCTTGCAATACTCGACGAACTCCAAATGACGGAAAGATTTGAATTTTAATGGATTATTATGGTCGACAAGCTCTTTCGGCACTTGCAGAACACCGCCAATGAAAGAGAAAACTCCGACGGAATGTTTCGCCTTGCTTCCTTTAGCGACGACTATGTGTAGTGGGTTATATTGTGTTCTATATATGTATATATCGTCGAGAATCGAAAAAAATCATACTGGAGATAGTGGCGGAGCCGACACTGGGTAGCTAGCCCACCACTCACTTCTTAAAAACCAATTGTTATGCAGTTTACTTGTGTCCGAGTAGTGTACTTTGAAGTTGGGAACTGGAATGTAATTTTCGATTTTTGAAAAATGTTCTTTGCTATTTAATAAATTTAAGGGGTTTTTTTTTTACTATTTTATTTATCACAGGGGATTTCTCATTATTTCGAGATTACACAGGGGTAGTTTTTGCAGTTTACTCTTCTAATAATATAAACCAAATCAAGATTAATAAGAGTAGTTATAATTCATGGTTCACCGGAACGGTCGGAACAGAACGGGAACGGCCCTCTCCATTGCGGACTTCGTAACAACCATTCCACAGCAAAGAACGTTGAGAAACGGGAAAAAAGCTGCCAGAAAGCCGGGACAATGCGATAAATAGGAACGGAATTGGAACGACATGAATCATCTAATTTACTGTTAGAGCCGAGATCCCAGAACACAGTCCCAATGATCAGTGTGCCATGAAGGCGGTGAAGAAAAAACGAACGGCAGTGTAAAAAGGTTGAGACTTGAGAATATTGTGTATGAAAATAAAGTTCACAGATCAGAGCTTTGTTCCTCATGGTAATATTTAAAGTTGATAGAAAATAAAAATTAGCGTAAATTACCGAAAGCCCCATGAACTAAGGTCTAATTACCAAAAACCACTCCAACTAACGGTTAAACCATATCTTTTGACACAAAACTGTGAAAACTGAAAAGGTCTATTTATACCCTTAAGATAAATAGAAATACAAAAAAATGTTAATTACACGAAACCCCCTGAGGTATGTCTAATTACCAAAAACTGAATGACTATTATTATAACTTTTAAAATATTAGAAAGTTCAGAAATTCATACAACACCTTAATAATACAATACAAACATAAATGATTACGAATCTCGGGTAACATAACATAGAATCTCATGCTCATGATGAAATTAAACATAAACACACCATGCATGAACTGAAATATATGCTTATTCGCAAATACGAAATACATTATTGTTCCGAAAACAAATTTTCGAGCTTTGAATTCATTATATTATCAGACGACTCCACAATAATCCTTTAGAGCGTTGGGAGAAGTCTTACTAGCTTCACCGTAGTAATAATTAAGAAACTCAACGTAATCGTAGGGTTTGTAGAGTAAGGGGTGCTCTTCATCCACCATCTCTTTTGGAGCCGTAACTATGTATCCCGATTTTGGAACGGCAAATAGTCCGATCGAGTATCTAGCTTTGTCTCCGGTCATCATCACCCTGTGAAAAGGAGCATGCACCCGACCATTTGTCCACGCCTGCGCCAATTAATACATATATAGGTTAGGTTGCCATATATATATATATATATATATATATATATATATATATATATGGTAAATTACTCCCACACCAATGAGGTATTCTTTAGGTCCCTATGGTATCGATAATTACACTCACCCCCTGAAACAGAGTTAGAAACTCTAATGAATGGACTATTACTTTTAGCTAGTGGCGGGCACAACATAAAGTTAGGGGGTGACATGGCTCTCCCAACATTTCTTAAATTATCCAATATAGTTGTTTGTTGTCTCCACCACTTCCTGAAACTAATTAATAGTCTGTTAGAACTATATCGGAATAACGTATCCAATGCATTCTCCCAGTAAAGTTTCTAACTATGCTTCAGGAGGGTGAGTATAATTATCGATAACACAGGGACCTTAAAGTTATGTAAACATATCTCAGGGGTGTGGGTGTAATTTACTATATATATATTACGGTAAATTGCGAACACCACCTAAGTATTTATGAAATTAAATTGACTTATTCAGTTAATTAGGTGAAATAATGTAGCGAAAAAATAACTTACCCGGAGAGATTCACCCGCCATGACAATAAAAGAATTAGGTGAGGTCTCAATCCAATCATCTCCATCTTTTTTCTGCATTTCCAATCCGGTGACGTCATCTTGAAATAATATGGTGAGGGTGTTCATATCTATGTGGGGTACGAGTCCAAGCTCAGTCTCGTTTGTTTTAGGACCATCGTACTTTTGAAATCGTACCACATAGTTAGTCGAATCAATATGCTCGTCCAAGTACTTTTTTATTCCATTATTCTCTAACACCATTGTCCTCACAATCTTGTTCAATTCGAGTAACTCCTCCGAAATCGATCTTACGCTCTCGCTGGTCAATAAACAAAGATAAAAAATCTCAAAAGAAAAAAGAAAAAGAAAAAAGGACTAAATCGATACCGCACAAGATGTAATTGTTAGATTAGTTATATATAGTATATTAACCTAACATGTTATTAGCCATGAACCGTAGTTCTATACACAATCACACACTCATGTGTATGCAGGGGCGTAACTAAAGGCACCCCAAGGGAGGCAGCCGCCCCTCCAGAAGAAAAAAATGATTTATTTTTATTAGTTTTTGATTGGGTAATTGGCATTTGCACCCTCCAATTATGCTTATTTGGCACTTTGCACCCTTACATTAAAAATATGGTCGATAGCACCCTCAAATTAAGATTTGCTTGGCACATTGTACCTCAAGACACTTTTCTGCTAAAATTTGCGTACGAAAAAATTATTTTACCATAATTCAATGGGCAAAATGGTCAACTATTGTTAATTAAATCCGTGAAAGAGAAAAAATATAAATATATTCTGTAATTAAAAAGGATGGTAGTTAATTTATCCACAAATTTACCCTTTCAGTTCCCTAAAATCTTTTTATTCTACTATATTAGATTATGGGGTGCACTATATGGCAGGTAACGCAATCTGTCACATTTTTAATTTGAGGGTGCAAAATGACAAATGAGTATAATTGCAGGGTGTAAAATACCCACTTATAATGCATGATTTTTAAATTGAAGGAGTTTTAATGATGATATATAATTATATATATATATATATGCTTGTATTATATTAACTAAACTTTAGAATTATTTTTGCTTTCTAAAGTAATTCAAAAAAAAACGGGGGCACTACCCCGAACTCCCGTAAACCGTAAATCACACCCCCCCCCCCCCTAACAAAAACTCTCTGGATCTGCTCCTGTGTATGTGTGCTAGGTGAGTAATTATTTAATCACATATAGGTTCAAATCCACCCGATATAAATAATCAAGCGTAACATCTAACCACCACCTACCCAAACCCGTCCAGAGCTCATTTTATAATTATTGAAACGATCATGGAATATATATATATATATATATATATATATATATATATATATATATATATATATATATGCACACGCAATTAAATTAAACTAGCTAGATCTAGTTATTGAATTCATACGAGAAGGAAATAATGTAGCATATTAATTGGATGATGAAGAAGTGTAGCGTACCAAAAAGTCGGATTTCCGTTATGGGACCACATTAGTTCGACGAAGGCTTCGATGTTTCCGGGTACCAAGGCATCACTGATTCCCAAGCTTTCGTACAGCGGAACAACTGCATGTTGTCCGATGTAGCCATGGTAAGTTGTGTTTGACTTATTGAGTAGTTTTGTCTGTAGAGGGAGATCGAATAGTTGTTGAAGCACATTAACAAGTGAATATTTTGGGTTTGAAAATATGGCCTCAAAGCAACCATATTCTGCTAGGGCTTCGCTCACTTGGGTTTTCACTGATTCCCACGTTGCTGTTTCTTGTTTAAGATTGGAGAAATCTATTACAGGGAGCTTCATCCTACTTTCAGATCCCATTCTCTCTCTCTCTCTCTAGATATCTCTCTCTCTCTCTCTAGATCTCTCTTGGAAATTCTCTCCCTCTCTTGGAAATGATGGGGTTTTTGTTTTGTAAGTTTTCCAAGTTTTAGTTGAGGTATTTATTGAAAAAAACAAGAATTATTAATTGTCAACGTTTCAGTACTAGATTTAAATCATTTAATTCCACTTTGCACCTTGAAATGTAACATTTTGACACTATGTATCACTGGAAAAAATATTGATAGCACTTTACGTTTTCGAAAAGCAATAAATCATTCAGAACCATGAATTGAAGATTTAAAACTCAATGAGGATAAAAAAAAAATTATTGGTTTTTTTTTGTCAGGATGCAAAATAATAAATTAAATGAAAGAATATGTATAATTTTCAAATAACTTAATAACAAAATAGCTGACAGATTATTCTTTTGTTCTTTTGTGTTTGGCTGTAATATATTTTTTTGTGATTTTCTTTTTTTAATGTTTTGATCCTATCGAAGGATTGAGGAATATTAAATTGATTTGAAATTTTGTATCCTAAAAAACACAAATAAAATATCAAATTACATCAATTTACTTTAAAAATTCATTTGGGGTGCATTACGCATAATTTAATATGTTTTGAGGGTGCAAAATGTTATTAATATTTTTTAAGGTGCAAAGTGTCAAAGACTATATTTCAAGGGTGCAAAATGGAATTGAATGAATCTAAAGCTTTAATTTAATTTAAAATTAACGTTATTTGTGAATAATGTGCATGATGATTGATCTTGGAAGCGGAAGACTCGGCGTGAATAATTCAATTGTATGTAAAATAATAATTTTGCACTATTCATGTGATCATTACTTTAATTTGAAGAAGTTGACTTTTCAGAAATTATCTGTTTTTGTTTTTTCTTTTTTTTTTTTGTTTTTCTTTTTTGTTTTTTATAGAAGATTATATAGGTTCCTTCGACCCTACACTCGGTGATAAACACCGGGTGAGTCTTCTGCTGCCATGTGTTCTTTTTTTATTTTTCTAAAACCCCTATAGGTAAACCCTAGCGGGGAATCTATTAAAAAATACAAAAAAGAGACACGTGGCAGCAGAAGACCCACCCGGTATTTATCACCGAGTGTAGGGTCGAACAAATTGCGATTGAGTCACACAATCTCGCGTCGGGGGCATTGTGCCATTGACTAAATGTAAAATGACACAATTAGCCCTCTCTCCTCTCCTCTCTATCTCCTCTCGTCTATTAATCATCTTCATCTCCACCTCACCTCTGCATAATCTCCTACGACGGCAGCAACAATGGCGGCGACAGTGGTGAGTAGAAGAACGGCAAAAAAGGTGGCTCATCACCATCGTCGACAGCGCCAGTGTTGGAGAGTAAATGGTTCTATTTTATGTTATTCTGATTTTATATTATTTATTCAAGGGTAGACTTGTCCTCTTACCTCTGGTCAACCAATAAAATCACAATGGGAAGTGTGTTATTTAAAAAAAATCACATGAGGGATTTTGCTTGTTTATTTATCAATGGGAGTTTTATAATATTTTAAAATTATACAGGGGTACTTATTGCAGTTTACTTTTTGTAATTATGAAAGTGATTAGCTGAATTGCTGTTAACGTTTCCCTAATCACTAGATATAATCTAGGTGATAATTTAATTTCAAATAAAACCAAATCTTTGTGAATTAAAAAATATGATTATTGATCGCGGAAGCGGGAGACTCGGTGTGTATCGGATACTTGACGGCCCCGTTAATTCAACTTCGACATAAAAACAAATCTTCATTATCCACGCGATCATTAATATAATTTGTAGGAGTTGACTTTTCGAGCTACACGATAAGCATTCATTTTTCACGGCAAGTATAGCACAGAAAACACAAAGGGAAGCACAAAGTTCACCCGCTCACACAAATCACACACACCCAAAGTGTAACTTAAAACAATAATACATACTGCAGTCAAATTATGAATTATATTCCACAGTATTTTTGGATGGCTCCTTCCATTTTGGCGCCACCTTCCTTGCAATACTCGACGAACTCCAAGTGACGGAAAGATTTGAATTTCAATGGATTATTATGGTCGACGAGCTCATCTGGCACTTGCAGAACACCTCCGATGAAAGAGAAAACTCCGACGGAATGTTTCTCCTTGCTTCCTTTAGCGACGACTTTGTGGAGCGGGCTATATATTCTTCCATTGCTCCATGCCTTGCCAAAAGTTTTCAAATTATTACTATTCATTTTTGTTATTAAATTTAATTTTATACATGTATATATCGTCGAGAATCGAAAAATCATACTATGTTCGCCGGAAGGAGAGCAGCGGTCAGCTATATTCAATTATTTTTGGAAAAATTGCAAATCAGTCTCTGACTTAAGGAAGAAGAAGGCATTTTTTAAAATAGAAGGGACTGCATTAAAAATGCTGAAAACTTCATTTTGGTGCTTATTTATGAAATTTCTAATCAAAAGGGTATTCAAGTCTTTTTAAGAGTGTATTGCACGATCAACTCACAGGGACCTTGTTGAATGTGACTAACTTTTATAGGGGGTCTTTACTAATTTGTTTAATATGGGGGTATTTTCAGCAATTAGAGATTAAACAGGGGTGGTTAGTGCTAAAAACTCAAAATTAAAATTGAGGAATCTCACCATGAATGGTTCACCTGCAATGACAATGAATTTTCCAAGAGATGGCTCATAATCAATCCAATCACCACCACGAGTTTCGATCTCCAAACCTTTGACTTCGTTTGTCCCGATTACTGTAATAAAGCTCTTGTCCCTGTGAGGTACAATACCAATACTGCACTGGTTCTCGCCCGGCGAGTTGTACCTCATGAGCCGCGTCATGTAGAACGACGACTCCATTAGCGGATCGTAGTATTTTTCCAAACCGTAGCTGTCGGCCACCATTTTAACAACCGTTTTGTTCAATTCCGACAGCAATTTACAGTACGAGTATATTGTCTCACTGTAAAATGGAGAGAAATAATGTTAGTTATGTAAAAAATACAAACATATCAACAAACATATTTTATACACCTTCACGTACAGGCGTATTACATTTTTAAAGTCTTACACGTAAATCTTTTTTTACGGGTGGAAATAGAATTCTAATCTAGGACCAGACCATCATTTGGCCGGGTTGACTTTCATACCACGTTGAATAACTATTTTATCTAAAAACTTAAGGTGGTAGTGAGGTAATTAATCACTCTTTCGGTGAAATATATCGGGTGATTATTAAACCGTTGATCTGCACATATCCATGTGTATGTGTACTTAGTGGGTGGCTAGTTCACCCCATCAATGGTTAAAAATCACCCGATGATGCGGTGTGGCGTCTCAATGACCATTTAATGATATACTTTATTTATATTAAAAAAAATCTACAGAATAGAATATATAGTAAATTACGGCAACCCCCTGAGGTGAAGTCAAATTACGAAAAAAAGCCCTCATGTTTGGGTAATTACAACCACCCTCAACTATGAATCTTTACACGTTCATCCTTATGGTATCAAATTCAACATAATCTTCTAGATCCTGTAAAATGTTCTCTAGTTTGTACTCGTTTTGTGCAAAAATGCAGTTTCTGATGCAGCACAATCTGATATTTACAAGGCAAGAGACACATCTTACGATCATCTTAGTTCAAAATGTGGAGTTCGAATGGGGTAAAACAGGTACAAACTAGAGAATATTTTACATAATTAAGAAGATTCCACTAAATTTGATAGTACAACGGTGGACGTGTAAGAAGATTCATAGTTGAGGGATGGTTAATTACCCAAACATGCGTGATTTTTTTCATAATTTGACCTTACCTGAGGGGGCGACCGTAATTTACCCTATACACTATATGTATAAAGGGGTGAAATATATGTATAAAAAATGAAGAAGAATTAATATTTACCAGAATTTATCATGGCCCTGAGACCACATGAGGGTGGTGAATTTTTGTGCAGCATCAAGAGTTGCAACATCTTCAATCCCAAAGTATTCAAAGAGCGGCATAACCGAATAATTCCCACCGTAACCGAAACCTGCGAATTTCGAAATGTGCTTCTTTTTAGTTTCAAGTGGGAGACCAAACAGCTCCTCCGACAGGCCGCCGTCGAAAATCTTCGCGTGCAGCTCCGAACCGATGTTGCTCTCGTAGGATACCACAAAACATCCGTACATTTCCAGGGCTTGTCGGACCAAATCCGAGGTTGATTTCCAGGGATTTGTGCCAGGTGTCATGTTTTCTTGGTTGAATTCTATTGTGGGGAGCTTATTAGATTGTTGATCAAGAGAACCCATTGTATAATGATTGACTATATTTCTTGATCAGGGGTTTGGTTTAATTTAGATTAATGCTTCTGATTGTGTAATATTGTCATCATACTTATAAGGAGATTTGATGTTATTAACATATATAATCTATATATTAATATTTACCAGAATTTATATTTGATGTTATTAACATATATAATCTATATATTAATAGACTTTTGAATTGATTATAATGAGTCAATGACTAGTTGAGTATGATTATGATTATGATTATGATTACTTGTCTTTAGTGATAAATCATGTCTACTAATTAAGTAAGACTTGTCGCATTTCAAAATTAATTACATATTTTAAAGAACTGATACTAATCTATACTACTAATAAAAGTGGGAATAATACGGTGGTTTCTTCCATTTTTTGGTTGTCCTAAAATACCCTCTAAAACAACCAATAGCTAAAGGACACATCAAGGGTAAAAATAAACTTCTACCTTATAATAATAATAATAATAATAATAATAATAATAATAATAATAATAATAATAATAATAATAATAATAATAATAATAATAATAATAATAATAATAATAATAATAATAATAATAATAATAATAATAATAATAATAATAATAATAATAATAATAATAATAATAATAATAATAATAATAATAATAATAATAATAATAATAATAATAATAATAATAATAATAATAATAATAATAATAATAATAATAATAATAATAATAATAATAATAATAATAATAATAATAATAATAATAATTATTATTATTATTATTATTATTATTATTATTATTATTATTATTATTATTATTATATAAAATAATTGGCAAATAATTCAATTATCTTATTAAAAAGATAATATGTTAAAATTGAATAAATATTGTCTTCCATTGGTAACATAGATGTACTAACATATAAGCTATTTTTTATTGACCAAATAAAATTTACCAAAAACTAAACATTATATTATTGAACAAAAAGACTAATAAAGAACTGTATATACACACATATAGATATTGAAAAATAATAATTGCAAAATATTATTAAAAAAATCAATGCTTTCCAAGAAATCAATGAATAATAAATTGTATTCTTAATTATTTAAATATATTTTAATTCATTAATTTCTTCAAGTATCTGATTACTCATAATATCTAAATATATATTTTTAATATATGTCTAATAATTTAATTTTATTTACTTTTCAATTTTATATAAAGAATAAGAATTAGTTTTTATGTTATTTATTGTATCGAGGAAAGATAATATTTAAATTTTAAATATATTACATCGACTTTTTAATTGATTAAATTTATAGCATCATTTTTCGATTATTTTTATCCAATAAAAAATGAGATATATATATTAAGGGTATTATTATATTTTAAATGATACTTTAAGGGGTAAGTGTTACATTGGTTAGAAGTTGGACAATCATCAAAGATAAATACGATTAATTATTATACAGACATGAATAAAAGTAATTGACTTCGTTTAGGAATTGATAAGAATTTGGACAGTCAGCAATTAAATATATAAAAAGGAGAATGATGCAACATTATTTCCTCTTGCTCCATTCGTTTATATTCATTTGATAGAATAATAATTGTTAAACTGTTGTATTTAGATCTTCGCTCGGTAATTGATAAATATCTTCATGCATCTTAAAGTGGAACATATAATTTCATCTTCTATAATCATTAAATTTAAGTTTGGACAAATATATCTCATTCAAAAAGTTATTTACATCATCGATATGCACTATCACTTTCTACTAGACTTTTCTAAATTATATCTAGCATTTGGTCGAATGGATTAAATTTAGTTGAAGATTATAAATAGAAAGTTCGGATGATAATAAATTTCGTACTGTAAGTTGAATTCGACTTTTAATTTCTATGTTGCTACCATCTATATTACCGGTTTCTGATGTTGCTGGGGATGATAGGAATTTTAAATTCCATAATCTATTTTAAAACAAAAGACTTGGATGATAATAAATTGCATTATGCAAGTTGAATTTGACTCTTAATTTCTATGTTGCAACCATCTGTAGTACTGGTTTCTTATATTGCTGGGATGGGGATCTTAAATTCCATAGTCTATTTAAAAAGATTTATTGCATTCAACATTACTTTATTTTTATTTTTTTTGTTGAAAATTTCTTTAGGTTATTTTATTGGCATCAACTTCCTTATAATTATTTTTTTTTAGTTTTATAAAAGCGAGAATGTCGAGAGGGGTTTCTTCTATTTTTTTATGGACAAAATACACTTGGAATTAAGTTTGTAAAATAATTCAGTAAATACAAATCAATTAGCAAATAGAAATTAATTAGCTAGCATGAACATGAATACAGTAACCGACATGATGGTGTTTTGTTTGATTCAAGGGTACAAAAAGAACACCTTTCGCTTAGAGAGGTTTTCATAAAACTACCATTTAAGTGGCTACTTAGAGCGTATATAGGGGAAGAAGAAGGTCTTATAGGACTAACTGAAATTTCATGTAAATAGGGACGTAAAAAAAATATTGCGTAAACAAATTAAAAACTTCCATTCGTAGAGTGTATTGTTCGATTTCAAAGCAAATCTTCAAGTGACTACCATTCAAGTCTTATAGGATTGAGTGAAATTCTTACATTGAGTCAATAATTGAAGGCTCAGTTCAGTTACTACTTGCATTTAATCATACTTTCATAATTTCTTTTGGATAATTATTTTTGAAGTAGACTCATCTAATTATTTATTCATAAAATTAATTTTCTGTTATTTAAAGAAAAACTTGAAAAATAATTTATAATCCATGTAATAAAGGGATTTAAATAAAGACTAATAAGTAATAACATCTCAATTGTAAATGTATGCCTAATATAAGTTCATTTTGTTATTCTTGTAATATGTGTACGTGTATGTGTATCTGCAGTGTATTCATAACGATTTTTGCACAGAGAGGGTATAATTGATTTTGTCTCTAATTGTTTCTAATTTAGTTTTTAGATAAATCACCATGTTAAATAAAAACAAATAGAAATAAAAATAATTGATCGTATAAAATTATTTTGACTAAATAATGCAAATCGCTTAAATAAATGACGATGCTAGAATTTCCAAATACGAGTGTAAACAAAAGTTGGTTAGTTCGAAGAGGAAGAATAATAAATATTACAATAATATATAACTTTATGTTACGAAGAGAAATCACTTATGCAAATTCAAGAACAAATATAAAGATTTGTTTTATTTATTTTTCTTTGGAACTATGTGCCAACTCAAGATCAAGCAAAATAATATGACAACAAAATTTACATTCAAAAAATAAAATCGAAATTGTACAATTTTTAATTATATATATAGTGTTAGTGGAATAAGCTTCAGTATTTATAATTTTATTAAATATTTTTTATAGTACCGCTATTAATTTTAATCGAATAAATTATTAATTAATAAATATATAAATAATTAATGAAGATCATGAACCACGTGCAACGCACGTGTCACTTACTAGTATATAAAATAGGGCAAATTGCATATCACCGTACCCCCTGTAAATTTCTATTTTTTGCACTTTATCCTCTCAAAAATTTTAAAAGTGAATGCCCCTCTTCAAAATGTTATTTTTGTTGCACATTGCCCCTACAACAAAACTCTGATGGATTATTCATCGGAAGTGAGTATTTTTGTGCACGTTGCCCTTATAAATGTTATTTTTGTTACATGTTGCTCCTTAATAACACTATTTTTTCCACGGTGTCCCTTTAAAATAATATGTTTGTCGCACAATGCCCTCCAAAAATTGGCTTCTGGGGCAATGTGCAACCAAAATAGTATTTTGCAGGGGAAGTATCCATTTTTTGAATTTTTAGGGGGGAAAGTGCAATAATGTGAAATTTATAGGGGGTGAAGTGCATTTTTTCCCATAAAATATAAAATAGGGTTCAGTACATATAGTTTGCACCCATGTACTTTCATCACTGTCGCATATACACCATATATTATGAAATGTGACAAAACAACCCCTGTCGTCCATCTCTGTTACAAAAGTTGTCCTTTTTTAATTCTTGACTGACCGTTGTACTAGACGTTGGAAAATTTTAGACCAAAATACCCATTTGATTATGTATAAAAGGTGTGCATCATTCTTCACTCGTTTGTACTCAATTTCTTCCTAATTTTTGTTCCCAGCCCTTTATTTTACCCAAAATTTCTGAACAAATTTTACATTCGAGAAATTGTTTTTGACTTCTTTTTAAATTTATAAATAATTGCTCGATTTAAAAATGTTTTTCCGATAGTTCAAATTCTCAAAATTCATGCTTTAGGTCCAAAGATTACATGTCATAAATAACACTTCAAGCTTTTCATTATCATTATAATACAATACGTACATTAGATACAACCAGTTCATACTCCAAGTTCAAGCCTGGTAGATAAATACATAATTTGCCCGAAATTAATAATATAACAACACCCTCCATCAAATCAATACATTAAAACATACCAAATTAAACATAAAATAAAATAACATATTAATTATATATAAATCTCAAATTCCACAATAATCCTTAATAGGACACTTTGATCTCTTGCCCTCCTCAGTGTAATAGAAGTGGATATATTTGTAATGATCAAACGGCTTAAACCTCGACGGATTATCGTCGTCAACTAGCTCCTCGGGCACTTGTATTTTAACATCCTTAATAAACGTAAACAGCCCGAGCGAGTATCTGTCTTCACTCCCCTCATCGATTATCACACGATGCTTCGAAGGTTCAATCCTGCCGTTAGTCCACGCCTACACATAAAAAATAAAAATAAAAATAAAAAAATTAAAAAAAAAGAGTTACGTTGGTTCGATTGGTTCGACCGTTCATCCACTCAACGCATTTTGTTTTTTTAATGGATGAACATTCAGACACTACTATCTGATGTATTTCACTTGATGTAGCATCAGTTCAGTTTGCTGTGTGAGTGGGGGGGCCCACATAAGTATATGACTTTGATTTAATTTGATAACCCCCAAATTAAAATCTGAATTAAATTACAAAAGTAATATATATGTATTTATTAGGGGATTGCATGTATATACATATATACATACCATACAAGCGTCGCCCGCCATGACTACGAAATATGAAGGCGATGGATCGACAAGTAACCAATCGCCATTTTTTGTCTGAATTTGGAGGCCCTTCACTTGGCGTTGGTGAAGAATGGACATAAAGCTCTTGTCGGTGTGAGGCACGATACCTAGACCTGTTTCGTCTTTTCCCGGCGCTCGGTATTTTATGAACCGAAGAAGGTACGAGGTTGCTCCGACCAATGATTGGTAGCTATCCTCAATTCCGTAATTCTTGGACACCATTCTCATCACCTCTTGCTCTAGTTCCGCCACTAGCCTCGAGTATTCAAGTGCAGTTTCACTTTTTCAACAAAACAAAACAAAAGCGAAAATTACAAAAAAAAAAAAAAAAATAAATTCTAGTGTTAAAATTACCATTTTACCCTTTTTATGGTTGGCTGCTGATTCCTTACGAAATCAATTAAAACTTCAGTAGATACGTATATAAGGAAAATAGTAAAAATTGCGAAATACCCGAAATGGTGGTTTCCGGAGGGCCACAAGAGAGACGTGAAAGTCTCGACTCCAGTGTGAGTTGTTGCGTTCTCGATACCGAGACCCTCGTACAACGGGATTATGGGCTCTTGCCCGACGTACCCGTGTGACGGGGTTCCGGAGGTGTTGAGGATTTTGACGTCCGTCGGAAGATCGAAGAGTTGTTCGGAAACGCCGAAAATGGATCGGTGCATCTCCGGCGAGAATTTGCTATAGGTTGCGATGAAGCAACCGTAGTCTTCGAGGGCATGGACGACTTTTTCCGCGGTGGTGAACCAAGATGGTGAACCGGGCTCCAAGTTTTTCTCCGAGAAATCTATTATTGGAAGAGTAGGATTTTCCAAAGAACCCATGATTGGTGGTTTTTTCTTTGTTTTTTTTTTAATTTAAATTTGTTTTTTTCTTTTTAATTTTTGTGTTGGATGAATGAAAGGTGAGATAGGAACTGATATAGCGAAGATATCTAATTTTTCCAAGATTAATCATGCACTGCAGCTAATTAAATTATGTCTAACAATAGTAAATTAATTAATTGTTGGGTATGTTATTGTCTATGATTAAAGACAACTGTGTATTCGTTAGACGAACTAATGAATATAAAATAGGGTAAATTCCACTTTTCCCCCTTATACTTTGCTTCATTATCACTTTACCCCCTTCTACTTTCGATTGCATCAATTTGCTCCCATGTAATTAAAAATTTGTCTGAACGTGGCATTTGCAAGTTTTCAATCCTTTGACCTTAACACCGTTTGGTCTAAGGTCTGAAAATTACAAAAAGGTCAGAGCTTAGAGGGGTGACGTTTTTGTAATCTTAGATCTTAGACCAAACGGTGTTAAGGAAAGAGAGTGGAGTTGACTCAGTTGATTTATGTGAATCGAAAGGAAAGAGAGAATTGACGCCATTTTGAATTTAAAAAAAAAGGGCAAAATACAGTTTTGGTCCCTCATATTTGCACCGATTTCACATTTGGTCCACATGTTCACAAAAAATATATTTGGTCCCTCATGTTTCAAAACTTCAACACTTTTAGTCACTTCCGTCAATTTTTCATTAGAACTAATGAAATCAAGCGTGTGCCCATGGCATCACTGTCTTAACTGAAGGAGTAACGGTAAATTGACGAAATGACCAAAAGTGTTAAATTATTGAAACACGAGGAACCAAATGTGAAATCGGTGCAACCTTGAGCGATGAAAACTGGAATTTTCCCAAAAAAATATTTAAAAATGACGACATTTTGTTTAATGCAAGAGTAATTTTGACGTCGTAATTGTCGGATATTTAAAGCAAAAAGCCGAAAACCAAAACAAGATCGAGGCGTACGTATTACCAACCCAAGATTACTCTATGATGGTAACGGGATTTGAAAGATCATCAATCTATATTTTGTGTTTTTTTTAGCGGATAATATTTGTTAATAATAATAAGAGTTTTTTTAGCACCAACCAGCTCTGTGTAATCTCTAATTGCCAAAAAAATTCTCGTGTTCAGCAAATTATCAATAACCCTCTATATTATGTTTTGCAAGGCACACTGCCCCTTACTTCAAAATTGTTTGTTGACTTACGTCAAATGACAAAACTATCCTAATAAATACTAAACAATAATTTAATTTTAAATAAAATAAATGAAAAAAAAAAAACAAGAAGGAAACCCTCTTCAGCCTTGCGCTCTCCCTGAACACCGATTTGGTGTGGTTAAAAAGCTCTAAAACATGGGCGGAAAAGCTCCAAACCGAATCGAATTTCGTCGGAGAAAATGTTGGAGTGGTGGTGCGGAAGGGGGATATGGTTGAAGCGGAGGCTGAGGGTACAGAGGAAGGTGAGGCTGGAGAGGTGTTTTCTTGAAGGAGAGCGGTGGCTCAGCTATGTTAGTGTATTTTAGGAAAATTACAAATCAGCCCTTGACTTAAGGAAGAAGAGGGCCTTTTGAAAATGGAAATTACTGAATTGAAAATTTTAAAAACTTCATTTTGGGGTTTATTTGCAAAAAAATTAATTTAAAAAGGGTATTCCAGACTTTTCAGTCAAAAAATCAACCCCCAGCCGCATTTGTGGCGAGTGTATTGCACGATCAATTCGCATGGACCTTGTTGACTTTGACTAACTTTTATAAGGGGGTATTTGCTAATATTTTTAATACATGGATTTTTATGGCAAATAGAGATTACACAGGGACGGTTAGTGCTAAAAACTCTAATAATAATTGAGAGAATATTTGTTAATTATATCATGATGCAAAGGTGGTCCAAAAATTTAGATTATTTGAGAGGTATATTTTTGTACTTTTCCTATTTTTCTTTAATTTCACGGGCCATCACGGGTTTACTTAATTAACAATAATTAGCCACATGGAAATAATAATGTGGATCAAATTTTGAATGATAAGGAACGAAAGTTTTGTAGATGCTACACTTGGTGAAATATATCGGTAATCCTACACTATTGATATACACATAATTACACACATTTATGTGTGTGCGCTTAGTGGGTAGTTATTATTTATTTGTATAGCTTATGGTGCAAAATTACTCAGTGTTTTTCACCAGGTGTAGCAGATCATAGACTGTGACACGAAGATATTCGTGGTGTTTTATTAGGTACACTAGGATCCTAGTCAAGAGCTATTTGACCCTATTTCTAACGACAATTTAAAAAATATATATAATTAGAGATTTGGTTAGTTTTAGTTTTAATTAGTTAATTCTTATATGAAATGATGATTGGATCGATCCTCCAAATTGTCTTAATCGAGACCAAGTGCCAAATAGGGGAGGGACCAAATTGAGTCTTAATCAAGATTATTTTGAAACTAAATTCTGACATCACTAATGATACGGTTGGTGGATGAGACCGTACGAAAATGAGGTTCTGCAGATGTTACATTGGCGAAATACACCAGAGTAATTTGTTTCCAAAATTAATTTCAAGATACATGGTTATTAAGAGAGAAATACAGTTTTCATCCCTCAAGTTTGCACTGATTTCACATTTGGTCCCCGAATTTAACGAAAAACACATTCGGTCTCTTCTTATGTTTGAAAAATTCAACATTTTTAGTCTTTTTCGTCAAGTTTCTGTTAAAACTAACGGAATCAAGCATGTGTCCACCACTACCTTAATTGACAGACTAACGGTGAATTGACGGAGAAGACCAAAAGTGTTAAATTATTGAAACATGACTACCTTAATTGACGGACTAACGGTGATTGGCGGAGAAGACCAAAAGTGTTAAATTATTGAAACATGAGGAATCAAATGTATTTTGAAAACATGCAAACTTGAGGGATGAAAACTATAATTTTTCCCTCGTAACATAAATTATTGAGAGGTTTTGATTTTTTTTTTTATTTATTTATTTATTTATATTTTCCCTTAAATTATATGTCAATTCATCTAGTCTAATCAACCAAATAAGATAACTAAAAAAATAAATCCTTATCAATATTGGTCCCCTTAGCTTCAATTGCAAATAAAATAAATCCAAATTGTACATTATTATATTAGACAAATCGATTCATTCTATGGGTTTCTTTCATGACAAAGTATGACAATAACTTCGTTAATGTCAAACCAATTAGCGATTAACGTAAGAAGATGATGTGTAATTAGTACTTTTAACATTAGTTTATCGAGATTCAACCATCTTCTACGGTTACGTTTTTCGGTCCCCTCTTAATAATTACGTAATTCGTGACGAGCAAAATAATATTGAATGGACCAAATGTTGTCGATCATTAGCTAGTCGCATTTAAATTTAAGGTAAGAACAAATATGACAACACAATAATGGTTTGAGAGGTTTTTTTTTAATTTATTCTTTCTTAGACAAGTATCACAATTTTTTTGTTAAGATCATATTGTCATGTAGCATTGGATTTCTTTTTCATGATATATGAATAAGAATTATATGTAAATAATTTAAGTATTAATTGGGAGGTGACATGTTAATAAAATATATATTTTGATGTTTATATATTAACCTACTACATTTCACAAATTAAATATAACACTATTTTATCTTACAAATTTTGGTCCCCTCTTTGATCATGCATTATTGGTAACAAGGAAAACAATAATGAGAGGTTATTATTTATATATAATTCTTTTTTTGGCCAATTGTATGACAATAGTTTTTGGTAATATCATATTGTCATCTAGATATTGGATTTTGTTTTTCCATATTGAAATATAAAAATAGGAATTATAATGATTGGCACAGGGAAATTAATAATATTTTTACTTAAATGAAAATGAAAATAAGTGAGTTAAGTATCATACATTCATCAAGCTATATATATAAATTTGAACATAAATATAGGTGCACTGCGTAAACCTACACTCTCGTATATATCTAAGCTATATATATGTCCCTATTGGAATTGGCTTTCACAAAATTCATATGCTTCTTGAAGCCAATAATATTATTTTTAAAATTTTAAATTAATTTTTTGTTTTCATAATATTAAAAAATATTAACAAAGAATATTCCATCGAATCTTAAAGAAATTCCGTTAGTAAATAATATATATTTTATTATTTTTTTCATAAGTTAATCATCTTTTATACCAAGAAATTGTAATGAGATGGATCGTAAAAATGAAGGATGAAAATGATACAACTGTTAAATGAAGGACTAAAATGGAACTAAATATCAAGATGATGGACCAGTAGTGAGATTTTGCCTAATTCTTAGTATAAAGATTATAGGGTAAATTCCACTTTCCCCCTTGTACTTTGGCTTGATATAACTTTATCCCGTTTTACTCTTGATTGCATCGATTTGCCCCCGTGTACTTGAATAATTGGCTTAAATGCGGCCATCGCGTTAGTTTTCAGAACTTTTACCTTAACACAGTTTGATCTAAGTCTGAAAATTACAAACAAACCACCCCTCCCAGTTTAAAAAATTATTAAAAAAAATTATGGCTGCCGTCGTGGACTATGCTTTCTCGTGTTCTGAATTTATTATTATTATTTTTTTGTTTTTTTAATTCTTTTTTGTTTTTTTATTCATTTTTGTTTTGTAATAATTATTTAAACTGTGAAGCGTCGCGTTTTTGTAATTTCAGAGTTTAGACCGAACGGTGCTAAGGCCAAAAGTCTGACAACTAACAGCAAGGGTCACATTGACACAAATTTTCAAGAAGTTGATACGAAAGAACACGCAATACATAGTAGAGTTAATTGCACAGAGCCCTTGTGTAATGTCTAATTGTCGAATAAGTTCTGAGTAAAAAAATTATCAATTAATTCCGCCAGAGAATTGTCGAATATGTTGCATGTTTTTAGCCTACCCCTAATGACTTAAAATCGGGCTTCCTTGTTTGTTATTCAGATCTGATTTGGTAAGGGTTCTGTACTAGCCTCTTTTCGCTGCCCTGTGGTGTTGTTTTGTGTTTGTGATGGTTCTCCGGCTCTGGTGGTGGTGATGTTGCGGTGTGGCCGCCGGCTACAGTTATTTGGAGGAGCATGAACATGGAGCCGGTGAAGGAAGGGGGAGAATTGAGGATCTTATGTAAATTAGGGGTTTATTTAAAATCAAACTTCATTGAGTTTACAGTAAATTACAATCATCCCTGAGGTATGGTCGAATTACAAAAAAAACACTTCATGTTTGGATAATTATAACTACCCTCAATTATGAATCTTCTTACACGTTTACCGTTATGGTGTCAAATTCAACATAATCTTCTAGGTTATATGGAATGTTCTCTAGTTTGTACTCGTTTTGTGCAAAAATGCAGTTTCTGATGCACCACAATCTGATATATACAAGCCAAAAAACACATGTTGAATATTCCATATAAGCTAGAAGATTCCACTAAATTTGACACCGCAAGGATGGACGTTTAAGAAGATTTATAGTTGAGGAGTGATTGTAATTATCCAAACATAAGGGTTTTTTCGTAATTCGACCATACCTCACAGAGTGGTCGTAATTTACCCTTGAGTTTATATTGATTTGCAAGAGGGTATTTATGTCATTTCACAAGCAAAATCGAAGAAATACTCACGCAAGCCGCGAGTGAATTACGCGATATGCTTATCGACGCTTTGTTGGCTTTGACTAAAGAACACAGGGAGGTAGATGCTAATATTTTTAATACGGGCACATTTTTTATAATTAGATCTACCACAGGGGTGCCGCTTATAAAAAACCCATAAATATTATATTACACAAGACATACATTATTCCTTAATTATATTTTCAGTCCCTTCACACACACACACACACACACACACACACACACACACACACACACACACACATACATATAAACTAAAAATATAATAAACATAAAATTCATTCAAACACCACAGAAATCTTTAAGTATGTTCTGAGATCTTCGGCCGTGATCCGTGTCGTAAAACTTCAACAAATCGACGTGAACAAACGGCTTGAATTGCAACGGATTTTCATCGTCGTCGACAAACTCCTCTGGCACTTTAACCATCTTGCTGAGGAAAGAGAATAGGGCAATTGTGTATCTTGTCTCTTTAATTCCATTCTTGTGCAATGTTACTTTGTGGTTTGGAGAAAGCACCTTGTTGTTACTCCATGCCTCATTAATTACCAAACAATAAAAAATAATTAGCAATGTTAATAACTATATGTACATTGTTCCATCAAAATAATGTACATAATTATTAATAAGGTTTATGGGTGGAAATCGGACAGATCGGATCGCAATTAGCACTTTTGGAGAAAAAAATCAGATTATTTTCAGAAATTTAAAACTAGTCCAATTCTGTTCCAAAAAACAAAATTGAAAATGGGAATTTCGGAAATTTGAATGAAAAAACTTGTTCCAAATTTTTTTTTTAAAAAAAAGAAAGAAAGAAAGAAAAAATCGAATCGGAATCGGCGGAGTTTGGAAAATACAAATTTTTCGTAACCTAAACATATAACTTACATAATAATTTTAGTATTATAAGTTTATTTTTCAGAAAATTTTTTTTGGAATTTTCAAAATTATTTTGGAAATTTGAATTGGATGGAAATCGAAATCGAAATCTCATATGTATTCCGATTCCGATCTGAAAAGTTTGGGAAAAATTGGACGGAGTTTAAACTTTTTGTTCCCAAATTGAAAAATTCGGACCAGTTTGCAGAAATAGGAATTTTCGTTCCAATTTCCACCCCTAATAATAGAGGTTAATTGCATTCATCACCCTGTGTTTACTCAAAGATCGACGTGTTATAACTTACAAATATTAGCAAAACCACCCATCCGATTCTTTTTTATTAGCAAATACTCCCTAAAAACTGAAGAAAAAAAATGCATCATAATTAAGGGTGCTCTTTTGTAATATTTATAACACAAAATTTTTTTAGCAATTCGATATAACGGGAACGAATTCAATTCGATATATACATGATTATATATATATATATATATATATATATATATATATATATATATATATATATATATATATATATATATATATATATATATATATATATATATATATATATACCTTGCATGCATCGCCAGCCATAACGACAAACGAAGAAGGCGGGAACGAGACATTAATCCATTCGCCATCTCTTGCCTTAATTTCCAAACCAGAAATATGATTCTGGTAAAGTATGGTGACAAAGCTTTTGTCTGTGTGGGAGGGAAAAGCCATGTTACTTTCTCCCTCTTCGGGTGCTCGATATTTCAAGAATCGAAGAAGATAAGTCGTTGCTTCGATATGTGATTCGATGTGCTTCTTCACACCGTAGCTCTCGAATAGCATTTTGATCACCAGTTTTTCTAGCTCTGCAACCGTCTTCGCGAAGGTCATCGATGTCTCACTAACCAATACAAAATAAATAAAGATTTTTAATATAAGGCAAATTACAAAAACAAAAAACCCTGAAGCGAAGCACAATTACGAAAATCTCCTCATGTTTGCATAATTATAAAAATCCTTTTTCTGACCAGTGTTTGACCATTTAAACTCACAGAAAATATATTTTATCCGTTTTTACCCTTCTGTTATTTGAAAAACACTAGAGATATTTATATATTGAAAAAAAATCCTTAACCAAGGCTAGAAATTGGAACAAATTAAATTTCTGAATTATGTCAATTTTGATATAAAAAAACGATTTGTGAATTTCTTTTGCATTCTAAATTTCCAAAAAAAAAAAAAATAAAGGGTAAATTACGAAAAAACCATATAATCAGGTAATGTTAGACGGTGCGTACCAGAAGGAATCGTTGCCGTTAGGCCACATGAGATTAGTGAAACCTTGAGCTCCTTCAAGTGTGGTTGAATAATCAATGCCTAAGCCTTCATGCAGGGGCACAATGGGCATTTGACCCACATATCCATGGTAGGGCTTGTCATTTTTGTTCTGAATCTTAACTTCTGTCGGGAGATCGAATAATTCATCGGCTGCTTTGAAGATGGATTTGTGAAGATGGGTTGATATTTTATCGTATAATGCTACGAAACAGCCGTGGTTTTCGAGGGCTCTTCTTATTTCTTTGCACGACGTTGACCAAGAAATTGACCCTGGTTTCATCTCCTCCTTTGTGAAATCTACTACTAAAAGTTCAGGAATAGTTAGAGAACCCATGATTCTTGATTTTCTTTATTATTTTTATTATTATTATTTTATTTTTAATTTTTTTTTTGAGAAATTTGAGCTTAGATAGATAGATAGATAGAGTTTATGTGGTCTTATATAGGATAGGTTATGGGTTTTAGTATCGATCAAGGGTCGAATCCAAATCTAACCTACTTAACCGGAGGCTACGACCCCTCACCGCCTCTGCATATTATATAGAGATCTGTTATTTTTCGAGGTTTATAATATTATGGTCCCTTGACAAAAAAAAAAAATCAAAATTTTAAGTGTATATTTGGCCCCAACGAAAACAAAATCATGTGTCCGCTACAACCATGGTTAACAGATCAGGTAGGTGGTTGGTTCAATATAGTTATTACGTGGATACATAATCGACTACGATTTGAGGGTCGTAAAACGTTTGTACCTTGTTCTTTCCTTGCCTTATTTTGTTTAGGTGTGTCGGTTTTTAATCTTTCATGGCTTCCTATTTTCGAACCGATTTCTTGTTTTGGATTTTGATAAAATGAACTATTAGGTCGATTTGACAACGGCTAATTAAAAATAAAGGGCAAATTACCAAAAACCCCCTGAGGTAAGCCTAAATAACGAAAATCTCCCTTACGTTCTCGTAATTACGAAAACCCCCCTTGACTAACGGTTGACCGAATTTTTTTAACTGACAACGTGAAATGTCTCTTATATCCTTTTGTTAAATATGTAAAAAATAAAGGGCAAATTACCAAAACCCCCCTGAGGTAAGCCTAAATAACGAAAATCCCCCCTGACATCCCTTTCACTTGATGATTTATTGCTTTTATAAATTTATTTATTACTTTGTAATTTGTATTGATAATTTGATATTATAATTTTTTTATTTTTTTTTTATTTATATATTTTATTTGATTTTATTTATCCAGAGGAGTATTCATACGGATTTATGCTTTTAGCTTGAATGATGCATGGTTGTATTTCTCGAATTGTAAAATATTTAATTTTATATATAAAAAATAATTAAATTTTGAAATCTCATTTATTGATTTTTTTAATCCAATAAAAAGACATTGTACATTCATAATGATTGATTATATTTGGGTTTAGTTTAAGAAAAATAAGTATTTTGCAGACACTTATATATTTCATGAAGAGTATATATTTATGACCCCTCATTAAATAAAATGCTTACAATTACCCCCCTAAGGGTAATTTCGTGTACAAGGGCAAAATTGGTATTATCGGAGGAATATTCGGGAGAATCAAAAAGATTCTATTGAGTTTAACACCGTTAGAGCGATTTGTAAGATGTCTGCATAACTCAGGGGGGTTTTCGTAATTACGAGAACGTGGGGGGAATTTCCGTTATTCAGACTTACCTCGGGGGGTTTTGGTAATTTGCCCAAAAATAAAAGATAACGATCTAAACTTGTAAGTTATGATAGCTTGAGTTTGACTGCGATTGTCCACGTTAAGGAGGCGCGGTTATAGATGTGCCACAATTAAATGTAACGCGCATTTGTATGTGCTGAATGCACTATAAACACAAATATATATATATATATATATATATATATATATATATATATATATATATATATATATATATATATGGGGCTATATGCCAAACACCCTTCGTTGAGATTTTAATTCTTGATAAATTATTTATTTATAAATGATATTTGAGATAAATCCAATGAGTCTGAAAAAACCATATATGCCCTCACTAATTAGTATAATTATTAAAATTAAAAATACGGTAAATCAATTCCAAATCACGCTCACAAATCACCCTAATCTACACCGATATCTCCTGCATAAATTTTTGTCCCAAAATCACGCTCCCAAAAAAAATCTCGTGTAACCACCGTCTACACCAAATCCATTCAAACAATGGAGATCGGGAAGAAAGATGGTGTATAAACAAGTATATACACACAAGTCAATCGTACATCTCTCTGAACATTTGACCATGTAATTTGGCCGAGGATTTTAAATTTGTTGCCTGCCCTTTTCAATAATTGGATTAAGAAGGAAAATCTGGGTATGGGTACTGTAATTGTATCTATATTAATATATTAATTATATAGTTTCTTGCATATACAATTTTAATAAATTTATCTCAATATTAATTGATACCATAACTAATGTTCTTTTAATTTTGTGTTTCTAAAATCATGGTGTAGAAATATGTGTACAAACAAATATGTAAACATGAAAACTACTTTGTATAAATAACTATATAAACATGAAAATAACTGTATATAAATAGCTATATAAACATGAAAACCACTATGTATATATATCTATATAAACATGAAAATCACTATGTGTACAACTATATAAACATGAAAACCACTATGTGTCTACAACTATGTAAAGATGAAAACCACTCTGTATAAATAATTATATAAACATGAAAACCACTATGTATATACATCTATATAAAAATGAAAATCACTTTGTGTATACAACTATATAAATATGAAAATCACTTTGTATAAACAATCATAAACATGAAAACCACTTTATATAAACTTTTAAACAAACCCACGAATATATCGACATAATTTACCGAAGTTTCTACCGCCTTAGAAAACCACTCTGTGTATCTTTAACGTCAATTATCCTATCATGCACACATCAAAAAAAATTCTAAGAATTAGACTTTCCCACTCCACCGAAACGGAAATCCCAAAATCAATGACAGAGAATCGTTGGATTAATTAAAGAATGTGTTAAATACAATATTTATGGAAGACATATTATATATCTTTTAATATAAAAACAAAATATATATCGTGGGATTAGTTAGGAGTATAATTGTATTACTTAAGTGTTTTAATTAATAATGGTTATTTTTGGATTTATCTTAAATATATAAAAATGAAAAAGGACCTATTGTAATGACCTTGTATAATGGGGGAGTTTTGTCAAATTTTCCATATATATATATATATATATATATATATATATATATATATATATATATATATATATATATATATATATATATATATATATATATATATATATATATATATATATATGAAAATGATGGATAACTCATCATTAGGTAAAATAATATAGTACGGGTCCAATTTATAATTGACTATTTGTAGACAAACTCATTTAATATTTTCTGAATTGTATGAACCCCCTAGCTTATGTTAATGCCCTTTATGCCATTTTTCCATATTTTTCTCCAATTTTCTCTATCTTCTCCTTATTTCTCTCATATCTCTAATTTCTCTCTCTTCCTTATTTTCCTCAATATTTGATGTGTTCTTTTATTCTTCTTATTTTTCTCTCTCCTCTCTACTATCTTCTCTCTCCTCCTAATTTCCTCTTTTCTCATATTTTTTTCTTTTCTTTCTCTTCCCTCAATTCATCTTTTCTCGGTTGTTTCTGTTTCATTTTTTTTTCCCTATATTTCTTCTCACTACTGTACTTTTTCTTCTATATCTCATTTTTTGGTAGTTGAAATTAATTTATTTTCTACTCTATGAAATTCATGTTTTCATGAAGATGAGATTTTTATCATGAGTATTCAATTTTATAACACTATAGTATCTTAAATTGAAAAATAATATGGTGAATTAATGGAAAAATTATAGTTGACTACCAATTTTTTTATAGTTGACATTTGAACAATTATAGTTGACTATCTATTTTTTGTACTTGACTCTAGCAACAATATAGTTAACTACCATTTTTTTATAGTTGACATCGTAAAATTTGACTATCTAATTTTTATAGTTGACTTTGGGAGAAATATAGTGAACTACCGATTTTATAGTTGACTCTGAGTGTAGATGACTACAATATTTTATGTTTCGACGACACTGATCTTTTCTTTGTTTTGGACTCTGATAAAACAAATTTCATAGGAAACAAATATTTATGAGTCAACAAATAGTGTGACCATTGATGTGTAGATCTAAAAAACAATCGTGTTTACAAACTTCATTTTTGAGTAATCAACCATGGAAGAATTCCGAACCGTCGCATATGGTCGTCGCGTACCGTTGTATACCGTTTCTGTAGGAGACCTCAATTTTGTCCTTCGGAGTCGCTGAAGAGGGTGTCAAAAACAGAAATTATGTGGTAAATGTACATAAATTAGGTTAATAGACGTCGAGAGGAGCGATGAGTGTATAGGAAACTACATGTCTGATCTTCTTCTTGCTACCTTTCACCATTGTTGTTGACCAGTATTTCTCAACGATTCTCATACAAATGTTATTTGTTGTTTTTTTTTTTTTAAGAAATGTAGCAACTAGGGCATTGTTGCGTCTGGGAAATGATCCGATATATTTGCAGATTTTTTTTGGCGATTTTCTTGGCACAAATATATATAGCACCGTAGCGGAAATTGAGGAGAAATTATTTTGATGAAACGGATGAAGATATGCAGCTTTGGGAAAAATAGTGGGGGGTCATTGCTATTAGAAATTATGAGGGTAGTTCAGTAATTGCTAATTGTGAAGAGATTTGACCCATTAAAAATAGGGTAAAAAGCATTTTACCCCCTGGACTTTGGGGTGTTTTGCACGGCGCCCCCCCAGCTTACAAAATTTGCACGTTTTTACCTGAACTCGTTAATTCGTTGCACGGTGCCCCCTAAACTCAATTTTCCGGCAATTTGGACCGGAATGTTAAAACATGTGCTTTGCACGTGAGATTTTGAGGGGTAAATTCGTCCCTTCACTTGCATCTTTTATATAAAATACAAATAGATATTAAAAAAAATAAAAAGAAAAAAGAAAAAAAAAAGATGACAGCTTCTTTTTCCTGTGCCAAATGGATAACAGCTTCTTTTTCCTTTTTTTCTTTTTTCTTTTTCTTTTTTTTTAATATCTATTTGTATTTTATATTAAAGATGCAAGTGAATGGACGAATTTACCCCTCAAAATCTCACGTTCAAAGCACATGTTTTAACATTCCGGTCCAAATTGCCGGAAAATTGAGTTTAGGGGGCATCGTGCAACGAATTAACGAGTTCAGGTAAAAACGTGCAAATTTTGTAAGCTGGGGGGGCGCCGTGCAAAACACCCCAAAGTCCAGGGGGTAAAATGCTTTTTACCCTTAAAAATAATATAAGATAGTTAGTCCTAATATTTTTCCTAATGAGGGGGTTATATCTCATTAACCCTATATATATATATATATATATATATATATATATATATATATATATATATATATATATATATATATATATATGTACATATATGGGCAAATTGCACAGCCCCATGTAAATTTCTAATTTTCGTATTTTGCCTCCTCAAATTTTTTATAAGTGAATGCCCCCCTCCCCCCTCAAAATGTTATTTTTGTTGTACATTGCTCCCATAGCAAAACTCCGATTGATTATTCTTTCGAATTGTTGCACGTTGCCCCATTTAAATGTTATTTTTGTTACATATTGCCCCTTAAAAACTCTATTTTTTTTTGCACGTAGCCCCTTTAAAATGTTATTTTTGTTGCACAATGCCCTTCAAAAATTGGTTTTTTGGACAAAATGCAACTAAAATAATATTTTGAAGGGGAATATACATTTTTCAAATTTATTTGGGATTAGGACATCATAATTTGAAAGGCCAACCTAAGTTATTAGAAGATTATGTCCTTCTCAACTATCACAAAACTATTATTATGATTTTTGGTTTAATAAAATAATTAAATAATAAAATATGCATCATCAGATCGATCAGTCATTGGATGAATGTGACCCATTTATTATCAAATATTTATTACGTGTCTTTTTCATATTATTGTCATTTATTTTGGACATAATTAATTGATGTGTTTTTATATAACAGAAGAGATAATATATGATATAGAAAGGTACATATATGATTTATTTAGTTAATGATTGCTCGAATAGAAACATAGAACATTAGCTGTCTTATTCCATTCACCAATTTAAATTAATCAATCGTGTTTTCTGTCCGAATAAATAAAGAAAACATGGCTTTTAATTATATATATAAATCTTTGTCCATATTATAGATTAAAATTGATCCTATAATATTATATATGTCCGATCAATCAATATTATTTAATTAAATAAAATTGTATATTTGTAGTCACCAGTCAGGGTTGGCCCTAGGTTAATTGGTGTTTGCATATGCTACACTCGGTAAAATATACCATGTAGTTATATACTATTGATATACACGTATATAATAACCCATGCACATTTGTATGTGTGTTTAGTGAGTGGTTATTTGTATAAATATATAGCAACCGTAAAATGGTGAATTATGATGGTGCTTTTTAGTTTTTATGTGTTACTAATATGCCCAAAATTCTCCTTACACGAAACCTCATCCTATAGTTAACTACCGTCACAGCGTAACTCAACCAAAATCTAAGGGGGTGTTTGCAAAAGCTTTTGGAAACAACTTTTGAGCTTTTTTTGCTAATATAATTTGTTTTTAGGCGGTGTTTGCAGAATCAGCTTGTACTTTTGCTTCTCTTAGATTAAGTTGTTTTAAGCAGTTGTGTCCTGTGTTTTCTATTTAAGTTAATTTTTCAGCATATATACAAACATCTCCAACTTTTACAAATAAGCGTACGTAATACCCACTTAACTCACAATCGTCACTAACTTCACATTTTAAATAAGTTTTTACCAAAAATCACCTAAGATTTCGTAAAATTACACCAATTTAATATCTTTTTCAAATTTATAAAAAAAAAATCTTGTGATAATAATTAGCAAGTACCCCTTATGTTGTACTTTATACTGCACATCGCCTCATTTATCAGATTTAACTCCTAAATTTAATGAAAAGACAAAATTATCCCTAATTTAAAATAAAGCAGAATACCCCAAACTCAATTAATTAGAAAATTGTGAAAAAAATAAAGGGGGCGGAGTTCCTTGGGAGAGATGGAACAGAGGAAAGGGGGCGTTTAGTACCCTTCGTTTTGGCATTTGTGAGATTTTGGCGAGTCGAGGGTTTTAGTGAGGTCGACGGTGGAGGGGCGGTCATAGACGGCGGGGGTGGTGGCAGAGCTGGCAGTTAGTTCGGAGTTTTTTAAGTTGGCCGGCAATGGTGGTTTTCGATGTGGTGTAGGAGAGGGTTTTTTTGAAAGTGTAAGGGACTCAAATAAAAAAAATTAATAATTCATTTTGGTGCTTACAAAAAAAGGTAAGGGTGAATCTGTAATTTGTAAATATATGATGAAGGGTAATTGGGTCTTTTACGGTAAAAAATAATACTCTCAGTCGTAAAATTTGCGTGCGCAACTCACGATAAATTGTTAGGGGCTTTTTCAGCTTTGACTACATTTCATATGAGGGTCCTTGCAGGGCCGGTTCTGAGGGGAGGCGAAGTAGGCGGTCGCCTAGGGCCCCTGAATTTTTTTAATCAGGGGTACCTAATTATTAAATTTATAATGTATTAGTTATTTACTTTTATATATATTCACTTGTTTTAGTGCTACTTCATACAAATTATTCTTAAAAAAAATTGGGGGTGCTGCCCCCGAACCCCTGTAAACTTTAACCCCACTATGTCACAGATTTTTAGCCTTGCCACTGGCTATGTACCTTACAAAATCGAGTTAACATAGAGTTTATCACCTTTTAGAAAAAAAAAATGAGTTTTATTGTAGATTGTAGAAGGGGGCCCATTTTTTATCCGTCTTCAAATCTCGCCTAAGACCCCAAAATCTCAGAAACGGCCGTGATAGGTTATTGCAAATAACATATATTCTTTCTCGAAAAGAAAAAAAAAAAAGGCCACACATGTTTATTCCAAGACCAAAAGCCCAATGCAATAATACATCTCCACACCAACTGCACTGTAATTCTTTTTTTTTTTGTCCCCCTTACACACAACAACAACAAAATACATCTACACAAAAGCACACCAATAATGCATAAATAAAACAAACATTATTATAAAAAAATAAAAAAAATAGAACAAACAATCCTTAAACACCACAGTAGGTTCTGATAGCACTCTCAAGTCTCCTATTCTCTTCTTTGCTGTAAAAATCAAGAAACTCGAGATGCTCAAACGGCTTATACTGCATCGGATGATCCTCGTCCACTAATTCTTGCGGTATTTCGACCGTTTTCTCCAAAAACGAAAACTGCGCAATTGAATATCTTGCTTTTTTAGCTTCCATGGTCACCCTATGGTGTGGCGATTTTATCCGGTTATTGCTCCATGCCTATTCCATCCAATTTATAAACAAGTTTATTGCATTTAGTACTGATGCTATATCGAACCGTTAAAAAACTCTCCGTGTTATTAATATCAACAAAACAACCCCTTTTAATGCATCTTTTTTAGCACATAACACATGAATAACGAGTTTATAGGGGCAGTTTAGGAAGAAAAATTGAACCATGGGGGGGTTTTTTAAGAATAGAGAAAATATAGGGGTGTTGAATGCAATAAACCGAAATATAAACTCACCATTATTGCGTCATGATGGGGGTTTGCTATTAAAAAAATACGGGGGGTTTTTAGCGATTAGAGAAAATACAGGGGTGTTGAATGAAATAAACAGAAATATAATATACTCACCATTATTGCATCGCCAGCCATAACTATGACAGATGAAGAAGAAAGCTGATGAACACCAAACCAGTCACCATCTTTGGTTTTGATCTCCAAACCGTCAACTTGATTCTGATGAATTGTAGACATAAAACTCTTGTCTGTATGAGACACAAATCCCATGTTATTTTCATTCGACTTCGGTTCTCTGTATTTCATTACCCTGCAGAGATAGTTTGCTGAACCGATGAGGGATTCGTAGTGCTTCCCCACTCCGTATCTCTCGAACACCATTCGCACGACAATTTTCTCCAGTTCCGCTGCTAACTTTGTGTACGAAACGAGTTTCTCACTGCGCCCAAAAAAAATTTGAGTTATACAGTAGAACCTTGATAAACTAATGTCCTGAATCATAATTTATTCGAATCCCAACTCGGTAAAAACGTACTAAAATTTTAGTTAGATAGTTCAATATTTCGCTAAATTAATATAATTTGTTAGTCGCGAATGTATTAATTTATTGAGGTTTCACTGTATCAGGCTTTTGATAATGAAAATAACACAGGGATGTTTTTCTTTAACAATTTTAGTAAACATAGGGGAGTTAGATGATACATCTGGTTACTTACATCGGGTGGATTTGAATCGTTGATTTAATTAAATAATTACCCACTGAACAATGTGTGTGTGATTATGTATAAATCTATGGTTCAAATTCACCCAGTGTAAATAGCCAGGTGTAGTATCTAATTTCCCGTAAACATAGGGGTGCAGAATGCGCAAATAAAGTTACTACAAGCTAGTAAAACATCCATAATTTATCCTAAATTTCTAGACAAGGAAAATCAAAACTACTATACACTAAAAAAAATATAAGCGAAAAAACATGTATTTTTTGTAATCCGGAAAAATTCGTACCTGAAATCGTTATATCCATTAGGCCACATAACTTTGGCGAAATTCTGGATTCCTTGGAGGGTATCGGCATTATCGATACCCATACTTTCGTAGAGAGGAATGAATGGGATTTGGCCAACATAGCCGTATAAGGGCTTAGTGGATTTGTTTTGGACTTTGGTTTGAGTTGGGAGATCAAACAATTCTTCTAGGGCTTTAAAAACTGTAGTGTGTGTTTCTTGGGTGAGTTTATCATATGATGCCACAAAACAACCGTATTTTTCGAGTGCAGAGACCACTTCGTTGCATGTTTTGGACCATGATTCTGTCCCGGGTTTCAAGTTCTTGTCTGAGAATTCAATGACATCAAGTTTGTGTTCTTGTGACAGAGAACCCATGAGAGAGAGAGAGAGAGAGAGAGAGAGAGAGAGAGAGAGAGAGAGAGAGAGAGAGAGTTGAAGAAATAGTATGATACTTTTATCATGGATGCAGGCATTGCTTACTTATAATAACTTATGTAGCGCGGACATGGAAACAGTGATACGGGGAAACGGCATATCCCAAAAATAGGGATACGGGAACTTGAGGGAAATATGTAAATATTAAAAATATATAGGGGTATATTTATAAATTCTTTTTATATGTCTTCGTACAAACATATTCAAAATAAATATTATTATCAACTAACTATCAATCTGCAATAGATCATTAAATCATATAAATAATTAGGAAAGGCAATAAAAATATTTAGAAATTCGTTATTCAAACATGTTTCTAACTTTTTTAAAATTTGCAAAATGGCCCATAAGGTGTCCGGCGGGTGTCCTAGAGTATCGGACATAAAACGTGTCCGAAATTATGTGCCAAATTAAATAGCAATAGTATTAATTTAATAAATGGCATATAGTACACATTAGTTTTAATTAATTATTCTTTGATTAGCACCGGCCCATTTGGTGGAGGGGTCCTTCTCCTGCTAATAGTTTATAGTTCAATTATGGGTTAATTGCAAATACGATCCATGTGTAATCTCTAATTGTCAAATATCCCTGTCAAAAAATAATTCACTCATGCCCTCCTGTGTTAACAAAGTCAATGCATTAAGACCCCCTAAACTAAGGGCCGATTTGCATTTTACCCCCCAAACAAAAAAACTAACCAAAATAATTCACTCATGCCCTCCTTTTTTTTTTGTTTTTTTTGTTTTGTTTTTATATATTTATTTTTTAAAAGATTAAGTTATATTTAATATACAATATGTAAGTGACGGACGAATATACCCCTGCAAATGTCACATGCAAGGCACATGTTTTAACTTTCCGGACAAAATTGCCGGAAAATTGAGTTTGGGGGGCACCGTGCAACGAATTAACGAGTTCAGGTAAAAACGTGCAAATTTTTTTTGTTTGGGGGGTAAAATGCAAATCGGCCCTTAGTTTAGGGGGCAAACTGCTTTTTACTTTTTGTAATTACAAAATAATTTTATTTTATATAAAATTAGATAATTATGATATAAAATTTGATGTAATTAAAATCCATTATTATGTACTAATTGCTGAAAAAACCCTAGGACATTTCAGTCTTTTACCTTTCGTCAAAGCCTAAAATAAAAAAAGGTGCAGTGCGCTTCGAAAATATTAACACAGGGGGGCATAAGCGAATTTTTTTTATACAGGGGGTATTTGGCAATTACTGATTACACAAGGGTGGTATTTGCAATTAACTCGTTCAATTATTACGATTTACGACAATAATTTGCGATTATTCTAATTCAAAATATATCTTATGCATGATTCATATGTGTTTAATAAATTTTACACTCTGTTTACATGATAATTAAGGGCCAACCAAGCACACCGAAAATTACTATTTTAGCCCACCAGCAACAAAGGATTACATTCGAAGAAAAGGGACTTTTTCGACAATAGAATAAATTATAGGGATTTGATGCAAAAAAAATAAAAATTATATGATATAGAATAACATAAATCTATCTCTTCTGGAAGTTGAAAAATCTGATGGCGATTCCAAATGTGAAAATGAAAAGAACAGTGAATGCAACATGCATGCCTGCAACTGCTCCAAGAAAATCGTGTTCGAAACCGAAGTAGCTTTTCAAGAACTCTTTCACCGTCACGCCCGGTAATATATAATTCTCCAAATCTCCGAATTGCGACGCCGTCAAACCGTACATCGTCCAAGAAATTGGATCCGCCCAATAATACCATCTCCACCACACAGGGATGCTCTGGTTTCAACAACAATTAAAAGAAGAAGAAGAATTAATAATTCGGTTTCAAATATTTTTTTCGTGTTTATGAAAGGAAATGGATTTGGTTTTTGAACTTACGGGGCGTGGGATGATGAAACCCGAGAAGAGATTCCATAGCAGGATAAAGAAAGTGCCTACCACCGAGCCGATGTGGTGGTTTGGTGACACGGACAATGACATCATCCCGTAGAAGGTGAAGTACAATAGACACAAGTACATGATGAACAAAAACCACAAGAATTTTGGTACTGTCCATTCGAACCCAATCATTGGATAAACAATCAGGCCGAAGGCGATAGCTTGCGCGAAAATATAAGGAAACTCAATAGCAACCTACAAATAATTAAAAAGAAAAAAAAACTATAATTAGTTTGCAATTAAAATTAAAAAAAGAAAAAAAAAACTATAATTAGTTTGCAATTAAAATTTAAAAAAAAAAAAAAAAAAAAAAAAAAAAAAAAAAAAAAACAAGATTAATCAACAAGAGTTTATAGAGTCAATTGGCTTAATTCCACTTTGCACCCTTGAAAAATACCATTTTGGCACTTTGCACCCTCGAAAAATAATAATAGCACTTTGCACCCTCAAAACACAATAAATCATTCACAGTGCACCCTCAATTGAATAATAAAGGCAATTTTATTTTTCATTGGTGTTTTTCTTTTTTGGGTACAAAATAAAAAAAAAATTGTTGTTTTCTTGAACCTCAAACCTAATTTCGAGCGGACAAAGTGCGAAAAAAAAAAAATTACACCGGATTATTTAAAAAAAACTACATTATCTTACAAAAGAAAAATAAAAAAAAATAATCTTTTATCACTAAATTATTCGATTGTGGATCTTTTATGTCACTGTTTGTAAAATATTAGGTGAAAATATTTGGAAGAAAAAATAATTTTCAGATAACTTGATAACGTAATAGCTGAATGATTTTTTTTCGTAAAATATTTTATTTTGATAAAACAATATAATTTTTAAATATGTTGATGGAATGTATTTTTATTTTTGAACTTTATAGTTTCAAAATGATTGATGAATAAAAAAAATATTTGACATTTGGCATGCTAAAAAAATATCACTACAAATATTAAATTTATATTTTTTAGCTTTAAAAAATCATTTGGGGTGCATTATGCATGATTTATTGTATTTCGAGGGTGCAAAGTGCTATTAATTTATTTCGAGGATGCAAAGTGCCAAAATGGTATATTTCAAGGGTGCAAAGTGGAATTAAGCCGAGTCAATTATATATATAAACCTGTGCTATAGCATAGGGCATGGATGAATACATCCCCGCAGCTCTTTCTCTATAGAAAACAGTTCTCTCGATAGCAACGACCGGCTGAACTGCAATGGCGTTTTGGATGCCTAAGAAGAGCACAGATCCGTACATAGAACCGATGCCGTTGAGTATATTCTGTACACCATTCCTGCTCATTTTCAAGAATTTTTTTATTATTAATATTTTTTTTCAAATAATTCCGTTTTATGGGATTATTCAGAAAAATACCTATTGGAGCCGAAATCCCAGAACATGCTTCCCATGATGAGAGCTATGAATATGGTTGAGAAAAACCGAACAGCGGTGTAAGGTGGATTTCTCCAGTAGGACCAGTGTTGCTTCCACAGGCAATATAGGCATTGGATGTGGAATGGCTGAGAGTATTTAGTACGAAAATATAGCTCTTTCGTCTCTGGTTTCGGCGAACTCAATTCACTAATTAGAGCTTTGTTCCTCCTGGTAATAATATTTAAGGTTGTTAGAAAAGAAAAAAAAATATTACATCATGATAAATCAGTCATAGTGTTAAATGAAGAGCAAACCTGTATAATTCGGAATCTTTATATAAGCGAGAGAAATCGACCCCTACGGACGTTTCTTGAGCTGGAGCAGTAATTTCCAGCATCCATGTTGCTGGATTGTAACCGTCTTTTATTCTGCTAACTCCTTCAATACTCTTTTACGGTAAATAACAAATAAAAGAATACTATATTAGTCTCTCTTCTTCTTCTTGTTTTTTCTTTTTCTTTTTTTTTTTCTAATCTTTGGCAAACTAACCTCAAAGTACTTGATCAGATGGCACGAATGGCGTCCCAACGGGCCCACGTATATCTCTTCCCCTCCTCGTTTAAGCAGAAATAGCTAGTAATTTTAGGTCAGTAATTTTGAACAAAGAATACAGACAAGATCAGTTAAGGTTATTCATTTAACTAGTTTCTTTTCACCTCATCGAAAGATTCGAAAATGTCAATGCTAGGCTGGTGTATGGTGCAGACAACTGTCCTTCCAGTGTCAACGGTGTTTCTAACAGTTCTCATCACAATTGCAGCAGCTCTTGCATCTAAGCCTGAAGTTGGCTCATCCATGAATATTATCGATGGATTCGCCACGAGCTCGACTGCAATAGTCAACCTCTTTCTCTGCTCGGTCGATAGACCGTTGACACCTGGCAACCCAACTATCGCACCTCTCAACGGTGTGAGTTCAACGAGCTCCATCACTTCATCAACAAACATCTGCAAATGTGCTTGATAAATGCTATTACAAAATATTATTTTTTTAATAACCTTAATTAGAAATTAATGGATGGTTTGCTATAATAATTACTGACACTTTTTGTTTTAGCATCGATATCGGGAGATAAACGAAGCCAAGCCGAATAAAGTAAGGATTCGTGCACAGTTACGTGAGGGGAATGGATATCGTTCTGCTCACAATACCCTGAAATTCTAGCAAATGTTTCTTGCTTTTTAGGGTACCCTGAGATTGTGATGCTCCCATCTATATAGCCTCCCGTTTTCCGACCAGCCAGCACATCCATTAGGGTTGTTTTTCCGGCCCCACTAACTCCCATCAAAGCTGTAAGAATACCTGGCCTAAAAGCTCCACTCACACTCTTTAAAAGCACCAGTTTATCCTCAAGAAAACCTCTGTCTTTCATTTCCTTGAAAGCAAAAAAAGAAAAAGAAAAGAAAAATCACTCAATAAAATGTAGCCTAAATTCCATTTTCAAAATAACACCCGAATTTTTTTTAAGAAATTACCTGTGGCATATTAACAGAGTACACAATTTCATCAAAGGTGATGGAATGCGGTTCGAATGGAAGAACCATTCCCCTTTTCCTCTTGTTGGCATCAACAAGACTATTTAGTCTCGTTTCGTCGTCGTTTGGACTATTTTCGCTTTTGTCTTCTGATTTAACAGCTTGAGCCTCTCCAAAAGCTACATAAACACTATTTTTTTTACGAATGCGACTCCAAATTTTAAATTACATAGATTCTAAAAGAAGAAACGCAGATACAAGTACTTACGGTTGAGATACATTAGAGCTAGCATGACGCCTATGTTGAATAGGATTGTGAATCCGAGTAATGCCACTAATCCTATCCAGTACATTTGTGCTTGTGGTAAGAATCCACGGGCTTTTAGAACCTCAACTCCTAATGATTCATTCTTGTATCCAACAACCTTTAGGACATAAACTTATCAATAATCATCTTCTTTTCTCTTTTCAAAAGCAAAATTAGGACAGTGAAATACGCTACAATTTTTACAGTCAGCCATGTATTTACTTTATTAGCATAAACCCCACTATATATGTTCGGAAGTTAAATATATGCTCGGAAATTAAAGCCAAAAGGTACCCCTTTGACCTCATTGTTTCGCAATTCACCCACGAAAAAAACACACAAATTCTGATAGATGGAACTTACATGTTGCCAACTATTCCCCCTAAATTCATTCACGACAAGTGCATTCTGCGCGTACATCATTGGCGAGCACCAATAAGCCCATATCCACCATTTTTTCACACTCACTGTAAAAAAACAGAAAAAAAAGGGGGGGATGGACGTAATTAAAACATATGATTAGAATTGCTTAAGAATGAATCGAATCATTATCAACCTTACGAAATTCAATCTTTTTTTTTTGGGTTCTTGTTCTGTACCTCGTGACATGACAACACCACCCAATGCAAAAACTGCGAACAATACAATTGCACCAAACGTATTTGCAATGATCATGTTCCTGCCCACCGCTCCGATCAGCCGGAACAATCCACTGGCCATCTGGTTTACAAATAACAACAGCAAGTATTGTTTGAAAAATCTGCATTAAAGATACCATTTTATGTTAGTTAGTACAAAGAAACACACATGTACCCACAAATGCACACACATGATCTTGCATTGTACTCCCTATGTTCCATAATAATTGTAGTATAATATTTCTACACACATATTAAGAAAGTTCATAAATATGCTTGAATTTTAGGAAAAACACACATAAAAAGACTAAAATATCCTTTGTTATTTAGTGAAGTGATATTTGAATTAATGTTTAATATAGAGTTGAATTCTAATAACAGGCAGAACAGGAAACAATACATTTAATGCATCATTGGGACTCTAAAATGAGATTCATATGGAACAAAAAAATATGAAAGGGAGGGGTGTATAGAAATTGTACCTTGCAGCATTGGGATCGTACCCCGTGACATAGTAGGTGATTAAAACCCAAGCCCCTACTTCGACAAACGAAATGGGTATCTTGAGTATCCACATTGGGAGCGCATACACCCAAGGAGGAAAAAAGAGAGACTCTCTATGTTTGTAAAAAACGGGAAGTTTGTATATTGTCATGGAAATCTCAGACATTCCATTGAACATTACTATAGTTGCGCTGAAAAACAATGCACCGACAAATATATATCCATCCTCTAAGCTACGGCGGTGCATCGTGGTTCGGAAAAAGATCGTCATAGATACCAAGGCAATTATAAGCATCTGACCAAATAAAAAGACTTGAGTTTTTATTAAAAATAAAAGTAGTAAAAAGGGATATATATATATATACACACACACAAAAACCAACCTGTAAGATCTTGAAGATATACACAAACGAGTTTCTTTTCATGAGCAAGATTTCTCTTATAGAGCAAATTCTTAATAACTCCTTCGTGGTGGTGCCGTATTTTCTGGTTGTTAAAGCGGCGGGGTGGCTTTTCGTCTTGTCGAACGGAGATGCAAGATTTTCGTTGAGTCTCCGTCCAATGTGGAATGATTTAAACGCCTCGACAAATTCACTCACTGTCACGAATCTGTAAGGCTCGTTGATCTTCATCCAATATTGTTGCTGATCTTTCATTGATGTCACCTGTAAAAGAACTGATTTTCCTCATTGTGCTTACTGAGAAAAGGACTTGTAATGATGGTTAGTCTTGAATGTGATTTTCTCTGTACTTGTTCTAACTATCAAAAAATTATTTCCTATTACTTATATTAACATAAACCCGACTTTGATCGGAAGTCAAAGACTCATTTGACCCCAATTTGTTTCGCTGATTTGACCTCTTACTAGATGAGGTGGTCATTCAACAGTAGCAATTCGAAAAGGCCAAAGGGGTATTTTGCAATTCACCACTCATCTTAAAATGTGGGGGAAGTACACTTTACACCCTTAACTATGGGCAACGTACCAAACACCCCTTTGAACTTCAAAACGTACCAACATAGCCCCTCTGTTTAAAATCCGCCTGCCCTTGCGGATGTGGCGCTTTGAATTTTTCGTTTATAGGCGTTGGAGTGACCGTTGTGCTTTTTTTCAGAATTTTACCCTTCAACTGGTTGTATATATATATATTGATGAACGAAAGCCTGTTTTGACTTTATCCTTGTACTTTTTCCGATTATCTTTGAACAGAAAAGCCCACGGCTTGGAATCTGTGTTATAAGTTGGTTGAGACATTTCATCAGTCACCTTGTGTGCCTCATTTGCGCACGAAATTCCTTAAGCATTAAATCGTTTCCACCATCCATACCCAAGTCAGAATCAACATCAAATTTCTTCGCTCCCAACCCCTTTTCCATGACAGCAAAATCACGCCATAAAACTCGCGCAGAAGAGCTTTTGCTGTAGGTAGCAAGCCCCTTTCTATTCTTAGCATTTGAATACCTTTCTAAACTTCATAAGTGTTAATAAAAATCTGGTGGAAATATCCCAGCCAAATAGCCCAAGATCAAAGAAACCCAAACCAAAGAAAAATTCGCGCGGAGGAAAAAGAATCGCACAGAAAAACTGTTAACTCAGCAATTTTTGAATTTGAACAGAAATTAACAATTTAATATTGGAAAAATATATCTCAGATTTTAACGAAACGGTTGTAGCAGTCAGATTATTGGGAAATGGGCTCAGAAGATCGATCAGAATTCAGCAAGGAAGCACAAGGAGGAAGATAGAGAATCTTCTTTCAGGGAGAGAGAATCTCTCTATTTAACTACTTTTTAACTGATATATCAACTGAGGGTGTAAATGTAATTGCATATTAAAAATTAACAGTGTTAGTTTTCCTAAGAAATTGCACTTCACCCCCTATAAATTTCCAATTTCTGCATTTTTATTGGACGTTGCAGCTTTAAACTATTATTTTTACTGTTTAGAATAATATTTTTATTGCATATTGGTCCTTTAAAATGTTATTTTGTGCCACGTTACCCACTAGAAATTGACTTCTGGAGCAAAGTGCAACCGAAGCAATATTTTAAAGGACGTTTGTCTCTATTTTTTTTAATTTCAAGTGGAGAAAGTGCGAAACAAAAAAAAAATATTGCATACACAATTAATTACCTCTTGCAAGAAATCGGCCACTGCTTTCCTCTCCGGACATTTAAACCCCACGGATTCGAAAAATTCTAAAACGTTCTCTCGAGGGCCTTGGTACACAATTTTTCCATCGGACAATAACACGACATCATCGAATAGTTCGTAAGTCTCGGGTGCTGGTTGAAGGAGTGATATTAGTGCAGTTCCATTTAGAATGTGAACGAACTGTCTTAACGACTTCACGATTTGGAACGTTGTGGAACTGTCCAATCCAGTCGAAATCTCGTCCATGAAAAGAGCGTTCGTTGGACCAACCAGCATTTCACCTATCGAATTAATTAATTTTTTTTTCTTTAATACAAAATTAATATCCATTTCAAAATATTAATGTACAAAAATCAAATTGATTTTATTCTATTTTACCTGTCGTAACGCGTTTTCGCTGTCCCCCCGAAATTCCCCTTACTAACTCGTCTCCGACCATAGTATCGGCGCAAATCTCGAGGCCTAAAATCTGCAAAGAACATATTTGTAAATTGTGATTTGAATTTTCTTTTTTCTTTTTTTTTTTTTTTTTTTTTTTTGCAAATTTGAAAAAGTTAAGGATGTTATTATACCTTGAGAATATAATTTGTCATTACACTTGCTTCTTGTCCTTGTGTCGAAACAGCCTGCATAGTCGAGTTACTTCAGATTTCTCCGAAAATCATAGAAAATATTTACATATACCTTCAAATTAATTAAAAAAATAAATAATTAAAAAAATTAAGTATTTACCTTCATGAAGATATCAATATCAGGATCAGGTTTAATATTAGCATTTTTTTCTCTTATTGCCAATTCAGACAACATTTCTGCAAATATGAAACACCACAAACTTGATCATATGCTAATAAATAAATTTCAAAAAAAAAAAAAAAAAAAAAGATCGACTATTGACTGACCGTAGCGAGATCCAACACCCTGGCATCGAGCTGAAAATTCGAGAGTTTCTCTGACAGTCATTTCTCCGATATGAACATCGTATTGGCTAATATACGCCGCAGTTGTTTGTGGTACAAACTCATTCATTCCATACCCATTATAAGTCACCTTTCCAGCAAACTATTATTGTCATAAATTAATTAGTATTAATATATGTATATATAATATTGCTCTTAAATCGAAATTCGAATAAATTAATTAATTAATTTATTTATTTGGCAAGAATATATAACTTAAAACCTTCAAAGAAGAATTCAATTTTCCAGCCAAGGCCAACAAAAGTGTTGTCTTTCCTGAGCTTGGAGGGCCTAGCAGCAACGTCATTCTTGAAAAATGGCACATCGAAAAAGTTAAAAATCTCGACGATTTTTTTTTGTCGACTAAAAAAATTAATTTAATAGTGATGATAATCAAATTAATTTTAAATGTAAATGAAATTCATCAAAATTGCATCTATATATATCCACCTGCATGGCTTGATGATTCCACTAACATTCTGCAAAATAGAAATATTCTTCTTCTTGCTTGGAATTATATGCAAATAGTTCAAAAATCCCTATTGAAAGAAAATCATGTACAAGTTAGATTAAAATTGAATAAATTAATTAGTCATTTTTATTAGTAAATAAATAAAAAACTTGATAAACTATATAAACCTGCAATGTGTTAATAAAGGAGTTAAAAAACGTCGGCAACGATCGGCTCCCTACGTAAGCTTCCGCACCAACAGTTAGATTCTCGAATCTCACTTCAATTGTGGGTAGTTCAATTCCAACTCTAACCAAAAAAAAAATACGACAAAATATAATATAAAAACGTCGAGAAAATGAAAAAAAAAATTAAAAGATCTGTTTTGAGGTTATTATATTAGTACCTGTCAATCCGGTCTCTAAGCTTCGACAGAAACTTTTCGTTATCTTCATCGACGTCTTTTATAAGCCTATCGAGAAGATCTTTTCGTTCTTGAAATCCGAGTTTTCTTGCATCAACTTCACTAGTGGCCCCACTTCTTGATGCTCCTACTAATAGAAGTCCCTTTTTCAAGCGATCGTAAGTCGAGAGTTTTTCGAGCGCGGCCAATTTTAGTGCTTCTTCGTCTTCTTCTTCGTCTTGTTGTCGTGTTGAGTTCGAGAATATTTCCAAGCCGTTGTTCCTCCAAAAGGACGAACTGTTGGCTCTAAAGCTACTACTTGGCTTGTAAATTTCACTCTCTTGATCCATATTTTTTTATGATCAATAGAATTCAAAAAAAAAATGAATATGCAAAACTACTTGAATAAGGTATATATATATATAGATAAATAAATCTTGGATATTTAGCTAATTACACAACATGTGACAGATTTGCATGCAAATGCTCTGTGACAACATTTATTTATTTATTTTTATTTTAAAAGGATTTTGAGTTCTTGAAGTGAAATTGATGAAGGAAAGATAATTAATATCTGCCAAAAAGTCTTGGTTGACCTGGATTGAAGGGTAATTTTTGTGTCCTTCCATCTACAAGTTGTTTGTACATCTATTAAAGGGGAATTGAATGGCTAATTAATCAAAATTTACTCAATTTGTACCGAAATAAAATAAAGGATAAATTCTATTTTTCCCCCTTATACTTTGGTTCGGTATCACTTTGCCCCTTTCTACTCTCAATTGCATCGATTTGCCCCTAGACATGGCCACGGGTCGGGTCTGACCCGGACCCGGCCCGGACCCGACCCGTTGACTGACCCGCCCCGCCCCGGACCCGGCCCGTTGACCATGGACCCGGACCCGGACCCGGCCAAGTAAGGGTCGGTTTCGGGTCCCAACTTCTTGGACCCGAGACCCGCCGGGTCTACCCGGCGGGTGGACCCGAAGAACCGGACCCGAGGGCCCGGCCCGAGGACCCGTCGGGTCCACCCGGATTTTTAATGAAATAATCACCAAAAATGCACCAACTGGGGATCGAACCCGGGTAGCCCGAGTGATTCACTGAACACTAACCACCAGGCCAACCAATATGTTTGATTATATATAGACAACAAATGTATATAATATAAACCTATGGCGTAAATGATAAATATGTTAAATAAATTATTAATTTTCATATTAATTATTATTAAATAATTAACAAATGCAATATAAGAAAAATATATATAATCACAATTCAATACTTCAAAACATCTATTATTAATTAATATATCAATATAAGCTCCACTGTTGAAAAATATAAAGTATTGAATCAATTCAATATATAAACAAATGCGTTGACTTATTAAAAATTGACTTATGTTATTAAAATCGATAGTGTGAAAAAATCGAATGAAAAATAAAATAATATGTTTATTTTAAAAAACAAATTATAACCCATTTCAATTAATTTAAGTCGATTAACCTCAATTGTTGACAATAACTTATTAATATTATTGAGTATTTTATCATAAGATAATTATTTATATAAATGGTGTTTATTTTAACAAAAATAGATTATATCCCATTTCAATTAATATTCTTACTTTAAAAATAACATTATATATGACTAGTATAATCAAAATATTATGATGTAATTTCTCTTTTAATAATTGATTTAATTTGTAATTAAAATCGTAGGAATTAAATTGTAGACCATATGATTTAATCGTTTTTTTACATATACATTTTATTCAAATATTAGAATCGAATCGTAAGATTTAAATGGATTAATCTAAAGTCCTTTTAATTTTGATATTATATTTGTTAATAATGTAATTAAAATGGTTTAATAATTATGAATATGAAAATTAACAATGCATTTAACATTATTTAATCATTTCATACTGTTTTGTTTATGTTTATCTATATTTCTTGCAAGTAATTTCACAAATATTTATCTTGTCTAAGTGGTTTGGAATTCTTTTCAAGTGTCTTGTGACCCGGGTTCGAATTCCATCCATAACAATTTTGGACAAAATTTAAAAATCCGGTCCGGACCCGGACCTGGCCCGGAACCGACCCGGAACCGGGTGGACCCGAGTGGACCCGGCCCGGACCCGGACCCGCCTTCCCGCGGGTCGGTTTCGGGTCCTCCAAAACTCGGACCCGGACCCGGCGGGTCCGACCCGGAACCGGACCCGACCCGACCCGGGGCCATGTCTATTTGCCCCCATGTACTTGAAAAATTGTGTCAATGTGGCCCTTGCCATTAGTTATTAGACATTTAACATTAACACCGTTTGATCTAAATATGAAAATTATAAAAAATTCGCCCCTCCCAGTTTAAATAATTATTAAAAAAAATGAAAAATTTAAGAAAAAATAAAAATAAATTGTGGTTGTCGTCGTGGACTATGCTTTCTCGTTGTCTTGAATTTTTTTTTTCTCTATTTTGTTCTTTAATAATTATTTAAGATGGGGTCAAATGGTGTTTTTGTAATTTCAAAACTTAGACCAAACGGTGTTAGGGGTCAAATGTCTGACAACTAACAACGAGGGCCACATTGAGACAATTTTTCAAGTAAGGGGGGCAAATTGATGCAATCAAGAGTAGAAGGGCATAAAGTGATATCGAGCTAAAGTACAACGGGGGAAACTGGAATTTACCCTAAAATAAATTAGTGTGATTTTATTTTAATTAATTGTCACTTTTTGTTACAATGATGCATTAGTTTGCAATTTTATCGGTTTTAGACTCTCTTTGTTTCAAATAAGTGTCGTTTAGAGTTGGTGTACGCATGTTAAGAAAACTAATAAACGCGCAAGTTTTATAAAAAAAAAATAGTGCGACTGAAGTACCCTCTCATTAAAAGAAAAGTTTTGTTTTTCTTTCAAGTAACTAAAAGTAATAAAGGCATCATTGGAATTCTGAAATGACAAATAATATGGATTGTGGAATAAGAAAAAATTCTACAAATTGATAGATAATTTGGAAATCGAAAGATAATTAGTGGATAAATTGATCAGAAATTTAGTACGTTTTCCTCAAGTCTTTGCATATCAAATATTTTGACATATACAGAATACTCCCTTTATTTCTAACTAATTATTTATTTTCACATTTGCACAAGTGTTAAGAAATTCAATAAATGCGACTTGATTTTAGTAAAAAAAATTCACATAAAAAAACTAAAATAACCTTTATTATTTAATAATTTATTAGAGATGTTTAATTTTCACAATTGAATCAATAAGATTAAAGCATGAAAACATATATTTAATGCAATATAAAATTGTAAATGTAAAGTGACAAATAATATATATTAAAAATATTTTGCAAAAGTGACAGCCGTTGTGGAACAGATGGAAGTAACATTCGATCCCGAAATCTATGATTTAATAGGGGTAGCTAGGATTTTAATTAGTATTAAGTTTTATTCATGATTATAGCATTGGCAAAAAGAAACGTAAAGCAGGTATTATTGCAGCCCCCTCTTTCTAAATGAACGATTTTGAAGTTGACTTTTTCCAAACATGTGAAATTAAATCTTTGAATTTGAGGGGGGCGGCGGTAGGGGTTGGGGGTAGTGGATGTTGAGTTTAATTATTTACGAATATCCGCTTCCAGATTAGATGAAATTATCTTCCAAATTCGACAAAATTTATTCTTAATAATCATAAGATGGGGTGAAAAAAATGTTAAAACGATATTTAAAGTCTTAAAAGACGAAATTACCCTTCCAATTTACTCAAATTTGATAAGAATTAGACCGGAAATACACATTTGGGACAAAGTGCATCAAGTTGTATATTTTGAATGGGGATAGTCTCGATTTTGTATTTTTGAGGTGGGAAATGCAAAAAAAACGTTTTTTTCAAGGGGAGAAGTGCAATTTACCCTATTTAATATGTAAAATAAAAGTTTTAACTTTTTGGATTACTACGGTTGGTCGGTTTGTTATCACTTATCTCTCAACATTTACTACAAAGGGTATTCTTTGTCCACGTAGAAGTAAAAAGAAAAATCAATTTTTTAAGGTCAACGGTCAAATTGAAAATCCATACTATTTTTTGTTCCACGAGCTATGAACCACGATTCAAACTCAATTTGAACAAGAAAAAAGAATATGAAAACAAAAAATCAAGCAACTTGACCTCGACTCGATTGCGTATCAAATCAAGTTCAAACACATCTTTAAAAGATCGATAAAAAAAAAAAAATCAAACATGCATTCTGCTCGATTCAATTCGTCTACACCCTTATTTGTCAGTAGTTAATCTTATGAGATGGGGGTTTAAAAATAAATTATAACTCGAGTTTTTGTAATACAATAAAAACAGATGATTTTGTGATGTAAATTCTTTTAAGATTAAAATCATAAGAAATATCAATAGTGGATAGAATTGAAACCATAGCACATGAAAAAAATGTGCAGATAATTAATTAAACATTAATTTGCTTTGTCCGCAGAAAAATGTAGATAGAGAAAGGACATAATTAAATAGAATGTGTAATTTCAAGAATGCCGACTAACCTAAAAAACGTTTATAGCATGCATAGATAGATTAGGATATTAGAACTGCCTAACTTAAAAGATGTCACACCACTATGTATCTAGAATCATATATCTCATTAAATTGGACGGCACTTCCTTCAACTCAAGCTTTTAGAGAGAGAAAAACCGAACCGAAATTTTGTGTATGTGGGCCCCACCTAAAAAAAATGAAGGGCCCACCTCTCTGGTGGACCGATAATACAATTAGAAATGAACACTATTAAAAGAAGAGAAAAGTAGTCATGATAAGATGTATACCTAATTATTGCGAGGTTCGTATTTACTATTTAACTAGTGTTTGTACTCAAAATCTAATGTTTTAGCATGATTTCTAATTTTATTATTAGAATGTTTTATTTTTTCTTCTGAAAATCGTGTGAATTGTAAGATTTTTTAAAGTTTACGAATTATTTAACAATTTGAATCGAGAAGGGTTCGATTTGAATCGTAAAGTGTATGATTTCAATAACCATGGGACTATTTAAAATCTTACGATTCCGTATATCGTACGATTTTAATAACTACGGGACTATTTAAAAAAAATAGAATTGCGGTAATATTTTTATAGTACTTTACAACTCCAATTATTTACAATAGTAGGTTTTCGAGAAGTGATGGAGTCATGGCCCCTATGGTCGTATGTTTTGCACGTAGGAGTGGAAATCGGATGGATAGGATTGAATTAGCACATTCGAAAAAAAAATTCAATTTTCGGGAGCTGAAAAACTAATTCCGATTCTGCTAGAGAAAAAATGGGAAAAGTGAAAACTGTAATGGAAAAACTTGTTCCAAAATCAAAAATTTTAGGATTGGAATAGGAGGAATTCAGAAAATTCGAATATGTTGTAACCTAAAATGTAAAATACATAATAATTTTGATATTATAAGTGTATTTTTTGGGATTTAACGTCAGATCGAAAATCGGGATATCATATATATTCCAATTCCAATCTAAAAAAAATCGGACAAATCGAAAATCGCAATATTCAGAATTCGGAATGAAAAATATTGTTCCAAAGTTGAAAATTTTCAGATCGGAATCGGCGGAAATCAGAAATTTCATTCCAATTTCCTCGCGTAACTGCACTTTATTCTCTGACAATGGAATTATAATCAAGAACCAGACAATAATTAATTAACAAAAAGATTTAAAAAAAAACAAGTAATTAGAGACACTAATCCATAACATTGATAACTCACCCTCGTTGGAGGATTAAGATAATTAATCTCAATTAATCACTGTCTCTCCGTAATGTAGAATCTCCGTTTACGCCAGATGCCAGCTCAGCTTCGAACGAGAGAGACGACGGCAGTCTCTCGTAAACTCTCGAGCCCAAAGGCAGAAGCTTCGCCTGCCTCGCAACGAGCTTCCCTCTAAGCTTCTCGTAATTCCACCTCTGCTGAACATAAACAATTAACGCTAAAAGAATCGAAACAATCGGAATAGCAATGTCGCCGAATTTGGAATAGAAATCCGTTCGAAGGTCCGCAAACTCGTAGTCGTTGGAGTAGTTATAAGGATTACTCGGGAAAGGCGATTTTACGAAATCGTACGCGTGCGGAAAAATCCGAACCAATGTTAGTCCAATGTAGTACATTTTCCTCAGGGGCTTAACTTGGACCATCCATAGCAAGTTCCCGATTACTTGCGGAAGAAGGAAGAAATCTTGCATCAAACCGACGTACTCCGCCAGCTCAGCCTCCCATGCGCTGACGGGGCGAGAGTATTCGTTAGAATCTACAAAAGATTCACTTTGACGAGGGTCGTACCTCGAGGTTTTATAATGCACGATGAGAGCGAGTATATATCCAAGAATGTGTACAATTGAAGTAGCGAAAAGGACTTTTTTGTCATTTGGGACTCGGTGCGGCTCTAACGGGGATCTAGTCAGCATTCTTACACGGGATTTCCATACTTTCTGACAAAGCCTCATAGTCGACAAAAACGCAATCAGCACTAATAATTTCACCATATAGTCGATGACAAGAAACGGTTGGCCTTTCTGCAAATTTTCGAATCCCGTTTTTGCCTTTTTTCCGAAAAGGTCTTCGGCCCCCGTAATCAGCGGTAGGCCGTAGCTAATCGCTTGTACTCCAAGCATCACGAGCGATACGTACGGGACATTTACGATATTACCCCTCACGTAAAAAAGCTGGGTCGATATACATCCGATAGCCAAAGACAGCGTCGCAATGCGGAGGATCCCTTCCACGCCCCGCCTCGAAAGAATATCCTCCCATTGATTCCTGTACAAAACGGGGGCCGTATGGATTTTAATCGGACTAAAATAAAGAGGGTCGTCTTTTTCCCGTTGACTGATCACGGAAACTTTGGCGGTGGGGTCCACCAGCCAACGGTCAGTGGTCGGGGGGTAGGAAATTACGACTTCGACCTTACAATCGAGCCCCTTTTCCGCGAGGGCCACACAACCAATAAGATACATTTTCCCGAAAAGTGGATTGTAGATTCCCTCTACGGATATCGAAGAGTAGTTGTATGCGTCGATTCCAACGAGATTTATCTGAGCCGACACATTAAGAAGCGGCGTCGGATTAAAAGAAATACTACCCTTCTGATTAGAATAACCCTTCTGATTAGAATAACGCCCGAAAAACGGGCCGATTGTCAGTATCTGGATTTGCAATTGGATATTTATCCAAGACCTCCGAAGTTGGTCCGGTACAGCTGTCATGAGAAGCGTCAGATCTTCGGACAGAACCGAAACGCTGTATGGAAGATTCTCTTCGGTGTTCTCTAATTTCGGGAATTTCAAGAAAGACTTTTTCACTGCGGATTGGATTTTAGAAGGCTCGTACTTCTCGAGTACTGACGTGGCGGCTTCGATCTTCGAGTACTCGTAGTGGGCCCCGGAGCTCCACTGCTCAGTGGACTCCACGGGCTTCTCGAACGCTAAAGGGGAGTACGATCTGACCGTCGGATCGATGCTCGATAGAGTGCCCGAGAACACGCTCCTCTGTTTTATCGAAAACAAGAGAGGAACATACATAGATATACGAGTGTGACATATGTTATCGTACGGTGAGCATGCGACCATGCAGAGGCGCCCCGTCTTAGGATACCATGCACCCTCAGCGGAGAGGGTCATGCCGTTGAGCCCCGTACGTTGCGTCGCGGAGTAGAGCTGCTCCGAGGGGGGTACCGCTCGGAAAACCGAGGACACCCTCGTCTTCGACGAAGTAGTGTTTTCGCACCGTACATCATGAAAAACGAGCTTCACGTTTTTGAATCCCCCATTAGTGAAATCGATCTCCTTGCTCGATACGAACGGACCCAATTTACTACAAAACTCGTCCGTCCCATTGCAGTTAAAGTTCGGTAAAACGGTGAATTGTTCTGTGAATTGTTCTTGACGGGAGAATCTATCGAGCACCCCACAAAAGTCAACCCCTTTGTACACATCATCAACAGTTTCGATTTCATCACTCATCGAATCGCAAGCCCTCGACACGAGATCATCGGAAGCGAACTTATAGTTCGCGGACCCCAACGAGGAGGAAACAAGAACTTCGTCGAAGTACTTGAGGTCCGATTCTCGGTTCAAACTCTTGATGCTTCCGTATATTTCTCTAGTCCTCAAACTCAACGCCTTAGGGTAACGGAGCTCGAATAGAATCCGGTCGTCCGGCGCGAGAACCGGATGAATACTATCGCCGTTTTCCTTAACCCACGGCCACGGATCGTTCGAGTGGGGCCCACGCGAAGGCAGCACCGCACTCCCCAACAAACACATTACTCTCTCTCCCCCCAATTCAGTGTAGACTCCTTGGAACCGAATCGACAGCTGCGAGTTTCCGGGCCACATGTCGAATTTCGGGGTTTCGTCGTCGGGTTTCTGGAGGAGCATGTTTGATATGGCTGTGCTGATCTGTAAGAACCCGCTAACGGGTATGGATTTCTTGGAATAACGGTGATTCGGGTCAACATTGGTGACCCAGAACGAGACCAGGTTTAATGAGTTAACGGCGTTTTTGTAACCCGAAAGGTCTCCGTCGTAGAACGGCATCAATGGAGCAAAAGCTCGACCCGACCCGTTTGAGAGCGGCTGCCACCAATCGCCGTTCGAGAAGGAGAGTTCCTCTTTGATGGTGTACAGTCTGCTGTCGTCGGGTTTGAGTTCCTCGGCGGATTGTAAGAGAGAGGCGCACTCTTTGTTAACCTCACCCATGCGGTCATAGTTGTAGGTGACGGTACGCTGCTTGTTTCCGTTACCGTCGAATCCGCCGACGCCATTGTTTGCATAGTTGTACGAGTTCGCGAAACCGATGCATAGCAGCAACACAAACAGAGTACACGATGTTGCAGAATTTATAGAACACGTCATAGTAATAAAACAGTTTGAATATTGCTGTCGGAATTTCTCCGGCAACAATGAAAGTGAAGTGATTTCTCAGATTGCCCACAAGAATTGAAATAAAAATGAAATCTTTAGAACAACCCAGATAAAAGATTTTTGACGATATTAGACTTACCGAGAAATTAGTGGGAGTAATTAGTGGGATCAAGATTCGAGATTTTTGGAAGAGAAGTGTTGGATGTTCAAAGTCAAAACGATTCAATTTTAAGACAAGTATGGTGATTTTAGTCAACGTGCCAGTTCTAATTTTCTTTATTTGGGTAAATTACGCCCACACCCCTGAAATATTGGTAATTACAGTCATACCCCTGAAACAATTATGGGAGCCAAGATTTCGAATCTTGGGGTCTGATATGAACTATATTTGTTTTCTCTAGCGCCGTTAAGTCTACCATAGAAGAAAATTTATAAATCTTATATAAAATAATAAGAATTTAAGAAATATTGTGATCATTGTTCTGAAACTAGTAGTCCGTTAGAAGCCTAATGTATGCTTTTCTAACAATGTTTTAGTGATAATTGTAATTATTGATACTACAGGGATCATAAAGTTATTTTAGCATACCTCGGGGTGAAAGTGTGATATACCTTTTTTATTTATTATTTATTTTTTCTCTCCATTTTTTTAATCATTTTCCTCACTCATTCATATACACTTAACTTGGGAGTTGAGGAATATTTTATGTTTGATAGGACTATCATATTGGGTAGTTGTACTTAATGAGAGGTTACCCACATTAAATTATATAATTAATCTGGCATCAAGCAAATTGCAAATTTATTTAGTTCTGGATCCAATCTAATTTTATTTAAGGGTAAATTCACTTTTCCCTTGTATTTTGACTCGATATCATTTCATCTTCGTAAACTTTCAATTGCTTGATTTGCTCTCTTGTACTTTGGTTCGATATCACTCTACCCCTTCTACTCTTCATTCATCGATTTGTCCACTTGTACTTTGGCTGAATATCACTTTACCCCATTCTACTCTCAATTGCATCGATTTGCCCTTCTACATGAAAAATTGTCTCAGTGTGGCCCTCACCGTTAGTTTTCAGACTTTTGACCTTAACAACGTTTGATCTAAGTTTGAAAATTACAAAAAAGTCACCCCTCCCAGTTTAAATAATTATTAATAAAATAAAATAATAATAAAAATTGTGTCAAAGGTCTGACATTTTAATAATTATTTAAACTGGAGAGGTGACATTTTAGTAATTTTCAGACTTAAATCAAATGGTATTAAGGTCTAAGGTCTGAAAATTAACGGCTAGGGCCACATTGAAACATTTTTTCAAGTACATGGGGCAAATCGATGCAATTGAGAGTAGAAGGGGGTAAAGTGATATCGTACTAAAGTACAAAGGGGCAAATCGATGAATTGAGAGTAGAAGGGGGTAAAGTGATATCAAACCAAAGTACAAGGTGAAAAATCGATGCAATTGAGAGTGGGTAAAGTGATATCCAACCAAAGTAAAATGGGGGGAGGGGGAGTGGAATTTACCCTTTATTTAATCAAAGTCAATTTTCAGGAAAAATACAAATTACATCCCTCGAGTTTGTACCGATTTCACATTTGGTCCTCTAATGTTCGCATAAAATACATTTGGTCCCTCATGTTTCAAAAATTCAAAATTTTTAGTCAATTTTACGTTAGTAATAACGGAATCAAGCATGTGTCCAACACTGTCTTAACCGACAGACTAACGGTAAATTGACGAAAATGACCAAAATTGTTAAATTATTGAAACATGAGGGACTAAATATATTTTTTGTGACCTAAATATGAAATTAGTGCAAACTTTAGGGATGGAACTGTATTTTTCCCTCAATTATCATATAAACAGGGGCATACCCATGCTTATGGCTGGGGTGGGCCCCCGCCCCCCAAGATTTTTTTTAAGCTGTTTTTTTTTTCTTTGGTATTTATGTATTAGTTAATGCATTTTCGCCCCTCCAAACTTTTAATTTTGTACACTTTAGTCCTCAAAAACAAAAACAAAATCCTCTCTTAAATTACTCCTATATTTCAGCCCCCAAGAAAAGCCCCCTAAGTCCGCCCCGCATATAAACATATTTATGTATGTGCTCAAGCATATACAAGTTCAGAAAAGATTCCTATTTTAAACTGGGCCTCTTTGAGAAAGCCCCCAAATTACTTTTTTTAATTGGGAGAGGCCCAAATTATTTTTTTCCATTTGAGAAAAACCCTCACCCATTTCTAACCACCTTTATTTCCAATTTTGACCCCGCCCACTCCACATCACCAGCCCGCTCCACGCTCATAAGCCTTTTCTTCTTTTCCTTTTTTCTTTTTTTTTTCTATTTTTTTTTTGTAGTTTTTTTCCGAGTCAGTTTTATTAATCGACTATGAAGCATAGTCGATTAAGGAAGCATAGTCGATTAAGGAAATATTTTAATTTTTTTTTATTTTTTTATTTTTTCTAATTTTGTTTTTAAATTTTTTTTCGTTTTTTTTTTCTCTATCGGGTGTATTAATGCATAGTCGATTAAAATTGTAACTATTAAAAATAACAAATCACAATTACAAAAAAATGCAAAATCAACTATACTTAAAAAAAATATACAAACATTGAAATTGATTTATACATTTGAATCAATAAACAAAAAAAAAAAATAAAATAACAACTGGAGTCGGTTAACCTTAATCGACTATTGAACATAGTTGATTAAACCACAAGTAGTCGATTAAGGGCCCTGCCTACGCGAATTTCTTTTTCTGCGCCGTCTTCCGCCACAATCCACCAAAAACCCTAGATCTGCTATTCATCGTCACCACGTCGTCGCCACACCACACCATCACCACCCCACTTCCTATAAAAACAATCAAAACAGAACCATGTACTACGGTCAAAATCACCAAACCAAAGCCACCTATATCAAAAAATATGCAGCAAAATTAGATTAAAAATCAATAACAAATAAGTACAATGAAGCAAAACTACCTTGAGTGCGTATTTTGCAGCCCCCGTACAACTCTGAAATTTCTATCTGCAATTAGATTCCCGATCGATCTCCAATTTTCAAATCTCAAACCAGAAACAACGGCAACTAACACTACTCCAGGAAATCAAAACCATAAATAAAAAGTAAATCTTAGAAATAGAAGAACGTGCGCATCTCCTCCGGTGTGGAGACTCCCCTCGAAGCTCCAATCGCCAAACCTCCGCCCGCGCCGCCTTCTACCATCGCCCCATAGTCGGACCGCCACCAAACACACAGATCAGATCTACAAGAAGGAAAAAAAAAAAGAGAAAAAGAGATGAGAGTGGGAAGAGATGAAAAGAGAAAAAGAAAAAAAACGGCGTAAAACATAATTAGGGTTTTGAAAGAGTATATTGGACAATTAAGGGTAAATTTGGAATTATGAAATAATATTTGGATAGAATATTAGGTAAGGGGGTTTTATCTAATTATTTTTGGGAGGGGTATTTCTTTAACTATATTTCCTAGATGGGGTTTTTTCTCTAATTATCCCTTTAAACTGAAACGACAAAGTAATTATTTTTCTACACAACTAAAAACATCTTTGATTTATTTAATTTTATTTATCAAATAATTCTTTTCAATTTTGAGATTGGTACGTGAGAAAGAAAAATAGATACACATGAAGGAAATAAGCTCCATAGATAGATAGATATCTTCATTCTTCACTTATACTTATTAGATCATCCATAAACGAAGCTCGATAATAGATAATCGCGATTTCGTAACGCGATTAACTTATCTCCTCTGGAAATTCAATGTCATGACGGCAAACGCGAAAACAAACGCAAACAAAACTTCAAATCCAGCGACCATAAGAGCGACCACACCGATAAAATCGTGTCTGAAACCAAAGTAACTTGCCAAGAACTCTTGAACAGGTTGCTTCGTAATTTCCAGCTCATCTCTTACGTCTCCAAACTGTGACGTAAGTAAACCGTAAAGTGTCCTCTGTCGTGAAACAATTACGAAAAGAAAAGAAAAAAAAGAAATTCGATTAGTCTTTCTTTCACTATATATATGTTCCTGTGGATGGTAGTAGGATGGTAGTAGGTACAGAAATCGGACGGATCGGATCAAAATTAGCAGTTTTGAAAAAAAATTATTTCTTTCTAAGTGAATAAACTAATTCCAATTTCCTCGCCTAACTGCATTTTATTCACTGACTGAGAAATTATGAATCACGCGACTACAAATAGAATCCGTGCTATCGTACGAAGCCAATGCAATTATAATCAAGAATCAGCCAATAATTAATTAACAACAAGATTAAAAAAAAAAAAGAAGCAAGTAATTAAAAACACTAATCCATAACATTGATAACTCACACTTGTTGGAGGATTAAGATAATTAATCTTAATTAATGACTGCTCTCTGTAATGTAGAATCGCCGTTTACGCCAGATGCCAGCTCAGCTTCGAACGAGAGAGACGACGGCAGTCTCTCGTAAACTCTCGAGCCCAAAGGCAGAAGCTTCGCCTGCCTCGCAATGAGCTTCCCTCTAAGCTTCTCGTAATTCCACCTCTGCTGAACATAAACAATTACCGCCAAAATAACCGAAAAAATCGGAATAGCAACGTCGCCGAATTTGGAATAAAAATCCGTTTGAGGGTTAAAATACTCGTATTCGTCGTTGGAGTAGTTATAAGGATTACTCGGGAAAGGCGATTTTACGAAATCGTACACGTGCGGAAAAATCCGAACAAGAGTTAATCCAATGTAGTACATTTTCCTCAGGGGCTTAACTTGGATCATCCATAGCAAGTTCCCGATTACTTGCGGAAGAAGGAAGAAATCTTGCATCAAACCGACGTACTCCACCAGCTCAGCCTCCCATGCGCTGACGGGGCGAGAATATTCGTTAGAATCTACGAAAGATTCTCTTTGATACCTCGTGGTTTTATAGTGTACGATGAGAGCGAGTATATATCCAATAATGTGTATAATTGAAGTAGCGAAAAGGACTTTTTTGTCGTTCGGGACTCGGTGCGGCTCTAACGGGGATCTAGTCAGCATTCGTACACGGGATTTCCATACTTTCTGACAAAGCCTCATAGTTGACAAAAACGCAACCAGCACTAATAATTTCACCATATAGTCGATGACGTGAAACGGTTGGCCTTTCTGCAAATTCTCGAATCCCGTTTTTGCTATTTTACCGAAAAGGGCCTCGGCCCCCGTGATCAGCGGTAGGCCGTAGCTAATCGCTTGCACTCCAAGCATCACGAGCGATACGTACGGGACATTTACGATATTACCCCTCACGTAGAAGAGCTGGCTCGATATACATCCGATAGCCAAAGACAGCGTCGCGATGCGGAGGATCCCTTCCACGCCCCGTCTCGAAAGAATATCCTCCCGTTGATTCCGGTACAAAACGGGGGCTGTGTGGATTTTAATCGGATTGAAATAAAGAGGGTCGTCCTTTTCCCGTTGGCTGATCACGGAAACTTTGGCGGTGGGGTCCACCAGCCAACGGTCGGTGGTCGGGGGTAGGAAATTACGACTTCGACCTTACAATCGAGCCCCTTCTCCGCGAGGTCCACGCAACCAATAAGATACATTTTCCCGAAAAGTGAATTGTAGATTCCCTCTACGGATATCAAAGAGTAGTTGTACGCGTCGATTCCAACGAGATTTATCTGCGCTGACACATTAAGAAGCGGCATCGGATTAAAAGAAATACTACCCTTCTGATTATTAGAATAACGCCCGAAAAACGGGCCGATTGTTAGTATCTCGATTTGCAGTTGGATATATATCCCAGACCTCGGAAGTGGGTCCGCTACGGCTCTCATGACAAGTTTCAGATCTTCGGACAGAACCGAAACGCTGTAAGGAAGATTCTCTTCGGTGTTCTCTAATTTCGGGAATTTCAAGAAAGACTTTTTCACTGCGGATCGGATTTTAGAAGGCTCGTACTTCTCGAGTAGTGACGTGGCGGCTTCGATCTTCGAGTACTCGTAGTGGGCCCCGGAGTTCCACTGCTCAGTGGACTCCACGGGCTTCTCGAACGCTAACGGGGAGTACGATCTGACCGTCGGATCGATGCTCGATAGAGTGCCCGAGAACACACTCCTCTGTTTTATCGAAAACAAGAGAGGAACGTACATAGATACACGAGTGTGACATATGTTATCGTACGGTGAGCATGCGACCATGCAGAGGCGCCCCGTCGAAGGATACCACGCACCCTCGGCGGAGAGGGTCATGCCGTTGAGCCCCGTACGTTGCGTCGCGGAGTAGAACTGCTCCGAGGGGGGTACCGCTCGGAAAACCGAAGACACCCTCGTCTTCGACAAAGTAGTGTTTTCGCACCGTACGTCGTGAAAAACGAGCTTCAAGTTTTTGAATCCCCCATCAGAGAGATCGATCTCCTTGCTCGATACGAACGGACCCAATTTACGACAAAACTCGTCCGTCCCATTGCAGTTAAAGTTCGGTAAAACGGTGAATTGTTCTGTGAATTGTTCTTGACGGGAGAATCTATCGAGCACCCCACAAAAGTCAACCCCTTTGTACACATCATCAATAACTTCGATTTCGCCATTCATCGAGTCGCAAGCCCTCGACACGAGATCATCGGAAGTGAACTTATAGTTCGCGGACCCCAACGAGGAAGAAACAAGAACTTCGTCGAAGTACTTGAGGTCCGATTCTGGGTTCAAACTCTTGATGCGTCCGTATATTTCTCTGGTCCACAAACTCAACGCCTTAGGGTAACGGAGCTCGAGCAGAATCCGGTCGTCCGGCGCGAGAACCGGGTGATTACTATCGCCGTTTTTCTTCACCCACGGCCACGGATCGTTCGAGTGGGGCCCACGGGAAGGCAGCACCGCACTCCCCAACAAACACATTACTCTCTGTCCCCCCAATTCAGTGTAGACTCCTTGGAACCGAATCGACAGCTGCGAATTCCCGGGCCATATATCGAATCTCGGGGTTTCGTCGTTGGGTTTTTGGGGGAGAATGTTTGCTATGGTTGTGCTGATTTCTAAGAACCCGCTAACGGGTATGGATTTCTTGGAATAACGGTGATTCGGGTCAACGTCGGTGACCCAGAACGAAACCAGGTTCAATGGGTTGATGAAATTATAGCCGTCGTAGTTGAATGGCATTAATGGAGCAGCAGTTCGACCCGACCCGTTTAATAAGCCCGGCTGCCACCAATCGCCGTTCGAGAAGGAGAGCTCTTCTTTGATGGTGTACAATCTGCTGTCGTCGGGTTTGAGTTCCTCGGCGGATTGTAAGAGAGAGGCGCACTCTTTGTTAACCTCACCCATGCGGTCATAGTTGTAGGTGACGGTGCGCTGCTTGTTTCCGTTACCGTCGAATCGTCCGCCATTGTTTGCATAGTTGTACGAGCTCGCGAAACCGATGCATAGCAGCAACACAAACAGAGTACACGATGTTGCAGAAATACAACACGTCATAATAATAATAATAATAAAACAGTTTGAAATTACTGTCGGAATTTCTCCGGCAACAATGAAAATGAAGTGATTTCTCAGATTGCCCACAGGAATTGAACTAAAAATGAAATCTTTAGAACAACCAGATAAAGATTTTTGACGAGATTAGACTTACCGAGAAATTAGAGGGATCAAGATTCAAGATTTTTGGAAGAGAAGTGTTGATGTTCTGTTCGTATAGTCAAAACGATTCAATTTTAGGACAAGCATGGTGATTTTAGTCAACGTACCAGTTCTAATTTTCTTTATTTGGATAAATTACGCCCACACCCTTGAAGTATTGGTAATTACAGTCACACCCCTGAAACAATTACAGGAGACAAGATTTCAATCTTGGGGTCTGATATGAACTATATTTGTTTTTCGTGGGGCCGTTAATGATACTACTTACGGAAATTTATAAATCGTATATAAAATAATAAGGATTTAAGAAATGTTGGGGCCACTGCTTTGAAACTAATACTCCGTTAGAATCCTAATAAAATAACTTATCTGACGTATTATTTTGTTAGAGTTTCTAACAATGTTTTAGGGGTAATTATAACTATGACAGATGAAGAAGAAAGCTGATGAACACCAAACCATTCACCATCTTTGGTTTTGATCTCCAAACCGTCAACTTGGTTCTGATGGATTGTAGACATAAAACTCTTGTCTGTATGAGACACAAATCCCATGTTATTTTCATTCGACTTAGGTTCTCTATATTTCATTACCCTGCAAAGATAGTTTGCTGAACCGATGAGGGATTCGTAGTGCTTCCCCACTCCGTATCTCTCGAACACCATCTGCACGACAATTTTCTCTAGTTCTGCTGCTAACTTTGTGTACCAAACGAGTTTCTCACTGCGCCCAAAAAAAAATTGAGTTATACGGTAGAACATCGATAAATTAATGAAATAACATCGCGTGAATAATTTATTTGGGTCCCGACTCGGTATAAACATACTAAAATATTAGTTCAATAATTTAATATTTCACTATATTAATAGAATTTTGTTAGTCGCGACTGTATTAATTTATAGAGGTTTAATTGTATCCAGGCTTTTGATAATGGAAATAATACAGGGATTTTTTTTTTTTTGTAACAATTGTAGTAAATATAGGGGAGTTAGATGCTACATCTGGTTACTTACACTGGGAGGATTTGAATCATTGATTTGATTAAATAATTACCCACTGAACAATGTGTGTATGAATATGTGTAAATCTATGGTTCAAATTCACTGACTGTAAATAACCAGGTATAGCATTTAATTTCCCGTACAAATAGGGATTCAGAATGCGCGAATGCGCAGATATAGTTACTACAAGCTAGTAAAACATCCTTAATTTATCCTCAATTTCTAGACAAGGAAAATCAAAAGTACACTAAAAATATAAGCGAAAAATGCGTACCTGAAATCGTTATTTCCATTAGGCCACATAACTTTGGCGAAATTCTGGATTCCTTGGAGGGTATCGGCATCATCGATACCCATACTTTCGTAGAGAGGAATGAATGGGATTTGGCCGACATAGCCGTATAATGGCTTAGTGGATTTGTTTTGGACTTTGGTTTGAGTTGGGAGATCAAACAATTCTTCTAGGGCTTGAAAAACTGTAGTGTGTGTTTCTTGGGTGAGTTTATCATATGATGCCACAAAACAACCATATTTTTCGAGTGCAGAGACCACTTCGTCGCATGTTTTGGACCATGATTCTGTCCCGGGTTTCGAGTTCTTGTCTGAGAATTCAATGACATCAAGTTTGTGTTCTTGTGAGAGAGAACCCATATGATAGTTAGTGTGTGTGTGTGTGTGTGTGTGAGAGAGAGAGAGAGAATTTTTCTGTAGCTTGAAGAAATAGTATGAGACTTCTAACAAGCATTGCTTACTTATAAATAACAGATGTAGCACATAAATGGAAACAGTGATACGGGATACAGGAATTTGGGGGAAATATGTAAATATTAAAAATATATAGGAGTATATTCATAAATTATTTTTTATATATCTTCGTACAAACATATTCAAAATAAATATTATTATCAACTAACTATCAATCTGCAATAGATCATTAAATCATATAAATAATTAGGGAAAGCAATAAAAATATTTAGAAATTCGCTCTATTCAAACATGTTTATAACTTTTTCAAAAATTGTAAAATGGCCCATAAGGTGTCCGACAGGTGTCCTAGAGTATCGGACATAAAATGTGTCCGAAATTGTGTGGCAAATTAAATAGCAATAGTATTAATTTATAAATGGCATATAAGACACATTAGTTTTAATTAATTATTCTTTGATTAACACCGGCCCATTTGGTGGAGTGGTCCTTCTCCTACTAATAGTTTATAGTTCAATTATTACGATTTACGACAATAATTTGCGATTATTCTAATTCAAAATATATCTTATGCACACCGAAAATTACTATTTTAGCCCACCAGCAACAAAGGATTACATTCGAAGGTATTCGAAGAAAATGGGCTTTTTCGACAATAGAATAAATTATAGGGATGTGATGCAAAAAAATAAAAAATAATATGATATAGAAATAGAATAACATAAATCTATCTCTTCTGGAAGTTGAAAAATCTGATGGCGATTCCAAATGTGAAAATGAAAAGAACAGTGAATGCAACATGCATGCCTGCAACTGCTCCAAGAAAATCGTGTTCGAAACCGAAGTAGCTTTTCAAGAACTCTTTCACCGTCACACTCGGTAATATATAATTCTCCAAATCTCCGAATTGCGCTGCCGTCAAACCGTACAGCGTCCAAGAAATTGGATCCGCCCAATAATACCATCTCCACCACACAGGAATGCTCTGGTTTCGACAACAATTAAAAGAAAAAGAAAAAAATTAATAATTCGTTTTCAAATATTTTTTTGTGTTTACGAAATGAAATGGATTTGGTTTTTGAACTTACGGGGCGTGGGATGATGAAACCCGAGAAGAGATTCCATAGCAGGATAAAGAAAGTGCCTACCACCGTGCCGATGTGGTGGTTTGGTGACACGGACAATGACATCATCCCGTAGAAGGTGAAGTACAATAGACACAAGTACATGATGAACAAAAACCACAAGAATTTCGCTACTGTCCATTCGAATCCAATCATTGGATAAACGATTAGGCCGAAGGGGAGAGCTTGCGCGAAAACATAAGGAAACTCAATAGCAACCTACAAATAATTATTATTAAAAAAAAATTACTGTAATTAGTTTGCAATTAAATTAAAAAAAAAAAACAATAGTTTATAGAGTCGAGTATATATATAAACCTGTGCTATAGCATAGGGCATGGATGAATACATCCCGGCAGCTCTTTCTCTATAGAAAACAGTTCTCTCGATAGCAACGACCGGCTGAACTGCAACGGCGTTTTGGATGCCTAAGAAGAGCACAGATCCGTACATCGAACCGATGCCGTTGAGTACATTCTGTACACCATTCCTGCTCATTTTCAAGAATTTTTTTATTATTAATTTTTTTTCAATAATTCCGTTTTATGGGATTATTTTAGAATACCTATTGGAGCCGAAACCCCAAAACATGCTTCCCATGATGAGTGCTATGAATATGGTTGAAAAAAACCGAACGGCGGTGTAAGGTGGATTTCTCCAGTAGGACCAGTGTTGCTTCCACAGGCAATATAGGCATTGGATGTGGAATGGCTGAGAGTATTTAGTACGGAAATATAGCTCTTTCGTCTCTGGTTTCGGCGAACTCAATTCACTAATTAGAGCTTTGTTCCTCCTGGTAATAATATTTAAGGTTGTTAGAAAAGAAAAAAAAAATATTACATCATGATAAATCAGTCTTAGTGTTAAATGAAGAGCAAACCTGTATAATTCGGAATCTTTATATAAACGAGAGAAATCGACCCCTACGGACATTTCTTGAGCTGGAGCAGTAATTTCCAGCATCCATGTTGCTGGATTGTAACGGTCTTTTATTCTGCCAACTCCTTCAATACTCTTTTACAGTAAATAACAAATAAAAGAATACTATATTAGTCTCTCTTCTTCTTCTTGGTTTTTTTTTTTTTTAATCTTTGGCAAACTAACCTCAAAGTACTTGATCAGATGGCACGAATGGCGTCCCAACGGCCCCACGTATATCTCTTCCCCTCCTCGTTTAAGCAGAAAAAGCTAGTAATTTTAGGTCAGTAATTTTGAACAAAAAATACAGACAAGATCAGTTAAGGTTATTCATTTAACTAGTTTCTTTTCACCTCGTCGAAAGATTCGAAAATGTCGATGCTAGGCTGGTGTATGGTGCAGACAACTGTCCTTCCAGTGTCGACAGTGTTTCTAACAGTTCTCATCACAATAGCAGCAGCTCTTGCATCTAAGCCTGAAGTTGGCTCATCCATGAATATGATCGATGGATTCGCCACGAGCTCGACTGCAATAGTCAACCTCTTTCTCTGCTCGGTCGATAGACCGTTGACACCTGGCAACCCAACTATCGCACCTCTCAACGGTGTGAGTTCAACGAGCTCCATCACTTCATCAACAAACATCTGCAAATGTGCAAGATAAATGCTATTACAAAAGATTATTTTTTTTAATAACCTTAATTAGAAATCAATGAATGGTTTGCTATAATAATTACTGACATTTTTTGTTTTAGCATCGATATCGGGAGATAAACGAAGCCAAGCCGAATAAAGTAAGGATTCGTGTACAGTTACGTGAGGGGAATGGATATCGTTCTGCTCACAATACCCTGAAATTCTAGCAAATGTTTCTTGCTTTTTAGGGTACCCTGAGATTGTGATGCTCCCCTCTATATACCCTCCCGTTTTACGACCAGCCAGCACATCCATAAGGGTCGTTTTTCCCGCCCCACTAACTCCCATCAAAGCTGTAAGAATACCTGGCCTAAAAGCTCCACTCACACTCTTTAAAAGCACCAGTTTATCATCAAGAAAACCTCTGTCTTTCATTTCCTTCAAAGCAAAAAACAAAGAAAAAAAGAAAAATCACTCAATAAAATGTAACCTAAATTCCATTTTCAAAAATAAGACGCCGAAACTTTTTTAAGAAATTACCTGTGGCATATTAACAGAGTACACAATTTCATCAAAGGTGATGGAATGCGGTTCGAATGGAAGAACCATTCCCCTTTTCCTCTTATTGGCATCAACAAGACTATTTAGTCTCGTTTCGTCGCCGTTTGGACTATTTTCGCTTTCGTCTTCTGGTTTAACAGCTTGAGCCTCTCCAAAAGCTACATAAACACTATTGTTTTCACTAACGCCACTCCAAATTTTAAATTACATAGATTCTAAAAGAAGAAACGCAGATATAAGTACTTACGGTTGAGATACATTAGAGCTAGCATGATGCCTATGTTGAATAGGATTGTGAATCCGAGTAATGCCACTAATCCAATCCAGTACATTTGTGCTTCTGGTAAGAATCCACGCGCTTTTAGAACCTCAACTCCTAATGATTCATTCGTGTTTCCAACAACCTTTAGGACATAAACTTATCAATAATCATCTTCTTTTTTCTTTTCAAAAGCAAAATCAGGACAGCAAAATACGCTACAATTTTTACAGTCAGACATGTATTTACATTATTAGCATAAACCCCACTATATATGTTCGGAAGTTAAATATATGCTCGGAAATTAAAGCCAAAAGGTACCCCTTGGACCTCATTGTTTCACAATTCACCCACGAAAAAAACACGCAAACTCTGATAGATGGGACTTACATGTTGCCAACTATTCCCCCTAAATTCATTCACGACAAGTGCATTCTGCGCGTACATCATTGGCGAGCACCAATAAGCCCATATCCACCATTTTTTCACACTCACTGTAAAAAACAAAAAACAAGGGGGAAATGGGCGTAATTAAACATATGATTATAATCGGGTTAATAGCATTTTCCCACCTAGACTTTGCCCGTTTTTGCACTTTCCCACCTCAACTAAAAAAAGTTGCACGGCGGCACCCAAACATTCATTTTTAACGCACATAACCACCTGGAGGGAATATTCCGGCGAATATTCTCATTTTTCAATGCATGCGCGATGCACATGCGAAAATACAAGGGCTTTTTCGTCTTTTTACTTGAAAATATTATAAGGGGTGAAATCGAAAGTACCAGGGACTCAATTGAACTTAATTTGAAACTTTCACAAGTTCCACCCATCATCTTCTTCGTCTCCCTCTTAATGTGATTCCTTAAATAATTTCATGTTCTTGACACTGACAATGCAGTTTAACCCCAGGCAAAAACAAATAGAAACTCACTACACATAAGCTATATTCAAAAGATTGATAATTCAGTTAGTGAATTGCACTTCCTCGAAATCGAAATAATTAATTGGAAAAACAAAAATTGAAATGATTGACATATGATAATTACGTGGCAATTCGAGGTCGATGAAAGAGGACATATTCTCCGGGGAGGAGTGTGGGAGAGAGTATCGCATGATGGACTCCGACGAGAGGCCATTGGTGGTGCCGCAGAGAGCGCAGTCCCATGACCACTGATCCTGCTCGCAGTAGGTATTGTAATAGGCCCAGCAATTCTCGCATCGGGGCAACAGCTCCCCGCCGGAGCCGTACACCGGCGGGATGTCGTTCTCGTCCTTGGCCGCGAACGGCGTCAGCGTCACGCCCCATGGCACGCCGCACGCCTCCTGCTCGATCGGGTTGCCCGGGAACCGGATCGTCGTCGGCGGTGGGCTGAAGAAGGACGAAGAAGATGATGGGTGGAACTTGTGAAAGTTTCAAATTAAGTTCAATTGAGTCCCTGGTACTTTCAATTTCACCCCTTATAATATTTTCAAGTAAAAAGACGAAAAAGCCCTTGTATTTTCGCATGTGCATCGCGCATGCATTGAAAAATGAGAATATTCGCCGGAATATTCCCTCCAGGTGGTTATGTGCGTTAAAAATGAATGTTTGGGTGCCGCCGTACAACTTTTTTTAGTTGAGGTGGGAAAGTGCAAAAACGGGCAAAGTCTAGGTGGGAAAATGCTATTAACCCGATTATAATCACTTGAGAATGAATCGAATCATTATTAACCTTACGAAAAAAAAAATTCTTCTTTTTTTTTTTAGTTCTTGTTCTGTACCTCGTGACATGACAACACCACCCAATGCAAAAACTGCGAACAATACAATTGCACCAAACGTATTTGCAATGATCATGTTCCTGCCCACCGCTCCGATCAGCCGGAATAATCCACCGGCCATCTGGTTTACAAATAACAACAGCAAGTATTGTTTGAAAAATCTGCATTAAAGATACCATTTCATGTTAGTTAGTACAAAGAAACACACATGTACCCACAAATGCACACACATGATCTTGCATTGTGCTCCCTATGTTCCATAATAACTGTCGTATAATATTTCTACACACATATTAAGAAAGTTCATAAATATGCTTGAATTTTAGGAAAACACACATAAAAAGACTAAAATATCCTTTGTTATTTAAGGAAGTGATATTTGAGTTAATGTTTAATATAGAGTTGAATTTTAATAACGGGCAGAAAAGGAAACAATACATTTAATGCATCATTGGGACTCTAAATGAGATTCATATGGAACAAAAAAATATGAAATGGAGGGGTATATAGAAATTGTACCTTGAAGCATTGGGATCGTACCCCGTGACATAGTAGGTGATTAAAACCCAAGCCCCTACTTCGACAAACGAAATGGGTATCTTGAGTATCCACATTGGGAGCGCATAAACCCATGGAGGAAAAAAGAGAGACTCTCTATGTTTGTAAAAAACGGGAAGTTTG